>NC_089513.1:75919053-76225827 GCF_036850995.1 Saccopteryx leptura
ATGAGTCAAATGTCAGCCTCCCCTCCACAAGCCCCATACTCTAACGGCAAACTACACAAATAAACCAGCGATTTAAATACAGTGGAATACATGCTAGAAAAAGATTCAGTTCACCAGTAATATATAAGCTTGTATAAGCCTAAGAAAATAGAGTCAATATTTCTGAAACAAACATGGACAGAAGTGCAGGGAGACTGTTACAGAGCCTCAGCTACAGTGGAATGTCTCTCCTACTTCATGAGAGATTAAGCAGACAACATATTAGTTAAAGATCAGAACATTTGACTATGGTTGGTTTGAACTGGTGAAGCGTACAGGTTCAGGGAATAATACCTCTAGCACCCAGAGGACATAGTCATGCTGTTTCTCCCCTCCTCTTTTCTGAAATCTTTCAGTGACCGTGACCGTGTCCCCCCCCCCCCTTTTCACAAGAAAGGAATAACTCTTATCAATCCCAGCTCTCCCACGATGCATCACCCGGGAGTATGAAAATGTCAGAGGGACGATAGAGAAATATCGGTGCTGGAGAAAGCTCTCCTCATGGCACACCTCCTGGCCACGGGTTTCCCCTGTGTTGTGTTAGCGTCCGCTGGGGCTGAGGTGTGACCTTAGGGAAGGGGCGATCTGACCCTTGCTGGGCCGTTCCCGGCTCGATACTGTGGCACGTTTGGAGTGGTGACTATTGTGTGACTCCTTCCTCCTTCCACAGGCTCGCTATTGTCAAACAGTGCCTTACTCTGAGGACGTCATGTCCGGGTCAATGCTGGGGGGGGGGGCGGTGCCAGGGAGGTCAAGGTGGACCCCGTGGAGCTGGCCCTGGTGCCGCAGCCCCAGCTGCCAATCAAAGGGCTGGAGCGTCTCAGGCTTGCCCTGGCAAGAAGCACCCCCCCCCCCCCCGACCCATTCTATCAGTCAAGTAATATTAACCCGTGGGTAAAGGACCTTCTAAGCATATTAGAAAATATTAGGTTGTCAGCTTTAAAAAATTTCATGAAGGGTGCATACATAATACTGTTCACAAAAATGAGGGGATATTTCAAAATGAATAGGAAACGATAAAATATCCCTTCATTTTTGTGAGCAGTGTATATGTACCTTTCGAATTTCTTTTAAGGGCTCACAAGCAAAAGCGTTCGGAGACGACTGATCTAGAGAAATAAATGTGGAAGGCGATACGAATCATGCAACCCCTTGAGGAGGATCACCCTCTATTTTTAACTGTCCTGTTGGCAGATTTCAGCGGACAGCTGTGTCAAATGGTGGAGGCCGCCTGAGGGTGTGTCAAAGCACCCTGCCTGCCCCACTGCCTTTCAGCTGTGAAATGTTCCCACACTCATTCTTTCTCTCTTAATTGAATTTATTGGGGGGAGGGGAGGGACATTGGTTCATTCTATTAGATAGGCTTCAGGTGCACAATTCTTTGATACATCATCTGTATATTGTGTTGGGTGTTCAGCACCCCAAGAAACCTTCTTTTCCAACCCTTGTGTTTAATAAACGTAACTGAGGCTGGCCTGTACAGTGTGGGTGGAAACAGCCCCCTTTCGCGCCGCAGGGCAGAGAGATGCACAGACCTCCGTTAGGGGCAGTTCTGGTCCAGTCCCCCGAAGCCCTCCGTGCGTTTTTCCTGGAACCCTCGTGTACTTATCGTCACTGGTCAGGACAAAGTCCCGAGGCAGGAGCGCACCAGATGTGTTTGAACAGCCGATGTGACCTGAGCCAAACAGGAGAGACGGTCAGAGAGGAGACGAGGACCCCGACTGTCAGACTAACCTTAGTAATAGAGCGCGTCCATTCCCCATTACAGTGGGACTCCGTAGGGAGGTGAAAACTGGTGACACAGGAGAGAAGAAGGTGCTGGGGAGGAGCAGGGGGTGCCCACCGGTTGGATCACTGGCAGAGAGGTTTGAAAGGACTGTTTGTTACACAGAAGCGTGGTCAGGGTGTGAGGAAAGCGTAGGGAGAGCATGGCACCCTGGGGTTAGTGACAGATTGGCATCAATACCGCTGCTTGGCAGGAAGGACAGGGGACAGGAACCGGAGGAAGAGAGCAGAGCTGTGTGGAGAGACCCACCGAGGCACTGGGCAGAGGGACTGAGCCGGCCCACGGAGAAGGGGCTGAACAAGGAGCTCCCTCCTTCCCTTTCCTCCTTCCCACACATCCCCGTCCTTCCCATGGTCCAAACGGGTCTGGCAGCCAGAGGGCAGGGGAGCCCAGTGATTCAGGTCAGACTCCCTGGCAAAGGGTCAGATAGGAGGGGGTGGAAAACGGATCTGGAGGGGTCAACAGAAAAGTCCGCCCAGGAGAACTGCTGGAGGAATGACCTCGAGTGAGGGAGGGGGAGGGAGAGGGGCTGGTGTCTAAGTGGAGGGACTGGCCGTAGGCAGGACGACCCCACGGTTCGTGCTCGGGACAGGAGAGACGGCAGACCGCTTATCGAACAGCTGTTGCCCCCAATACCCATGCACAGCCTGCGATAAATATGGGGTGACCGTGCCGGCCGCGACTCTAATGTATTTGGTTTTTTAGCTGCGTGACCCAGGGGAAATTGTGTCCACCCCTTTGGACAGAAAAAACTGACCAGCTGACTAGTACCACCGAACTGTCTGTAAAACCAGACACGGCTGTCCAGGTTGGATAAGGCACTTGTCACATCTGGCAATGACAGAGAACATGCTGTGACCTAAAAGAAGAACATAAACAGAGGAGGTGTGTTCGTTGTTACAAACCAAACTTTCTCGGTCGGACATCTCAAGATGAAGCACAGCCCATCAGTGCCAGATGCCACCTCTCTGGGTGCGGAGTCCTGAGAAAATGTAGACTAATCAGAAGGGTCTTGTTAATATCTCTGAGTTTATGCATAAAACACAGATAGTAAAACTTCCCTGGTAATAAAACTTTCCTGGGGACATTCTAATCCAAACACAATATTCCTGTTTTGTTCGCGTCAGACGTATCTGCTCTGGGTCATGCTAACTCTGAATTTCCATGCAGTACGTATGGGGATATATGAGTGTGCATGTGTAGACGTGCATATATGACACTAAGCCTTTCTCCTTAATATCTCTTGTGTTTAGAAGTAATATATATTCCCCTTTTTATCCGATACTTTCTCTCCACCCTGGGATTTCCCCAATTGTGTCAGCTCTGAATTAGACTGGCTTGACACCAGACCAAGTGTGGCGCTGTTTTAATTTAATGTAACTCTGAAACATTTGGCTGCTTGAACTTGATGAGAGAAGGCTTCCCTCTACCTAAGACCCTTAACGACTGTCCTTAGGAATTGTGGGAGGAATGCAGCGAACTGTGTGGGTCCTCACTCTTTAGGGGTAATGCTTTTATGGGGAGTGAGTAGAAATATACCAGCGTCCTCTCTCTTGTTCCAATGATCAGACAGATTAAAACGCAGGGGGCCACATAGGAAGATCAATATTCTGTATCCTCAGTTGGACATCGTACTTAGAATTTCCTGGCCTCTGCTGCCACCAGGTGGATCCACACAATGACTGAAGGCAGTCTCAGAAAGTTTCCGCCAGGTGGATCCACACAATGACTGAACGCAGACTCAGAGAGTTTCCTGTTAAGGCAGGTCCCAAGCCAAAAGAACAAAGCATTGCAAGTTTGTTTGGGAGCCCTTCCGCCTCAGTTTGTCTGTCTCCAGTTTGTCTGAGTTCCCTGTGCTTTCAGACTCCCAGGGAGGCTCCACAGTTAAACACTTTTCTCTCCTACACCGCACCCTGGTAACTCTAGTCTTTGATGAATTAGTTCGAGGCAGAGGGGCCCAAAAATGGTCGCCGATGATCTCTGTTTCCTTATACGCAGGCCTTGTGCAACCCCTACACCCTGAGTGTGGGTGGGGCCCGCG
The DNA here is from genome assembly GCF_036850995.1 of Saccopteryx leptura. Taxonomy (NCBI): domain Eukaryota; kingdom Metazoa; phylum Chordata; class Mammalia; order Chiroptera; family Emballonuridae; genus Saccopteryx; species Saccopteryx leptura. Next base: position 75,922,920 of record NC_089513.1, read on the forward strand.
ACTCGCTTCCAACCGGTGGAAGAAGGCGGAGGTGGCGAGATGGGCACCTTCCGGCGAGTCTGGCGGCCCGTGGGGAGGCGATGGGGTGCGTTGCATGTTGCCCAGTAGGAGGCCCTGACTTGTCCTGGCCAGCCCAGCCTTGCGTAAAAAGTCGTTGATGTGTCTGCATCCCGTTCCAGACTCCTCTCGTCAGCACTGCCATTTCCGTCACCCCCGCTCCTGTTCCTCGTGGTTCTCGGGGGGGGGGTCCTGACCTCGGGCCACCCCCTTGGAACTGCATTAGGACCCAGGTGGGGCTTGCTCGCCCCGTAGACGCCGCCGCAGGGTCTCAGCTCCAGCCTTCGCATTGGGGTCTCATGCCACTGAAGGCTTTGGCTCCTGACACTGGTTTGTGAAAAGAGGGGTGTCTGCAGCCTCGTTTGTTATTATTATTTTTTCCTGCCTGGGATGCGCTGTCCGTCCTATCTGCTGCAACACGTCTCGCTCCTCCGTGAGAACCCGGGCACGCGGCCGCGTGGCGCTCCCTTGCGCTCCGCAGCCTCCGTACAAACTCTCCCACGGTGAGCGCGTCGCCCAGCGTCACACTGGTCACTGCATTAGAGTCCCTCCGCCCCGCCGAGCCAGGGTCCCCGGGGCTAGGACCTGGGCTTAGCTACTGCTCTTTCGGTCCACCCTGACATTCCACAGCTCGAAGGCTGACCCAGTGGGGGAAAAGGGTTCAGGCAAAAATGGTTAAATGAGCTGCCGGCTTTTACTAGACAGGTTACCCCGACTAACGTTTTGTGTGTCAAAGAAACCAATGATATTTTATTCAACTGATAAATCTATTATTTCTCATTCTGACTGTGGAGAATATAGTTTCTCTTCAGTATAAAGCTCTTATTTTCTCTATCATCTATCTATCTATCATCTATCATCTATCTATCTATCTTCCACCTAAGATATTACAATATACTAGAGGAGATATGAGCCACTTTTTACAATTATAAGTTAGTGCCCAGCACGGTATTTGTCACATAGTAGGTGCTTGACAGAATAGTTGTTGGGATAATTCCTTTCTGGTACAAAAGTGGCCTCTTATTCTACAAGTCTAGGGTTCTTCTGGCCGTCAGACCCCTGCACTCGGGATGTGGCATGAGACCCGAGGGAACCTACCTCTCCTTTTCACCCTCACGGTAACAGAAACAGAGGGGACGTGATCTGTCAGGGCGATGCAGCGCTCTGCCCACTGCCCTCCCTGGCCTTGTCGGGTCATCCGAAGCCGAGGATCTATCACTGTGAAGAGGCAGGTCTGGTCCCTACCAGGTAGGGCGGTGCTCCGGGTCTTCTCCCTCTTGGCATTTTTCTTTCTTTTTTTTTATAAATAAAATTTTATTTTAATGGGGTGACATCAATAAATCAGGGTACATATATTCAAAGAAAACATGTCCAGGTTATCTTGTCCTTCAATTCTGTTGCATACCCATCACCCAAAGAGAGATTGTCCTCCTTCACCTTCTATCTAGTTTTCTTTGTACCCCTCCCCTTCCCCTTCCCCCTCCCCCTTTGACATTTTTCTTGAAAGCAAAACACTGCATTTCACTGGGAGCCGGCATCTGTTTTCTGATCGCAGCCGTACACGGTGGACCGAGGCATGATTTCTGTTCTCCACCACGGCATGGGAGACAGGTGGTGGTGTTTTTCTGACCGTCAGGATGAGTGGGGAGAGGAGGGCCTCTAGCATTTAACAGCCAGCCGAGGTCAGGAGTGCGAATTCCTGCTGCAATGAGCCAAACCGTGTGTCACAACAAAGCGCCACGCCCCTGGGAAAGTCACAGAAGGCCCCTGGGTATTTACACCAGAGCAAACGAACTCAGATCACCTCCAAATTACGGTGAAAATATGAAGTATTTAAGGAGAGATAAATTTCGACTGGACAAGTCAACACCAGGGCTCTTTAGCTGTGTTACCTGCCTTTGTGACGACACAGGTGACTCTAGCCCAGGGCTCTGGGTAGAGTGCAGATTTCCCTCAGGGTCCGTCATCGTAGGGAAGTCACGCTCTGTGTGCTCTGTGGAGAGTACCGTAGGGAACAGGCTGTGGTTAGGGGGGGTGTTATGCGAAGTGACCTTGAACTGCTGGGTGAGAGAAACAGGAAGACAGCTGCTACCCCTGATCTACCTGCTGCGGGCGATGGCGTTGTCCAAGAACACGTGATACGTGGGTTCTGTGAACAGAGCTTGGTTACAAGTCTATGGATGACTTTGGAACAACTTATTATTTACAGCCCTGGAAGGATGGGGTCTTTAATCTACAAAGCCACCCTTACAACTTTGGTTTTTCTTTCCTTTCTTTTAACCGCCATTTATTCAATACTGATCTTTGTTCATCCGGTGGGCGGGAGACTGGAGGCGCTCCGCAGAGGGCGGCTGCAGTCCAGCCGAGAAGTGGGGAGGACACAGGCCGGGATGACAGCCATGGAGACGGGGGGACAGACGGCTCTCTGGAGGCCGTGGGCCTAATGAAAGGCCCCGTGAGGAGGAGTCCATGGTTGATGTTGGGTTGGGACTTCCTGAGTTGAAGCAGGGTCTTCTCCATTCTTTTTTTTTTTTTTTTTTTTTTTTTTACAGAGTTGTAACGGTTACAACCCTTGAGGATTTTTTTTTTAATTTTTTATTTTATTTTATTTATTCATTTTAGAGAGGAGAGAGAGAGGAGAGAGAGACAGAGAGAGAAGGTGGGGAGGAGCTGGAAGCATCAACTCCCATATGTGCCTTGACCAGGCAAGCCCAGGGTTTCGAACCGGAAACCTCAGCATTTCCAGGCCGACGCTTTATCCACTGCGCCACCACAGGTCAGGCCTTCTCCATTCTTTGATGCGATGCTGAGTGTGACAGGGAAGGGAAGTTGGTGAGTCTGGACCGTTAGACCTCATTCAGACTTGGCAGTGAAGTACGGTTGGGAGGGTTGGTCCATCTGGCTTAGAACCTTGTCTGCCACTTTTTTTTCCCCTGACTTTGGGCAGTGAACTGAGCCACACACATCCTTCGCCTTCTCAGCCATAGAATGTCCAACTGTAGTGGAGTCATTGGGAGGCTTAGGACAATACAGGTGCTCGGGCAGGGTGCTCCACAGACGGTAATATTGTTCTTGCTAAAGTCCAATTGACTTATTCATTTTCATTCTCTTGTGCGTACACACTGGGGTTTATCCTCGGGGCTGCACATGTCATATGGCATCCTGGCAGCCTGAATAAGGAAGCGGATATGGGAATTCAGGTGCCTTATAGTAAGCCGGGCAATAAAGAGATTTGCAAAAGTTTAAACGATGCTCTTCGTCTCACTAAATTCTTATGTTTGAAAACAATCACAAAAGCAACAGTAAGAAATATTATGTTAACATGCCGTGAGTTCAGTTTTCATTTAAAAGTGAATTTGTGAACAAGTAGTAAACTATTTCTCGGTTTTAATATTTAATACGATAGATATTGGTAGATATTACCCACAGAAACAAACATCTTTTTTTTTTTGGAGTGGGGGAGGCGGGTTCACAATAATTTTTAAGAGTCAGGAAGGGATCCTGAAATCAAAATGTTTGAGAATGGCTCATTCAGAGGCCTGAGCGTGGGATCCAGGAGGGTCGCTTCTCAGAGGCCAAGCTCCAGGGAACATCGAATCTATTTTGGTTTCCTCTTGACTGCTGACAAGTAGCTGATGGAGAAAGAACCAGTGGGAGGTGAACTCCTGGGAGGGAGTGATAAGGGGAGGTCTAGCTGGGGACCTTACGGGGGAGTGATAAGCCCAGAGAGGGTGACTCTGGGTAGTGCTGAGCCTCCCCATTCAGTTCCCTCCGTGTGCCATATTGCTTCCTAAGCATGCTTGAGGACGAAAGGTTATGAGAGCATATTCGGAGAACTGTTTTATGGACGTGTTAGCATGCTTTCGGCTTACAAAGTGCCCGCTCGCTGGGGACTATTCCTGGAAAGGGTCTAATTATAACTGCGTAAAGTTATGTCACCACCTGAGGCTCTACAGGACAGGTACTAAAGATCAGCTGACTTAGTTATAATGTTGTCACGTTGCAAACTGACAGCTCTGGGTCCGTTTTGTTTAAAGTCTCTCTCTGAAATCCTGCAGGAAGGGGCTTTTGTTAGTGGTGAGGAGTTCTTAAGGAGAAAGATTCCAGTGATTGTCTTTCCCCCTGCTCTCGTCGCCTCTTAAAATGGTTTTAGAGAATTTACTCGTGTTGAAGGTCAACCAGTGATCACAGGTCACGGCACGTGTGACCGTCTGTTTTCCATTCTGCACATGTTAGTCATCGTCTGAACTGTTTAACATTTTCAGATACACTGTTCTTTCCTACTATTTTTTTTGTTGTTGTTGGCAAAAGAATCTCGTGCAAAACAAGATGAAAGGCTTCAAAGAAAACAAAACTCTTAAAATTCAGGGTAAATTTTCCAAAATAAAAGAATTCTTTTGCTCTACATCATTCACGCTTTCAAGAGCTTCAGTTCTTTGCAATCGGATTCTTTTATGTCTTTTTACAAGTAATTGAAACAGTGTGCTATTTACTTTTATTTCCTAGATACAGTTGCCAGAAAAAACGCAAGGCACCCAGTGTAAATGTGATGTTCAGAAAAATAGCGAATCGTGTGTTAGTATAAGTATGCACCAAGTAATTGCCTAAGATAACACTTACACTAAAGAATGCTTGTTGTTTTTTTTTTAAATCTGAAAATCACATTTAATCAGACATCTTCTATTTGAACTGGCAACCCTACCTCATTGCAAGTAGGTGCTTTTGTTTGATTTACCATCCTATAGGCTACCCTCACATGATTTTATAGTTCAAGACAGAAAACATAATTTTCTTGGAAAACCAATTACCAGTTGGCCAAAACAAAACAAAACAAAACAAAAGCCTTTGAGTTCAGCAGATTGCTTAATTCTCAGAAACGGGGTCCTAAAACAGCACTCATCTTGCAAATCAAGTTCTGCTGCTTCGTTGGGAGAAGCTCCCTCCTGTTGCAGGATAAGCCGGCTCCACCCAGCTGCTGAAATGTGATACAAGTTGTAACACACCCGGAAGCTGGCCAGGCTGCCTCGCTTCCCAAGGTAAGTGTTTCTTTCCGTCCTAGTGTCAGAGCTCTTTGCAGCACGTTTAAAGATTGAATTCAGCTAGGTGGCCGTCCTGGGTTGAGCAGGGTGGGCGTGGGGGCTGTTGGTGACACAGGGGCGCAGGCTTCATTACCAAACTGTGTCCTGGGAGCTGGTGTGGGGCCGAGGAGTGAGTGCTCACTAATGAGTTAGGTTAATAAGGTGTCTGGTGGCTTTGACTTAATGAGCTTTGATCCCCAGGAAAGGGTCGCTCTAAGTAGATCCGAGTTTGGGATCCCAGAAAAACAATGGCTTTATTTATGCATGAGTGGTTTTCAGGTTGTTGTTTGTTTGTTTGTTTGTTTTTAATTTTAAACTATAGGAACTCTTTTAAATTTACACCTAATGACAGAATTACCTGTATGAGGGTTACTTACAGCCTTACTTGGTTTCAACATGTCTTTTAATCTAGGAGTTTTGGCTCCTGCTCACCCCCCACCCCCCCACTCCTGGTGTGCCTGTAGATATTCCCCGAGCCTCTGTCTGACAAGGTGTGACCTCTGCCCTGAATTCCTCCTTTGCGTATTGTCACGCTGCCCCCCGGGGAGGGAGCAATGCGGGTTTTCCAATTTGTAAACGAATTTACCACGAGTTATTTCTTTAAAAAGCTCAACTTTTCAGTTCAGAAATTTTCTTTTTCCTCCGGATTAAAAAGAAGGCGGAGAGATTGGAGTGGTGCATTTAGTTAGTGTGGAGGCGGGACGCTACAATGTGGCCCGTGGGTTTATTGCCAACAAGGAGCTAGGCTTATTACAGTAAAAGGGTGAGTCTCACCAGGTCTATACCAGCGCTGTTTTTCAACGTGGTCTGCTAGCTTTTATGAAACCGGATCAATGCAGGGCATACCTGCTGCCTCCGGGAATTTGCCAAAAGATCTGTCCTCAGTTGTGGAAGAAAAACGGGACACATTTTTTTTTTTTTTTTTTTTTACTAACAGAAAGCAAAGCGTGTAAAGGTTCTGAGAAGAGAGTGGTCACATCAAGTTGGTGGATTTAGGAGAGATTTCAAGTCGATCTTTTTTTTTTGGAGGGGAGGTCAGTAGTGTTGCACTTTAATTTTTATTTTTTTCACTTTACATTAAATTTGTTGCGGTGACACTGGTTAACATAATTATACAGGTTTTAGGTGCCCAATTCTTCAACACATCTCTGTACAACCGTGTCATGTGTTCACCTTCCCCGAGTGGGTCAAATCTTGGGCACTGAGCCGGGTGTTTCATTGATGTTATATAATCTCCACAAAGGCGATTGATATTAATTTCACTGTCTTGAATGAAATGAGAAAGCTGAGGTTAAATAATTTGCCCAAGATCACGAAGGGGATCTGCTGGGTTCAACCCAAGTCTATGTGATTTCAAAGTCCGCACTGTTCCTTCGCTCATGGGACACAGCGGTTGGTGGCATTGGAAATAAATGGTTGGTGTAAGAAGCGTCCAAACCTGTCAGGAATTTTTATGAGTTCATTTGAGCCACGTGGACCACTGCCAGGAAGCAAAGTCTCAACGGGTTGAGAAAACGCTCCAGAGAATGGCAATCTTGCAGTTTATTTTGCATGTCACAATCAAAGGAGGAGGCGCAAGGGGGTGTCCTGGGGTGGTAGATGGGGGAGGTGGGAGAGAGGAGAGGGGGACAAGCCTCTGAGATTGGATAAAGGGTGGAATGGAGAAACACATCCTTCCTTTAGGTCGGTGGGTACAGGATAGTCAATAGCATATACAGCATGTGAAGATGGTATGCAGGTGTTAGGTTAGTAGGAGGTTAGTAGACACGAGCCCAGACAGGCAGAGGAGAGGGAGGGATGAATTGCCCCCATGCATTCCAGGAGTGCAGGATCTACCTCGCCACACCCAGACTGGTGGTCTCCAGTTCCCTGACATGGTATCAGTCACATAGCAACACCAGAAGAAAAAGCTAGAAAGAAAAAATGGCTAATGGCAAGGTCCAGGAAGAAAAGCCCATAACTACCTAAATTCTGTACCTAGTCGGGGCACTCATTCTGGCGAGTGAGCTGCCCACGCAGGCCCTCCTGAGGGTGTCCTGCACGGCCCACCAACACTTGCTTTGCTTGCTAGACTTTGTCCCTTGATTCCATGTTTTCTCTCAAGCAAGGCAGGAACCGAGGTTTCGTGGCTTCCCGGGTCACCCAGGGAACAGGGTAACAGTGAGGGGCTCTGTGGTCTGGTGCTCCGGTGGGAGGTTGTGCCCCGAGGGGTCCAGATAAAGGAGGTGACTCCGACATTCCGAAGGCGTGTCATTGTAGACGCGGAAAGACCATGGACAGCCTCAGTTAAGGTCAAGCCTGACCTTTGTCAGGGAAGATGCAGGCCCTCCATGACTGTCTCTTCGTTAGGAAGCTTTCATTTCAGACCATCCTGTGTGGCTACTTAAGGTCTCTGAGGTTGGAAGGCCACCATGCAGGTCCTCCCCGGAGCTTGTCCGGGTTTCGTACGTGGCCCCTTTTTCGTCCACAAAATGGATCTTAAAAGAGGCATAGAGGTTTTATTTATTAAGACAAAAGCAGTCAAAATAACACAGAATATCTGAAAATAGAAAAAGAACACAGAACTCGAGCACCTTACAAATAATTCAGTGTATTTCTTTACACTCTTCACAAATGCATCTTGTGCGGTGCTGTTAATATTATCAAACACTGCCCTGGCCGGTTGGCTCAGCGGTAGAGCGTCGGCCTGGCGTGCGGGGGGACCCGGGTTCGATTCCCGGCCAGGGCACATAGGAGAAGCGCCCATTTGCTTCTCCACTCCCACCCCCTCCTTCCTCTCTGTCTCTCTCTTCCCCTCCCGCAGCCAAGGCTCCATTGGAGCAAAGATGGCCCGGGCGCTGGGGATGGCTCCTTGGCCTCTGCCCCAGGCGCTAGAGTGGCTCTGGTCGCAGCAGAGCGACGCCCCGGAGGGGCAGAGCATCGCCCCCTGGTGGGCAGAGCATCGCCCCTGGTGGGCGTGCCGGGTGGATCCCGGTCGGGCGCATGCGGGAGTCTGTCTGACTGTCTCTCCCCGTTTCCAGCTTCAGAAAAATACAAAAAAAAAATAAAAAAAAAAAAATTATCAAACACTACAAGCTTCTGAGGGGGAAGCGGAGTTGGCCAACCGGAAATATCCCTCTTTTGGGACATTGCCTGTTTTAGGATGGTTCAGTTTAGGAGACTGCAGACAAGGGACAGGCTCTGAAAACCACGTTGAACAGAGCCTCAGGGAAAGCACATTTACATTTATTAGGGAAAGCTCAGTTTCTAAGGGTGTGCTCCAGATTGGTGGTGAAAGCAGGTACTTCAGTCTTCATGACAATCACCCGCGTTTACTGGTTTTTTTTCCTGGTAATCTCCCTTAACGGCTCTCCACCTCCAAAGTCTTTTGTCTTTAAGGTAATGGCTTCCGCCAACACCAAGTTCCTTAGTGTTCCTGAGTCTCTCCCACGTGTGCTGGAGTTCAATCTGTCTTTCTCCTCCTCCCTCTCCTGTTAATTTGATTATTAGTAAGGTGACCAATCGTCCTCCTTTAGGGAGGACAGTCCTTCTTTTGTAAGTTCTGTCCTCCCTCGAAAAGTGTCCTCCTTTTTTTTTTTTTTTTTTTTTTTTAGCAATCAGAGACAGAGAGAGAGTCAGAGAGAGGGATAGACAGGGACAGACAGACAGGAACGGAGAGAGATGAGAAGCATCAATCATCAGTTTTTTGTTGTGACACCTTAGTTGTTCATTGATTGCTTTCTTATATGTGCCTTGACTGCGGGCCTTCAGTAGACCGAGTAACCCCTTGCTCGAGCCAGCGACCTTGGGTCCAAGTTGATGAGCTTTGCTCAAACCAGATGAGCCCGCGCTCAAGCTGGCGACCTCGGGGTCTCAAACTTGGGTCCTCGGCATCCCAGTCCGACGCTCTATCCACTGCTCCACCGCCTGGTCAGGCTGTCCTCCTTTTTGATATTGGAAGATTAATCTGTAAATGTCCTTATTCGATAGATGCAGTCGATTCATTGCGTGTGATGTGATGTATTTGTATCTAAATGAGTACCTTTTCTTACAATTATTATTAAAAATTATAGGCATGTAAGCATAATGATAAAATATTACAAATGTTTTTATTATGCATTTATCGTATTATAGTATATCATTGTTGCAATGAGTAAAATGTTTCTTTTATTTATGATACTGTTTTATTCCATTTATTTTTGTCCTCCTTTTCATTGTAAAAAAGTTGGTCACCTTATTATTAGTCCAGCCAGAAGAACTTAGAAGGGCAGAAGGAAAATTATTTTTCTGCCCTTACAACTTCAACTGTCAATTAAAAAAAAAAAATCCTTTTCCCTCGTGCTTCCTGCTGTGAAAATGGAGTCTGAAACGTTTTTATCTGGGGACGCAGACATGCTGGACCAAGTTTTCAGTTTCCCTCTAATTTTAAGATTCAGCAATCAGAGTCAATTTAATTCTCGATAGGGAAGTTTCCCACGAAGGTAAAGTCACAGTACTGGAAAAACGGGAAGCACGTTTTCTGAACTATTTTAGGGGGCTTGAACATATTAACTGAGGAGGGAAGAAATGGATGAACATTCCAGTTGTCCAACCACAACCGTGTTCGGGTGAAACGACCACGTACCGGTCACAACAAAACAGAATTTAGGAATTGAACCTCCATTTTTTTGGGGGAGCTTGGGTTCCATGGAGAAAAAAACCTCTACCTTGTTTTCTCAGACTCGTGGACTCAACATTCTGAACTAGGCTAATTTAGATGCCAACGTGTGTCACAACGTGGCCCCACTCACCTTGTTCCTCGTGCAAGGTGGATCCTTGGTGGGCTCGTATAAGCTCCACACCCTCCTCTCTCCAAGGAGGGAGCCATGATGTCGCGTGAAAAGCGTGTGAATGTTGGAGTTAGGTTTCGGTTCTCATCCTGAAAGCATGCACACTCTACTGTACAATCCTGGCCTCTGTTTCTTCATCTCTACAATGAGGTCACTCTCTGCTTGTTGTAAGGACGACTGCATAACCCATCGCTCATTATCCACGTCCTAGCATGTTAGCGTTAATGTTGCCACGACTAACTCAACTCCTTCTTCCCTTTCATAACTGCGTACTCAGTGTCAGCCTTGGTTAGCTAATGATTAAATGCAGTCGTTTGGACAATGGTTGTTCCTGAAATCATTAGCCGGAAAGCCATCATTAGCCATTGGAATGAAAATAGCGCTTCACCTTGAATGGTCGGCATCTGACCCGGCGAACAAAGAAGTGGCTATTGTGTACTTCCCTCTTTGACCTTGTTGGTTATATTTTCCTAGTGAGTGACAGATGGTGGCCTCTTAGTCACTTCCCTTTCCCATCTTATACTTTTCCCTCTCATAATTCCCAGCGTGCTTGGCCACATTGCTTCCCTGAAATTTTAAGATTCAAGGCGGCCTTGAATTCAATCTGGTTCACATGCTATCATTTGCAAATGAAGAAACTGAGACAGATGAAGTGACTTGGCCGATGTCGTTTGGCTTCTGTAAGAATGAGATGGCACTTGAATGTCAGATGTACAGCTTTATTAGAGGAGAAAGACCTGCCGGGGCACTTCCCCAGGAAGAAGGGCCCCAAAAACAGACTGAGGCAGAATTTTATAGGGTTGGGAATAGCCTCGAGCAAGGGTGTGCTGGTAGTATGTTCGGCTTTCTGGAATACTCTTCCTTGGGGCGATCGACCAGCTTCCTGGAACCCCTTTGTCCCAGGGCTGATTGTCCAGTAATTAAGGGTGGGGTCAAGCAGCCAAGCGGCACAGCAAAAGGGCAGTTGTAATTCCTGGTCAATTCATGTATCTATCATTTCTCAGCTGGTTACAGTTATTAATTTTATAATATACGGTGAGGGGTGACGAGGAGAAAGAGGAGAAAAAATTGGAAAATTATTGTTTCTCCTGGGGAGAGAACTCAAAAAGAGAACCTTGCTAAACCAAGTCCCTCATCCAGTGAAGGAGGTCGTCAATTTCCGTGCTGTAAGGTCTGAACCATACGATGTCTTCGAAAACCTGAGTGAGGAAGTAAAAAATCTTGCGAGGTAATAATTGTTAGCTGCTTGCTGCGAGTGCCAATTGAACAGGGTGACATGGTGATACATGGTCTTCTGGATGAGCCTCATGAGATGTGCTGGTCTGGTTCCTCTCAAATGGGAGGACATGTGGAGATTTTTAGAGACAGGGAAACTGTTGGTGTAAGTTTTAGAAGGACTGAGTATGTGTGGTTAAAAGGAAGGGGGTTTGGAGAACATTCAGGAGGGAACCTCTCGGGCTGAGAGGCGGCTTCTTCCTGCTGTCATCCCTACCTATTTGATATTTCCCTCGTGAAGTTCTCCTTGGGGTATTGGGGAATAGAAGTGTAGGAGCATTTGATTGTAGGTAATTCTAGAGATTTCTCTCATCCGGGCCTGTATGAACTTGATAAAGAAGGGGGCAAGCATTAAAATTAGGCACAGAATTAGGATTGGTCCTATAATTGGTGCTAACATGGAGAACAAGGGGTTTTCCCACTGCTGTTCGGAGTAGGGGTCAGTACCGGCCCAGCCACTGCGGATTTGTTCTTGAAGTTTTCGGAGAGAGTTGATATTCTTCTCATCCAGGCCAGATTCGTTAATGTAGTAGCAACACTGTTCCTGTAAAAAGAGACAAGTACCGCCCTTCTCTGCTGTTAGTAGATGTAAAGCTCTCCGGTTTTGTAGGGCGACCTGAGCTAGAGAGGTCAGTTGTCTCTGGAGGGAGGCTAGAGAGGTGGCTGAATTATCAAGGGCCTGTTCTAGGTCTGATTTTAGTTGGTTAGTCGTCCATATACTATGGCCTAAGCCAGCCCCGCCTATCCCTATAGCCGCTATAGAGGTGGCAAGGGTAAGGCCAAGGAGGACCAGGAGGAAGGCAGCCTGTTTATTCCTGCTTGTTCTCAGCTGGTTTGAAAATTCTTCCTCTCCATAATATGTTAGTTGTGGCACAACTATTACCGGGACACAAGGGAGGGGGGGAGAGGTGTTTAAGGTTTTTAGAATGGTTCCATTGCACCAGAAATGAGTTCCGTTAGGGCTGGTTAGAGAAGTTTTGATTGGGATAGTCTTACTACATAATGGGGTAGGCCGATTGAGAGGGTTGAGGTGGGGTCTTCTTGGAAGAGAGGAACTCCAGAAAGAGAAAAAGGGTCTTGAATTTTAGTGATGTTGAGTGGGTATGGTAAAGGAACTGTGGTGATGGGAGGCTTGTTTAAAAAGACACAGAGAAAGCAGTGAGAAGTGTTGTATACAGAAGTGAGGCTGAGAACTTGGATGCCCTGCTTGATGAGTCCTAGCCATGAGAAAGGTCGGGAGTAGGGGTGTATTTATAGGGTTTCAGATTTTTCTGTTTCGTGAGGGCAGGTTTCAGGGTAGGTGTGTAGGGTTAGGTAGATTTTTTTCAATTTTCTGATTGACGAAGGTCTGCATGTGGTTCTGTAAGAAACTAGTGAACAAACATAAGAGGCAGGGTCCAAAAGTTAGAAAAATAAATAGGAGAGTGAGTGGACCAATGAAAGGCAATAGTCAAGACACCCAGTTTGTGTGAAACTACTGATTCCATATTTATGAATTCACTGGGCTTCAGAGAGAGAGAGAGAGAGAGAGAGAGAGAGAGAGGGAAGGGCAGTGGCCAGTCCCCCTGCCCCTAGACCTACTTCTCTAGAGATTTTTAAAGCAATAAGAAGAGGTAGAATTACCTGTACAGTTTGTTTGGTCCTTAGATTGATGGGTAGTGTACTAGGAATTGAAAGAGGCTCATGGGGTGGGATTAGGCTGATATTTGGGGTGAGATAGATTAGGGTACAGGTTTCTGTCCAATTAGTAGGGAGACACATATAGGTGTTGGTCCCATACAAGTAGAAAGTCCATGATTAGATGAGGCAGGTTGAGAGGTGAATAGAGAATAGAAGGACAAGGGGTCGGTTTTGTTTCTCAGTTTCTGAGCTCCAGATGGTCAGGGTGGAAGAAAGAGTTGGCCCAATATGTGGGGAAAATAAAGGATTGTTAGTTAGGGTGACTAATTAAACATTCTTTGAAAACCAGTTTTCTGACTGTTCAAATTCTTTTTTCTCTGTACAAACCTCCTACTACCTGCAGAAACCTTCTACAACTTACATAAACCAGTTTTCATGCATTTTCTTATCCAGAAATAACTGGCCTTCATAACAACTTGCTTTTCCTTTTTCTTTTAAAAGTATTTCCATACCTTATACCTTCTATTATCAAAACCATACAATTCCTTTCTAGTCAGAACTCTTGATTTAAAAATCTTTAACCTTTAGTGACAATTAAGTTGACTTTATTTTTACCCTAGTTTCCCTTTTCTCAAAGTCTGATTAAAAGAGTCATTAGTTTTTCATATATTCACCATACATAGACCAACCAGCTTCTGGTTTGTGGTTGGAGTAAGGCATGCCGTTTTTCTATTTTAGTAGCAGTGGGAGTTGTCAGGATTACGGTGTGTGGACCTGTCCACGTGAAAATCAGTCCTTGGGTGAGGTAATGCTGGAAGCGCCTCTTGGACAGTCTTTGAACAGTTTGCTGAGTAACCTGTAAATTCTGCAAGTGCTTAGGGGAAGGGTGGTTACATTTCTACACTTTGCAGTTAGAGTTTAAGTCCTAGTGACCACTGCTTCTAGCTGGAATTAGCAGCAGGTCCCAGCCTACAATAGGCATGGGCATTGAGACAAGAGGAATAAAGGAGATACTATACATTAAATAAAGTAACAAACTTGGACTGTCAATACCCACAGTAGAGATCTTTGAGGGATAAATAAAACTCAAATATTCAGGCAAGGCATAGTAGATGGCCCTTGTGTTTATAAGAAATGAGATTAGCTTATTTGCTACTTGGAAGAAATACCTTAGGCTCATGAATGATGTACTTGGGCCTTCAGTGGCAATTCCCAGCATGCTGGGCAAGGTCAGGTCACAGGTAGCTGGAGCAGGGCTAGAAGAGACTGAACCCTTCCTCCATGGAGCAAGGGGGCAGCTTACCTTCTCATGTCCCTCTTTCCACAGCACAGGTGTGTCAACTGGTGGGGCCGGGAAGCCTGGCAGGCTTCAGTTCAATGACCTTTCTTTCCACTCTGGATCAGGGCCCTGATGAAATCCTATGAAGCCCTTTAGGGCACTGTAGCCTTTAAGAGCATATGCCAAAAGCTGGTATTTCCTGACTGCTTTTGGGCCTTATTTGACTTTTCTGTTACTTCCATGGCCATTATAGACCTTAAAAGCCATGCTCAGAAGATCTCACTGAGGGGCTTGACTAAGAGAGCAAAATTGGGAATCCAGTGTCTAAAGAAGCCTATTAGACTGAGGAGAGAAAGGATTTGATATGTGATGGTAGGTGGTTGGAGACTGTGGATGGTCCGATTTTGATCTAGGGTGAGACCTCAGGTGGTGGGGGTTAAGGCGATGCTCAGATAGACTACAGACTGAGAATGAAGTTGAGCCTTAGCAGAGAAGATGTGATATCCCTTCATGGTGAGGAAGTTAAGAAGGGTGGCGGTGTGTCTCCTTGAGGCAGGCAGGCAGGGAGGGGCTGCAGAGGAGTAGGTTATTTGCATATTGTAAGAGAGTACTAATTTTGAAATTGCACGCTGCTAAATCCTGAGCTAGTGTCTGCCCAAACAGGTATGGGCTGTTTTTGATCTCCTGGGGTAAGACAGTCTATGTAAGTTGCTGGGCTGCATTAGTGTCTGGGTCAGTTTACTTATTTATTTATTTATTTATTTTTTATTCATTTTAGAAAGGAGAGAGAGAGAGAGAGAAGGGGGGAGAAGCAGGAAGCATCAACTCCCATATGTGCCTTGACCAGGCAAGCCCAGGGTTTCGAACCGGCGACCTCAGCATTTCCAGGTTGACGCTTTATCCACTGCGCCACCACAGGTCAGGCCGGGTCAGTTTAAATAAAGGTAAACAGAAAGTAAGAGTTAGGGTGTAGAGGAATGGTAAAGAAGGCATTCTTGAGGTCTAGGACCGTGAAGTGAGTGGTGTTTGAGGGAATGTGTGACAGTAACTTGTAGAGATTAGGGACTACTAGATGGAGGGGAATTACCACCTCATTGATTAGGTATAAGGCTTGTATGAGGCAATAAACCCCTGAAGATTTTTGAACAGGAAGGATGGGGGTATTGCAAGGAAAGTCCTTGGGGATGAGTAAGCCTTGATATAAGAGGTGGGTAATTATTGGTTTAAGGCCTTAGAAACAGACACAATTACACATTAAACAAAGAGTTTATATATAAGTTATAATTAAGAATTTAAGGCCCTGGCTGGTTGGCTCAGTGGTAGAGCGTCGGCCTGGCATGCAGAAGTCCCAGGTTCGATTCCCAGCCAGGGCACACAGGAGAGGCGCCCATCTACTTCTCCACCCCTCCCCCTCCCCTTCCTCTCTGTCTCTCTCTTCCCCTCCCGCAGCCGAGGCTCCATTGGAGCAAAGATGGCCCGGGCGCTGGGGATGGCTCCTTGGCCTCTGCCCCAGGCGCTAGAGTGGCTCTGGTCGCGACAGAGCGACGCCCCGGAGGGGCAGAGCCTCGCCCCCTGGTGGGCAGAGCATCGCCCCCTGGTGGGCGTGCCAGGTGGATCCCGGTCGGGCGCATGCGGGAGTCTGTCTGACTGTCTCTCCCCGTTTCCAGGTTCAGAAAAATACAAAAAAAAAAAAAAATTTAAATGAGTGTGCGTTACTTGTTTTAATTAAATTATATTATAGATATTTTCTGACAAACAAAGAGACAAGACAGATTACTTACTCACATAGCTTAATATACAATTCTGGTTTTTTAAGTTTTTTGAGATGGCAGGTAGTTGCCAGCATAGAGGGGAGGAAGAGAGAAAGCAGACGGATGGACAGTGTGAGCAGCTGGATGGAAAGAAAGAGGATCAGAATCCATAGGAGGAGGAGGAGGTGGTGGTGCCATGTGGTCAGAGGAGTTAAAAAGATTAGAGCCTGTAAGGAGAAGGGAGGGGCCCCTGGCCATCAGGGGAGGAGAAAGATAGAGACTGATATTTGCAGGTGAAGAAGAAACAGATTCAGTGAAGAGAGGGAAGGGGGCTTTCTGGAGGGAAGAGACTCAAGTGAAAGAGATTTGCAGAGGTACCAGAGAGGGGTCCCGAGAAAGGGGTGCCCCCGGGGGTCAGGCAGGAGGGAGAGAGAGTTGGGAGTCTGCGGAGAAGGAAAGATTAGGAGCGGAGGTTTTAGGTGAGGTTTCTTTGGCCAAAAACGGCCTGCGTGTAGAACAGGCGGCACAGAAATTAAGGACAGGAGCGAAAGTAAAAGGAAGCCCGCACGTAAGGGATTTCAGAAGCCTTTCCCGTCCAGTGGCAAAGATTATTTAGGTCTCTTAGGATATTGTAATCGAATGTCCCATTTTCAGGCCAATGGGAGTCATTGTCTAATTTGTATTGGGGCCACGCTGTGTTACAGAAGAAAATGAGTTTTTTTGGTTTAAGGTCAAAGAGGCCCAATGTAGTGAGGTGTTTTATGAGACATCCTAGAGGGGTCTGGTCGGAAGGCTTAGACTCTGAGGAGCCCATAGTGGAGACAGGTGAGCAAGAGGGGGTGTCCCTGCCTTTTGTCACTGTCCTAAGAGGAGAGAATCTCCGTGTGGGGGAGTCATCCCTGATAGAGGTCATTACCACCTGTCAGAGAGTTGAGAGAGAGAGAGAGAGAGAGAGAGAGAGAGAGGAGAGGTTTGGCTAGGCGCCTAGTCTTCCGTGCAGTCTACTGAGACTGAAAGTCGAACCCCTCAAAACGTGAGGCATGTCAGAGAAAACCGTCCGACCAGAGAAAATTTTGTGGAAAAGAGAAGCCAACTGGGAAGGGGAAGGAGAAACTTCTCACCTTTCTGATCCGGCGGGGGTTCAGGACAGGGTTAGACTGCCGGCCAATCAACCTACAATTGCTTGTCCAGGCTTCGTTTGGACGGCAAAGAGGGATCGTCCAGGCAGTTAGTCCCCTGTCCCGGGTTTCTGCACCAGATGTAAGAATGAGACGGCACTCGAACACCAGATGTATAGCTTTATTAGAGGAGAAAGACCTGCCGGGGCACTTCTCCAGGAAGAAGGGCCCCAAAAACAGACTAAGGCAAAATTTTATAGGGTTGGGAATAGCCTCGAGCAAGGGTGTGCTGGTATGTTCGGCTTTCTGGAACACTCTTCCTTGGGGCGATCGACCAGCTTCCTGGAACCCCTTTGTCCCAGGGCTGATTGTCCAGTAATTAAGGGTGGGGTCAAGCAGCCAAGCGGAACAGCAAAAGGGCAGTTGTAATTCCTGGTCAATTCATGTATCTATCAGCTCCTAAATGCACAGCAGAGAGAGTAGAAAGCAAGTCTTGTTTCCACTTTCCCCAGACCAAAGCCAGGGCCAAGTAAACATTTGTAAAACTGAACTAACTCTTCCCACTCCATTATTCTGTAGGCAAGTGGCCCGTTGCTGTGTTTAGTCTTTAAGGTAACTTGGCCAAAGTCCCATGGTAAAGACTGTGACTTTGATCTTCTCTGGTTAATCTTGCCTGGTCCCAAAAGCAGGTCTGCCCCCAACAGAAGGATCTGAAAGCCATGTCTGAGACAGAAACCCTCCCAAGGGCTCCGCTCCTTAGCAGTTACTCTCTTTTTTTCTTCCCTTCTTCCCTCCCTCCCTCCCTCCCTCCCTCCCTCCCTCCCTTCTTTCCTTCCTTCTTCTTTTATTAATTGATTTTAGAGAGAGAGAGAGGAAGGGAGAAGGAGAGAGAGAGAGAGAGAGAGACTGATATATTGTTCCACTTATTTATGCATTCCTTGGTTGATTTTGTTTGTGTCCTGACGGGGGATCAAACCTGCAACCTTGGCATATCGGGATGATGATACTCTAACCAACTGAGCTACCCGGCCAAGGCTAGCAGTTGTTTTCTCAACTATTGCTTCCTATAGTCACTAACATTTCCAAGATTAGGCTATTCCCTGGAGTCTGCAGGGAAACCTCACGTTTCTCTTCTGCTATAGATTATTTTCAGAAGGGCTGGATTGCTCCATTGTTCCCCCAGCGTCCTCCTTAAATGGGAAAAATTCTACCTGGCTTCAGTGTTAAATAAAAGAAAGGGGTGTGCTGTTCCACTACTAGCCCCTCTGCTAATCACTGGTGTTGGGGACAGGGCTGGTGACAGTGTGTGTGCAGTCCTCCATGTCTGGTGGCCAGCAGGAATTCCTGTCCTTTATGGCCGCTCCAGTGTGGGGCTTAGTTTATATAATTTACGTGACTGTAAGAGGATAATTTATTCTAGTGATTCTAAGGGTGCTTTTATTGTGTCTGTAACCAGAGCAATGATATGGAAAATGTAATTTTTATGGAGAGTGGTCTTGAGTTCTTCCCATCTGCAGCCTGTCCACGGTGCTGGCGTGATTTATTACCCTGCTAGCCTGGTTATGGCTTGCAGGTTTTGAATATAGGCAGAAAGCAAAGTGGGCTAGGAGAGGGTGGGGCTGCCGTAAAGCAGCTGGTGCCTACTGGGCTGATGGTAGGAGGTAGCCACACTGGACGAGAGCAGAAATACTCCTGTTTCTTCATGCAGGAGTCTCTGGGCTAGAGGTGATAGAAAAAGCGTTTCTTGCCATTGGTTGCCTGTTACCCTCAGTTTCCAGTAGGATGAACCAGAAGACCCACCATGTCACCATGATTAGTGTAGTGGGAGGTTGGGAGAAGTCGTATCAGATTTATGCAGGTGATGATATTTAAATCCAGAAACATCTCTTCTGTGTTCTGTAAGCTTTCTGGGGTGAAGTGAATAAAACCTTTTGTTTTCATTGGACACAGTCGGGGATTTCCCAATCATTCTAATCAATTGCTTCTCAGTCATTCCACTGAGACTCTCTACTCTATCTCCATTTTATTAAAACAACTTGGAAATGATGGTCTAAGTCTCCTCCTTTTTCATGTAAGGAAATGGAGGATTTAAGTAGATTTGCTCAACGTCTTCCAGTTGGGAACCGGTAGAGCTGGGATTCGAACCCAGTTCAAACTTCACCTATCGTATTCTTTTTGTCACATAGTTTTGAGAATGGGGTTAGCTGATTATTGAAAGCAAGTAGTTCTCTAGAATTCCTGTCCTGTGGTACGAAAGCTTATGTATTTTATTGTCATTACATCTGAACAATAATGTGCTTTTAATCTTCTTTTCGGAGATGGCAGTTCCTGCATTCACCGCTGGCGCCTCCCTGCTTCTGTTGCACGTTGGTCTGGTGGCTAATTATCCCAGCGGGAAGGTAGCAGAGTCATGCCAAGACATGGTCCCTAACCACGGTCACACCTCACTCCTTGATCCTGTTCACAACATTTCCGTGAGTCAGACGACCTTCACCTCGGGAGATCAGATCCAAGGTACCGTGCTGGGGTTGACTGTTTACATTTTGAGTTTCATCCTATTACTATAAATTGAATTTTTATTATTATTGGAGTTACACAAGTTCAGCTAAGTCCCTTCCCCTATTTGGTGAAGATAACCATCATCTTACTCTTCCGCGTCTCCTTCTTGTGTTTAACCACTCGGGATGACTCTGTTAGTTAAGTAGTGTCTTCACTTGCCATTCGAAACAGGTTTTAAAACCTGTTTTTGTTATCCTTAGTATGTCTTCATGATCAATACTATTAATAGAAAAAGAAAACGGAGTTTATTTTTTTCCGGTTTGAGATATAACACACCCTTATCTTTCTCAATATAGTGTCATCTCTCACGTTACCCCGATTCTTCTGGCAAAATGTAGGCTGGCTGTGAAAGGTGTATCTTTAGTAGCATTGTGAAAACGCCATGCTCTGTAACTCCAGAGATGCAAACTACTCATAGGTCCTCTCTAACCAAAAGAGTCTATGGAAAGCCCGCTTTGTGCTATGGATATTTACCTGGTAGAGTTTCCTACCGCACAGTAGGAGGTTAAAGTGCCTAAGGTTTTGCAGTGAAGATACAAGCATTTATTTTCATTCCGTGTTTTCCAAACTAATTTGGCCCTATCGCCTCTAACCTTCTTCCCCTGTGGGAGAGCTGTTACCATCTCGTGGGGTGAATGTCCTTTGGAACATAGTCTGAAACTCTGTAGAGAGGATGATTTCTCCTGTTTTCTCTCCCGGGGTAGTTTTGTGTATGCTATGCCTGATGCCAGCTCTGAAGTGCCTCCTCTAAACAGTTTCCTTTCCGGACGTGGCTAGATCACTCACCTTGTCTTTGTATCTGTTTCTCAGTTACTTTGTCAGGGCCGGCGTTTAAGGGCTTCCTCTTAGAGGCACGTGATGCTGAGAATCCGAGCGGCTCTCCTATTGGCTCCTTCACATTGATTGACAGTCAAGTGTCACAGCTTCTGACTTGTAAAGATACACAGGTTTGTGTTTCGTTTGAAATGGATTTCTGTCCGTGGCCAGGGCTCTTGACACAACAAGGCGGTGCTGGCATGTTAAACCGCGACATTGCCCATGTCTGGAGAACATCTAAACAGATTCACGGTGATCCAGCTCTCCCCCTCCTTTTGATGTATCAGCATCTTAAGAAAGGTAGGGCAGTTGCCTGAAGAGTGTATGTAGCTCTTGATAGTTTCTATAAGATTGACTCTTATCCTACTGGTTTTTGAAGGGTGTCGATATTAAAGATACAGCTAGCTCTAGAGAGGTACAGAAATATAATATTTGTCATTCCTTCATTCCCTTAATAAACATTTATTATACAGGGAACTGTCCTGGGTGCCAGGGATGTGGTCATGAACAACACTTACTCTTGCTTTTTTTTTGTATTTTTTGAAGCTGGAAACAGGGAGGCAGTCAGACAGACTCCTGCATGTGCCCGACCGGGATCCACCTGGCATGCCCACTAGGGGGCGATGCTCTGCCTATCTGGGGCATCGCTCTGTTGCAACCAGAGCCATTCTAGCACCTGAGGCAGAGACCATGGAGCCATCCTCAGTGCCCAGGCCAACTTTGTTCCAATGGAGCCTTGGCTGCGGGAGAGGAAGAGAGAGACAGAGAGGAAGGAGAGGGGGAGGGGTGGAGAAGCAGATGGGCGCTTCTCCTGTGTGCCCTGGTCGGGAATTGAACCCGGGACTCCCGCACGCCAGGTCAATGCTTTACCACTGAGCCAACCGGCCAAGGCCTACTCTTGCTTCTTGGAGAGCTCATGGCCTTACACATAAGTGCAGTGTGTGGCCATGGGACACGGAGCATACCGGTAGTCCCTGGATCTACAGCAGGCACTTGAGTAGAACAGTGTGATGACTCAGGTCAGGAGCACCCACTGCGCAGGGGGAAGCATCGCTGGGGGTGCCACACGCGAGCTCGAGGGCCTGGGGAGAGAGCTGCTTGGAGGAGGTGATCCCAAACTGGGCCACAAAGAAGGCGTAGGAATTTTCCAGGTGACTGAAAGTGGGGAGTAAGATTGTTCAAGAGAAAGGAATGACTAGAACATGATTACTACATATTTAGAGGCAGTGGTTTTTTTTTTTTTCCCCCAATGAATCTTCTGCATACTATTCGTATGTAGGAATGGAAAAGGTTTAAATTTATAGCATAAGTGAAGTAACAACCCAGTCTATAGAGCGAGCATGAACACACCCAGTCTTCATAGCTCTCTTTAGTGCTTGAATATCTGCTGACTCTCAGTTTATTCTCAGAGCCGGCAGCTAATCTGGTCTTGACCAGTCAGCATGCATGTATTGAGTGCGTGAGTCCCTGCTCTAAGTAAAATAGTGTTTAGCAGAATGCCGAGGTCATGCAGTAACACATTCCTTTGAGAAACGATAGTAGTTCCAGCTGTGCCGAGCTGTCCAGTGACTGACTGATAGTTCTTTTCCATTTCATTTCAGGGATCAGCTGTGAGCCACACAAACCCACACAAGAAAACAGAAGTTGAAGTCTACTGGAATGTTCCAAAGAGTGCCCCGAATCACATACGGTTTCTGTGAGTAGGAAGAAGAGTTAACAGCCTTGTCACTGCGATAATTGGCCCAGTAATGGTCTGGGTTAGTTTTTTACACCTATTGGAAGTTCACCTGAGGTTAGGTATGGGGATGACCCCACCTCCGTGATGTAAGCAGCTGTTTTGCTTGTTTTCCCAGCAGCGTAGACGCAGGACCTAGCCCAGGCCTGCCACCTCTAAGAGGCACTTAAGAGACATTTGTTGAGCGAACGAGGCATTGCCCTGCCTTGGCACGAACAGGAGCCGTCAATCACCCTTGAGTCAGTAGGGTGTTGAGCTAAGACTAAGAGTCCCTCCTGTCTTGGTATGAGAATACGAGAAAAACCCCACAAAAAGCAGTCCTGAGACGTGGATGACTTTTATGCGGTGTTACAAATTGCAGATTAGATTGCCTGCGGATTTGTCCCTTAATCCCGACAGAATGTTGTCCTGTCACATGGTGAATGATTTCGGCGTGGAGTCATAGACATGCACGTCCTGGGGGGGGGGGTGGAGAATGGAGAAGTGCCCTCCTGACATGTCCCCCAATTTCCCCTCCACTTTGAGCGTGAGGTCCCGGCCCACAGCCACACAGCTCTGCTCCTGTGTGCCGTGTGCCGTGTGGAGAAGGGGATGTCACCGTGCTCACGGCTGACGGTGGCTTATGCAGCCTCCGTGCCGCCTCTTGCTCCGGTGGCCTGCCACGTGGACCCTCTGAGCTCAGCGCTGCGAGGCGGATGAGCGGTAGCCTGGTCTCTGCAGGTTGGAGAACCTGTGCAGGTCGTCTCTGGGTCTGGCACTGGGACCGTGCCCTCCAACCAGGCGCCTCAGAGAAAAGAAGAGACGAGAAGGAAAGAGGAGAGGGAGAGGGAGATGGGAAGGAGGGGGACACCTGAGATTTGTTAGGCCCTATTAAAGCAGGGGTCCCCACTTCATTCTTTACTTTTCTCCCCCTTTTAAGTTTTGACTTGATTGTGATGGGCCACCAGCAGCAGGGTCCCGTCTCACCTCCCTGGTATGACATTTCAGAGCCACGGTTGTCGAGAAGTATAAAATCTACTGGGTGAAGATCCCTGGTCCGGTCATTTCACAGCCAAACACGCCTCCTTTTTCAACACCGGCAACTACAACAGCTGCTCTGTCACCCACACCGCCCGTCTCCCACTTAACCCAATCGGTGAGTAACCCTTTGCGGTTCCGCCAAGTGCAGTCCGGAATAACCGCCTCCCCGGGAGTGGTGGTTCTGTGCGTGGGCACTTTGTAGCGGTCCTGGGTTGCGGGGGCAGCGTTTCTTCAGGTTCTCCCCAGGAAGGCTGTAGGAGGTCGTCTTCATTGCAACGTTGTAACTTCCAGGTTAGAATACAGGAGTGCAAGACCCTGCGTGCTCAGGGCGTGGTCGTGGCACTGACTCATAGTCGATGCCAGCAGTGGGTATATTTTCATCTGAAAATGGATCTGAGGAAGCAGCAGCAATGGACTCCCCCCTCCCACCTCCTCTCTCTCTCCCACCTCCTCTCTCTCAAAGATGGAGAGGGAGCTTAAAGTTTACGCTACATTCAGACAAAAGTTGGAGCACAATCTTTTTTTTTAATTTTTATTTTAACAGAGAGAGAGTCAGAGAGAGGGATAGATAGGGACAGACAGACAGGAATGGAGAGAGATGAGAAGCATCAATCATCAGTTTTTCGTTGTGACACCTTAGTTGTTCATTGATTGCTTTCTCATATGTGCCTTGACCGCGGGCCTTCAGCAGACCGAGTAACCCCTTGCTCGAGCCAGTGAGCTTTTTGCTCAAGCCAGATGAGCCCACGCTCAAGCTGGCGACCTCAGGGTCTTGAACCTGGGTCCTCCGCATCCCAGTCCGACGCTCTATCCACATCACCACCTCCTGGTCAGGCTTGCTTTTTTTTTTTTGAAAGATTTTATTTATTCATTTGGGGGGGGGGAGAGAGAGAGAGAGAGAAAAGGGAGCCACAAAGGGAGAGGAGCAGGAAGCATCAACTCCCATATGTGCCTTGACCGAATAAGCCCAGGGTTTTGAACCGGCGACCTCAGTGTTCCAGGTCGACGCTTTATCCACGGCGCCACCACAGGTCAGCACAATCTTGCAGTAGTGGTATACTCGAGCTCTTAGATCTTATTTCGTGAAGGCCAGCGAGTACCCGGGAATTCTCCGTGCTGGGGTGCAGAACTCCTGCCATCTCCTTGGCTAGAACTCCCGGGAGGCCCTCTGGTCTGGAGGAGTTACCATGGAGAGAAACTAGCCTGCAAAGGGGGAATGCATGTTAGACACAGGAAGGTTTTACCGAAGGCAGTTCTGATAACGTAAGGCATGTTACTTCAGAAGCAAACCTCATGAGAAACGTCCCAAGGCAGGTTATTACAACTGACGGAACGAGTCGGACCAGCCTGACTCCTGACTTGTCTACTTGGTGTGTGACTTTGGACAGATTACATGCTTCTCAGAGACTCGGTTTCTTCACCTCTAAAATGAGAACAATATCTAACTCTTCGGTAGTATCACTATGAGGTTGAAACAACGTGATGAAATAGAAGGTTGCTAGCTGCTTTGCGTTGAACTGATATTCAGGAGATATTAATTGGTTCCTGTTTTTCTTTTCCTTCCCTTATCTTTTTATAACTCTTTGTTCTTGTAGGGAAGAAAGACCAAGTAAGCCACTCGTACTTCTATGTAAACTCTTTTTCTTCTACATTGTGCAACATATGAACAATTATATGTATTTGGTTGTATTGTTATAAATATTGCACTATTGTTTGATCACACATTTAGCTCTATTATTTGCACTAGTCCTTAGTTTATGTTAGTTTTAATGTTTACTTAAAAGCTGCATTAGGGGAAGTAACAGTCCGTTGGGGCCTGAGCCTGCCTAGCAGGGATCTGTTGACAAGATCGTTATTTTTACAACTATTCCCATAAATGGCATTAGTTCTTGGGGCTTTTCTTGCATCTCTATTTTCTTGACTTCTACGAACCATCTTAGTAAACTATCAAACCCAAGGGAGGGGGACCCATTTACGGCTGATCAGTCAGGAGTGCAGGGGACAGACAGCCCGGGACTTGTGATTGCCGTCGAAGTGGGGGCCGTCTTGTGGGACTGAGCCCTTCACTCTGGGGTCTGCCACTTCAGGCAGGTACTGCCAGGATGGAACTGAATTATAGGGCACCCAGATGGTGTCCGCAGGGAACCGCAGAACTGCCAGGTGTGGGGCAAGCCCCCACACGTCTGGCGGCCAGAAATATCAGTAGAATACTGCCAGATGGCAGAACCGACAGTTTCTTTTTTTATATTTTAATTTATGGACTTTAATGAGAGAGGAAGGGAGAGAGAGAGAGAGAGACAGAGACAGAGACAGGAACATTGACTTGTTCCTGTATGTTCCCTGACCGGGGACTGAACTGGCAACCTGTGTGCTTCGGGTCACTGCTCTAACCAACGAGCTATCCAGCCAGGGCTAGCCTACAGTTTCTGATACTCCCCCGCTCTTATTTGCCATGCCAAGAAGCCCTAAATTAAGTCGCTGTTGATGGTTCTTTCTTCCCATTCACTACTTTGCTGTGGCTGTTTGGAGTGGTGATATAATACATGGCGTGTCCTTTTTTCCTTATCTCATTTTAATATCAAATTATCATAGAAGCAGAGTTCAGGATCTAGACATAAACATTCCTAAGGGTTTTGTTTGTTGGCTTTTTAAAGCTCCGCCTCTGAAAACCAGAGGATACCCTCCAGCCAGGCTAAAGTATCCAACTTGGACTTACATAGTCCCTAAGAAGTTCCTGAGAATTTTACCAGAGACCTTGCTCAGGAACATAATTAATGTGAACTACTTTGTGTATTCAAGGGACTTCAGTACTCGGGCACAATAACCATCCAACTAATGCACCTTCCAAATTTTAATTAAAGTTAATTAAGTTGAAAAGTTCACGACCTAACTGCTGCCTCAATCAGTTCTAATTGGGGAGGGGGTGTGTCTTTTGTCCTCTGACCTGCATCCTGTTATGAAAAGGTAGATTCATGAAAACCTGTGATTCAAGGTAGGGACTCTCCTGTCGTTGGCGGTGAACTGCTGGTTTGATAATTAAGGCTCTTCCACCCCCTTGTCATTTCTCTAGTTCAGTGCCTCCGACTGTGGGAAAAAGAAGTTCTGTGTCCGGAGTCCCCTGGCCTGTGACCCAGAGAAGGAGCGTGCCTGCGTCTTCTTGTCCTTCACACGGGACGGCCAGTCCGTGATGGTTGAAATGAGCGGTCCCAGCGCAGGCTATCTGTCCTTCGCGCTCTCTCACGACAGATGGATGGTTCGTACGTCTGGTGTGCATAGGTGGCGCAGGAGTTCGAGTCTCTGGCCTGAGCTCCAGTCAATGGGGGTCTAGCTGTTTTAATTCCAGAGTCAAATGGTCGCACTGGAGGGGGGGGGGTTGGGAAGGGCAGGGCAGAGTAACTGAGGACAGATTCTAAGTTAAACAGCTCTGCGTGCATCCTGCTTGTCACAGTTGGACAGTGGCGTACGTCTAAGAATAGGCTGTCCCAGGGAAATCACTTTAAATCCAGTGGACTTGCTACTTTCTCTTTCTGTCCATCTCTGTCCATCTCTGTCTGTCTGTCTCTCTGTAATCAGGCAGGAAGTGCAGTTAAAAACAAAGAAGTTGCTCTGCGTGAAGTCTCACGTTGTTCTGGGAGGCTTTCCCAGGCCTCGTGGGTTTCTCGAGGGTCCAGCAGGGTCCACCACCCCCTGGGGGACACTCATGGAGCCCGCCATTCTGTAGGCTGCAGAGGGCAGCACCTGTGTGCAGCTGATTGTCACCCCCCTGGGGGACACTCACGGAGCCCGCCATTCTGTAGGCTGCGGACGGCAGCACCTGTGTGCAGCTGATTGTCACCCCCCTGGGGGGCACTCACGAGCCCGCCATTCTGTAGGCTGCAGAGGGCAGCACCTGTGTGCAGCTGATTGTCACCCCCCTGGGGGGCACTCACGGAGCCCGCCATTCTGTAGGCTGCGGACGGCAGCACCTGTGTGCAGCTGATTGTCACCCCCCCCTGGGGGGCACTCACGGAGCCCGCCATTCTGTAGGCTGCGGACGGCAGCAGCCCTGGGAGCCGTGGTGTCCTGCCCGTTGTGGGACAGGGACGTGTTGTTCCAGCGGGGGGGGGGGGGGGGGGGGGGGGGGGGGGGGGGGGGGGGGGGGGAGGGGGGCAGAGAGGGTGGGGATGATTAGAGACAGAGAGCCTCCTCCCTGCACCTGGGCAAAGGCGCGGGGTCTCCCTCCTCCAGGGTTTGCTTGCTGTCCAGTTTTAAACTGAACACTTCTGTAGGGAATCCTATCTCCAAAAAAAGAAAAGGAACTCTCCGATTTTGTGATAGAAGAGCTGATACCTTCCCCAAAAGTGCGCTCTGATCGCGTTGGTCCTTGTGTGTTGCTCACAGTTATTTCTGAAAGACAGGTGTGACTTTCTTTCACGGGGGACATCTCAATCTATGCCTACGACCCTCCGTATTTTATTATACAGTGCTAGGGTGCACTCGTTAACTTCCGTCATTCAACGAATGATATACAGAAACCCACTGGCTATAAGACATTCCGTAGGCTTTTAAGAAATACCTAAGACATGAGGGCCTTTTCCCTTTCGAAGCTGCTTTCACGGGGAATGTTCCACTGGCTCAGATGGTGTTTGTTGCAGCTGTTCAACACATTTCCCACGTTGCGCTTTTTGGTACCTGCCGTCAGAATCGGAGGCGCTGCTTTTGGGTCGTCTCGGTCCTGGCAAAGACGAACCAGGTTTGGGGCATTGAGATGGCTGATGAGGCTGGGGAAACACAAAATGTGAGGACCGTCACGCAAGAGCCGGGGACGGTGGCAGTGCTTGCTGTGAGAGTGGGAGGGAGCTGGCCGTGGGGGCAGGTGTCCAGACGAGCCCGAGGACGCAGAACTGTGGAAGCCTGGTGACTGCCCGCGCAGGCGCACTGGGCTTCATCTCTGCGGCGCACTACTCGTTTAGGGAGGTGCCTCTGGTCAAACAAGAAATTCTCCGCGCCACTTTCTCGCCAAGCTTCCTGCAGACCTGCACACGAGCACGTTTCCTTTCCTGGTCCCAGGATGTCCGTCCGCAGGAAGCAGAGACACCGTTGTTGCTTCGCCTGGGGTGCTGAGGGGCCCACGGGGAGACCCGGTATTTGGGTGGCAAGTCCTAGCCGTAGTTGGCACAAAAGCGTTTATCTCTAATTCCGGCTGTTTTGCTCTGCTCTGCCTTATGTGTTGAGTACAGTATTCATCAAGGATGTTTAGGAAAAAGACTTAATTATGCAGGTGCAGAGGATTTACAGAGCAGCCCTGTGTAATGATTGAAATCATCTGTACACCTGTTAGACAAGTAAGTCATCCTCAGAGATGTTTTTTGAAGTGGCTATTTCTATTTTTGGTTATTTTTAAATTTTTAGGATATTTGTATGACTTGCTGTTTCTTTTCGGTGTGTAATGTAAATTTAAATTCTGAAGGTGTATTATGAATACTGATTAAATAAGCTAAATTATACCTCCCCCCCCCCCCCCCACTCTGGCTTGAAATTAATAATAGCAATTGTTTTTTTAAAACTTTTATTGATTTTTAGAGAGAGAGAGAGAGAAAGACATCATGTTGTTGGTCCACTTATTTATGTCATCATTGGTTGATTCTCTCATGTGCCCTGACCAGGGATGGAACCTGCGACCTTGGCTTGTTGGGGTAACACTCTGACCAACCGAGCTACCTGGCCAGGGCTGATAGCAATTGTTTCGATATCAGACCTCATCATTAAAATTGATGAAAAGTATAATTTCTCATATTTTTGCTAACAAAGACTTGCTCATGTCTGAATTTTAACTGAATTTCAAAGACTATGTATCTTCCTCATCTCAATTAAAAAAAAAGTGATATAAAATATATCAAGTATACATACTATATTCGCTTCTATTCTCTTCCTTCCCCTGCCCAGTCTTATCTTGTTCTATAAAAAGTTTCTCAATGCTCAACTTCTAGATTGTTCCCAGTCCTGACTTCTCCTGAATTCCAGAGTGGGATGTCCAGCTGCCGCCTGGTCTTGTCTAGCCTAGATGAGTGAGAGTCCCCGGATGGCACAAACCATCTTCTATAAAAACTGAATGTGCCTGACCTGTGGTGGCGCAGTGCATAAAGCGTCAACCTGGAATGCTGAGGTCGCCGATTCGAAACCCCAGGCTTGCCTGATCCAGGCACATATGGGAGTTGATGCTTCCTGATCCTCTCCCTGTTCTCTCTCTCTTTCCTATCTCTCTAATAAAAATGAATAAATAAAAAATATCTAGGCCCTGGCCGGTTTGCTCAGTGGTAGAGCGTCGGCCTGGTGTGCAGGAGTCCTGGGTTCGATTCCCGGCCAGGGCACACAGGAGAAGCGCCCATCTGCTTCTCCACCCCTCCCCCTCTCCTTCCTCTCTGTCTCTCTCTTCCCCTCCCGCAGCCGAGGCTCCATTGGAACAAAGTTGGCCCGGGCGCTGGGGATGGCTCCATAGCTTCCACCTCAGATGCTAGAATGGCTCTGGTTGCAACAGAGCAACGCCCCAGATGGGCAGAGCATCGCCCCCTGGTGGGCATGCCGGGTGGATCCCGGTCGGACGCATGCGGGAGTCTGTCTGACTGCCTCCCCGTTTCCAACTTCAGAAAAATACAAAAAAAAAAAAATCTAAAAAAAATAACAAAACAAAACAAAACTGAACGTGTCATCTTCCCCCCAGTGTCCTCTGTGCCCGGGATCAACAATGATGATGAAAAAAAGCAGCTACTATTCTTGACTTCTTGCTTCTTTTCAGAGGCTGTCCTGGGCGATTTGTAGACTGTCATCCCTTCCGGCCACCGTCCTCTCTGGTGCTCAGGGAAATCCGGCTTGTGACGTAGATTCCTCTCTTTTCTTTTCTTTCTTTTTTTTTTTTTTTTTTTTTTTTTTTTTTTTTTTCATTTTTCTGAAGCTAGAAACAGGGAGAGACAGTCAGACAGACTCCCGCATGCGCCCGACTGGGATCCACCCGGCACGCCCACCAGGGGCGACGCTCTGCCCACCAGGGGGCGATGCTCTGCCCATCCTGGGTGTTGCCATGTTGCGACCAGAGCCACTCTAGCGCCTGGGGCAGAGGCCACAGAGCCATCCCCAGCGCCCGGGCCATCTTTGCTCCAATGGAGCCTTGGCTGCGGGAGGGGAAGAGAGAGACAGAGAGGGAAAGCGCAGCGGAGGGGTGGAGAAGCAAATGGGCGCTTCTCCTGTGTGCCCTGGCCGGGATTCGAACCCGGGTCCTCCGCACGCTAGGCCGACGCTCTACCGCTGAGCCAACCGGCCAGGGCCTCCTCTCTTTTCTTCACCTCTCCAGTCTACCTCTTCCCCACCCCTGCCTTTTTGTTTTGAAAAGTCTTAAACTTACCTGGCGTTGAAAGAAGACCACAACCCCCCACCAGTAAGCCCTTCACCCACGGTTGCCAAGTTACCCTTCTCTGTCTCTTGTTCTCTCTCTCTCTATTCAGGTGTTTTTTGTTTTTTTTTTTTGTATTTTTCTGAAGCTAGAAACTGGGGAGAGACAGTCAGACAGACTCCCGCATGCGCCCGACCGGGATCCACCCGGCACGCCCACCAGGGGGCAACGCTCTGTCCACCAGGGGGCAATGCTCTGCCCCTCTGGGGCATCGTTCTGTTGCGACCAGAGGTACTCTAGCGCCTGGGGCAGAGGCCAAGGAGCCATCCCCAGTGCCCGGGCCATCTTTTGCTCCAATGGAGCCTTGGCTGCGGGAGGGGAAGAGAGAGACAGAGAGAAAGGAGAGGGGGAGGGGTGGAGAAGCAGATGGACGCTTCTCCTGTGTATCCTGGCCGGGAATCGAACCCGGGACTTCTGCACGCCAGGCCGACGCTCTACTGCTGAGCCAACCGGCCAGGGCCTCTATTCAGGTGTGTTTTATGTGGGCGTGTCTTTAGGTTGACTTAAGGTGTATATAGAAAAGAGTTCTTATAGCTCATTGACAATGGCATTCTAGAAAACACACATTGTTTGTTTAAATCCGAGATTGGCAGACTTGGTTGTCGAGGTCCAGACTAACTTTGGACTTTGGGGGCCGTCTGGCCTGTGTTGTATCCCTCCGCTCTGTGGTTGGGCTGAAGTAGATGCAGACGGCCTGTAAGTTAATAGGCGTGGCTGTGTTTTGGTAAAACTTTACTTATGGATACTGAAATTTAGATATTATATATTTTTACTTGTCATGAAACAATATTCTTTTTCTTCTAATTAAAAAAAAAAAGAAACCCATTTGGCTATGTAAACACACCGTTTGCAGCCTTCGACCCGTGCAAACAGGCACCAGGCTGAGTGTGGTCTGTGTGCGGCGTCTGTGAGTTCCTGGCTTCTTTCGTGCCGACTCCGAATTTCTTATCTTGTGTTGGGCTAACTCTGAGTTGAATAGAAGATGGTCAACAGTGAATAACTGCTTTGCTAAGGTTATGTACTTGAAGGTTCTCAGAAGTGGAACTTTTAAAAATACATGGAAACCTTAAAATAGCAGAATTTATGATAACTGGCTGTTGTTGGATCTTGTTTAAGGAGCTCAGTGACTAAAGCCCTTAAAATATATATACTTTGTTCGATAATTTATGGAGGACGATTTTAGGTTCGGCAAAAGAACCAAATCTATACACAATCACTTGAAATCTAGACTATTTATGTGTACCTTAAAATGATACACTGTCCTTTGAAGATGCAGTCTGCCCTTGGTAGTTAATTTAAATAAGATCTAGCTGTTAGAGCTGAGGAATATTAGAGATGAAAGCATACATAATAATTAGACTGGCAAAAATGCCTCTTTGAGCTCATTTTGGCCCTAATACATTGTATATAATACCGACTCTACTGGGAGTATACAATATTAGCAATATTTGATTACAATTTCTTCCATCTTAGAAGTTACCCCTGAAAACCTAGTATTAATGCAATACGTTTACAGTCATGAAAATTTGCAAGATAGATACTTGTTTACAAATAGAACAATGTTCATAATATATTAAGTAAAAAAATGTAACAAAGCTGTGTACTTTCCTATTTTGAAAGGAAAAAAAGGTATACGTATAAATAGATTTGGATAAATGAATATGTCTGAAAACATTAACAGTGATGTTCAATTGGTGATGGGTTTATGGGGATGCAAACATGTTATAGTAGTCCCTCGCCATATTACGGTTCACTTTTGCTGTTTCACTGTATTGTGGATTTTTAAATTGTATATATATATCTATCTAATTTTGTATCATGGATTTTTTGTTATATCGTGGGATTTTGTGGAAAATAGATATTTTTATATATTACTTTAATTATTTTTGCGGTAAAATAAGCATTTTCTAGCCTAAAAAATTGAAAAGGTTTATAAGAGTGTGGGGAGGGTTTATAAAGCCTTAAAAAGTATATAAATAATAAAATAAATTTAAGGTCGCTACTTCGCAGATTTTCACCTATCGTGGGTGTATATGTCTATTTTAGCCTATTTTTTATACTGAAATTGTATTGCTTTCACATTATAACAAAATCATTTTGATTAATAAATTGGATAGCCAATTCCCTAGAATTCACAGTCTCGTTTAAAATGGTCGATAAATTATGTTTTAAAAATATCAAATACTATTTGATTTTATTAAGAACTTAAAAAAAAAAGACCATGTGGATGTTCCTTTAAGCTTTTCTCCTGGACAACTGTCTTCCAGGGTGATGACGACGCGTATCTGTGTGTTCGTGACAATCAGACCGTGCACATTCAGCCTTCCCACTTGACGGGGCGGAGTCACCCTGTGATGGAGTCCTCGGTAGGTGTGAAAGTTCTAGGAAGCCGGACGTGGCCTGTGCACCTTCTGGCCACGTGGCCAGCTGTCTAGGCTGCAAGGTAGCCTCAAACCCAAAGTTAGTAGCAGAGCCCGAGCAGGGGCCTGGCTGCAGGGTTCCTCTCTTAGAATATTCTGGGAAAGACTTTTCGGTAATTTTTTTAATGTTTTTACTCTATATACCTTTTGTTTTTTCAAATACGGTAAGCATGTTATTTGAGTATAATCACAGAGAATGTGTAAGTAAAAAGTGTCTACCTCGGTGATATACCTATTTTTTTTTACTATATATATATATATTTAGTAAAAGTTATATATATTTAAGGTATAGAACATGAAGTTTCGATATACGTATACATAGTGAAATATGTATTAGAGTCAAGATAATGAACATGTCCATTTTCTCACCTGGTTACCATGTTGTCCAGTGAGAGGGCCTGACGCCTACTGTCTCAGCACATCTCCAGTGTTCCGTACCGTCAGTGTTATTAACCACGGTTACTGCGCTGCGCGCGGTATCTCCAGATTCACGCGTCCTACGTAGCCGCCCCTGTTCTGTGCTTTAGGACGCACAAAACAAGTTTCTCTTTACAAGAGAAGATGAGTTTTCTTTTTTCTTGTGTCGCTTGAATCTTTTTTTTTTTTTACTGCATCTTACAGAAAGTATTTTATGGTTTGTGAAGATGGTCAAAGCACCGACCCTTTTCAGCAGCGTACAGATTTCTAAGAAGAGGCTTATGTCAGTGACACAGAGAATTTCTTGACCTGTGAGAAAGGGGAGGCAGTGTGTATGGGAGAGACGGGCTCATGGCTTTGGGCAGTTGTCTTAAGTGGTCCTTGTTGGCCTATCCGTGCCAAAGGTGGCCTATTTCTGGGAGAGAAGTGTCTTTGTCACAGGGCAGTTGACAAGCAAGTGCGCTGTGAGTGAACAGCTGTGTTCCCTCGTGGGATGTTATATTCTCCATGACTCCCACAGGCGGGTTGAGCCTTCTCCATGGTTACATGGTGCGTTTTGGCCGCTAAGAGTTTACTTGCGAATGGTTCCTTCAATGTTTTTGATAGTGTGTTAGTGGCCAGGTGGTGTTTTAACATCAGCCATGGTTTCTCACCTGGTCAGAGGAATTGCGGGGTTTGGACTTAAAGTAAAAATACTATTTTTGCCAAGCGGGATAAAGACAAATAGACTGGGAGACAATGTTTCTTGTACACTTCAAAGAGGAAGTGGAGAAACAAAGACTTTGTGCAGACACAGCAAGCACAGAGGCTCTTAGAGGAAGGAAGTCACACAGGGCAGCGTTTTGATCCTGTCTTATTTTTAGCGAGTCTCTGGAAAGCACTGTGAAGACCCATTGTGTGTGTTTGTAGGATACTCTTGAGGATGTGGCTTGGAGGCTGGAGGACGGTGTTATGCAGTGTTCTTTCAGAAGAAACATTACCCTTCCTGCGGTTAAGAATAGATTTGATCTAAACACAAGCTACTACATATTTCTAGCAGCTGGGGCAGCTGATGATGGTAAGTACTGTATATTGATAAAGACTATCTTTTCAAGATTATTTTCCCTCTCTCTTCTTCTTTTCTTCCACCCCTCCCCTCTTTTTTTTTGGAGAGACTGCTACTGTAATTGTTCATCTTTAAGATATTTATACTTGTAGGTAAAGAGTTATCCAAACCTTTTTTCCATTTTTGCTTTCTGTTTTGACCTTGGTTGACCTTCAAGCATTGCTTCTCTGGAAACTACATAAAGGTAGTGTCAGCCATGTTCTAAGGCAACATGCTGATGATAAACGTGATTTCTGGCTGGTAACCAGGAAGAACCATCAATACCTGGTAAGACATATCTGGGCCTCCCTGAGTGCAGTGACATTGGCAGGTTCCTTGCAGGGACACTAGAAGCAATGCCTTTGGGGTCATTGCAGGACATATTGGCTCTTGTGGGATGACCTATCCAATGTGAATCTCATCTGCTTGGATCTGAGCTTTCTCCGGGGAGATGAAGACGGGATGGGGAGTGGTGGGAGGTGGGGGGGGGGTGTCTGTCGGGGGGGGGGGGGGAGGGATAGCTCCGGGACAGCTGAGTACACTGCTGCAGGAGCCCACGGGAGGAGGACCACGCTGGGGTGCTGTTTCCTGTCCCACATCCTCCTCAGTGAAATCTGATGCCAAGTTCAGCCTAAAGTTGTTTTCTGCACTTGCCTGTTTCCTTGATCCTTGCGGAGAGTGCCCCGGTGGACACGGCAGCACATGTCCATAGACACGATTAGATTTTGTTTAAGGTTTTGGCTCTTGAGGTTTGGGAGAGCTGCGCGACAGGCCAAGGTCGCATTTAGGGACTCATCTCTCTGGAGGGAACGCTGTTCCGGAACTTCGAGCGGAGAGCCCGCTTTGAACACGGCGAGAAGCTGGGCGCGGAGACGTGAGGGTCGGGGAGGGGGTGGAGGAGGAGGGAAAACGGAACTGTGGGCAGGCACATCGTGAAAAGCCCAGAATATTATTATACTGTGTGATGAGACTCGACAACAGGTGAAGCAGACACCCAGAAGGTTTTGAAGCAGGGTAAAAGATCTCCTCAGAGAAAATTTAGGAGTGTTTGTAGATTTAGTGGTAGGCGGTATGAGTCATTCTCTTCGCCAAGTCATATGTTCTTATTTGTACTGGTGACAGCAGATGTAGCTTGAAAACTATTTCCTGTTGAAGTGGTAACAATAAAAATTACTAGGAACTTAACGAGTGTCATTCATTGGCTAAGCACTCTACGGAGGACCTTCATTTTCATCTTCCTAGAAATGACACTAGGTATATTTTATTTTATATTTTTTTAATTTTAGTGAGAGGAGGGGAGGCAGAGAGACAGACTCCCGCATGCTCCCCGACGAGGATCCACCCGGCATGCCCACCAGGGGGCGATGCTCTGCCCATGTGGGGCCCTTCCTCCATTGCAACCGGAACCATTTTTTTAGCACCTGAGGTGGAAGCCATGGAGCTATCCTCAGCACCTGGAGCCAACTCACTTCAATCGACCCATGGCTGCAAGAGGAGAAGAGAGGAAGAGAGAGAGAGAGAGAGAGAGAGAGAGAGAAGCGAGAGGGGGAGGGGTGGAGAAGCAGATGGGTGCTTCTCCTTTGTGCCTTGACCAGGAATCAAACCCAAGACATCTACATGCTAGGTCAACACTCTATCACTAAGCCAACTGGCCAGGGCCAATAATTTTTTAAATTATTACTATTATTTTTCTTATTTTACCTGGGATGAAACTTAGGTAAAGTAATTTTAGTTTACCTGAACAAATGGTAGGGTTGAAATTTGAACTCAAACTCTTTGACCTTAGAGCCTAAGTATTCAATCCCTTTGAACATGGACAATGTAGGAAATGAGATAAAGTGAGGAAATGGTCGAATATTGGGTGTTTTTTAAGGAGACACCACTGCATGCAGGTAATCATGTGACTGTTGCTACTGTAGCGGTCACTGGTTGTACATGCATACACCTCATTTACTTCTCACGGGGGGCTTTATACGTAGATATTATTTTGCCCATTTTAGAGACAAGGAAACAGGAACCCAGAATGGCCAAGTCACTTGTTCAAAACCCAAACAAGAAGCACCGTTGGAATGAAAACCCCCAGATCTGTTCCATTTCCGGCCTCTCAGGAAGAACTTTGTGAGGTTGAATAAGTTGTTCACAAGTAGGGAACCTACCAATTTAAATAATTAATGAAGTAGAGACCCTGTTATCACACAACCTGTTACTGGAATAATTGAGGCATAGCAGAGAGCTTTGTACTGAACATGCACCCAGCCTCCCTCAGTTCAGAGCTGGAAAGTTATCACGGAGCCGCACCGTGGAACCTAAAGCGTTGTCACAGACTTCTGCTCCACGGGAAGGTTCAGTGCTTGGTTAGTCCACAGCGCCGCAGGGAATCCGAGTTTAAAAACAATTCTCTTCCCACTCTATCCTCAGGCGGTTGGGAATGTGGTTCTCTTCCCACTGTATCCTCAGGCGTTTGGGAATGTGGTTCTCTTCCCACTGTATCCTCAGGCGGTTGGGAATGTGGTTCTCTTCCCACTGTATCCTCAGGCGGTTGGGAACGTGGTTCTCTTCCCACTGTATCCTCAGGCGGTTGGGAATGTGGTTCTCTTCCCACTGTATCCTCAGGCGGTTGGGAATGTGGTTCTCTTCCCACTGTATCCTCAGGCGGTTGGGAATGTGGTTCTCTTCCCACTATGTCCTCAGGCGGTTGGGAATGTGGTTCTCTTCCCACTGTATCCTCAGGCGGTTGGGAATGTGGTTCTCTTCCCACTGTATCCTCAGGCGGTTGGGAATGTGGTTCTCTTCCCACTCTATCCTCAGGCGGGTGGGAATGTGGTTCTCTTCCCACTATGTCCTCAGGCGGCTGGGAATGTGGTTCTCTTCCCACTGTATCCTCAGGCGGTTGGGAATGTGGTTCTCTTCCCACTGTATCCTCAGGCGGTTGGGAATGTGGTTCTCTTCCCACTGTATCCTCAGGCGGTTGGGAATGTGGTTCTCTTCCCACTGTATCCTCAGGCGGTTGGGAATGTGGTTCTCTTCCCACTGTATCCTCAGGCGGTTGGGAATGTGGTTCTCTTCCCACTATGTCCTCAGGCGGTTGGGAATGTGGTTCTCTTCCCACTGTATCCTCAGGCGGTTGGGAATGTGGTCTTGGTTTCCATCATCACTACTGCTCCTCGAATGCAGTATTGTGAGATAGTTCGGCGCCTTTCTGGTCGTTTTCCATTTTTTTTTTTTAGAGAGGGAGAGAGACAGGAAGGGAGATGAGAAGAGTTTGTGTGTGTGTGTGTGTGTGTGTGTGTGTGTGTGGTAGAGACAGAGACAGTCAGAGAGAGGGACAGACAGACAGGAAGGGAGAGAGATGAGAAACATCAATTCTTTGTTGCGGTTCCTTAGTTGTTCATTGATTGCTTTCTCATATGTGCCTTGACCTTGGGGCTACAGCAGACCGAGTAACCGAGTAACCCCTTGCTGGAGCCAGGGACCTTGGGTCCAAGCTGGTGAACTTTGCTCAAACCAGATGAGCCGGCGCTCAAGCTGGCGACCTTGGGGTCTCGAACCTGAGTCCTCCGCATCCCAGTCTGACACTCGATCCATTGTGCCACCGCCTGGTCAGGCCATAGTGTTCTTTACCTCTTTCTTTTGACATTTTTGTAGCTCCTGATAGTGTCTCTGTTTGATGCTCTTTTCTTCAGGTATTGATGACATGAAATGTCTCATTTTCTGCTCTGTTATGACAAACCTTAATAGAGTGGGATTTGCCAAATGAATAATAACCAGGTGTCCCAACACCGTTTCTTTCTTTTTTTTTTTTTTAATTTTTATTTATTATTTATTTTTTACAGAGACAGAGAGTGAGTCAGAGAGAGGGATAGACAGGGACAGACAGACAGGAATGGAGAGAGATGAGAAGCATCAATCATTAGTTTTTCATTGCGTGTTGCAACACCTTAGTTGTTCATTGATTGCTTTCTCATATGTGCCTTGACCGCGGGCCTTCAGCAGACCGAGTAACCCCTTGCTTGAGCCAGCGACCTTGGGTCCAAGCTGGTGAGCTTTGCTCAAACCAGATGAGTCTGCACTCAAGCTGGTGACCTCGGGGTCTCGAACCTGGGTCCTTCCGCATCCCAGTCCGACGCTCTATCCACTGCGCCACCTCCTGGTCAGGCCCAACACCGTTTCTTGAATAGTCCGTTATATCTCCCCTGCTTCAAAACATCCGCATCTCACACTGAAATACTATCAGTAAATCAAACTGTTTCTAGTTTATTCTTCTGTTGATCTGTTTTTCTATTACTGCACTGGTTGAATGACTATAGCTTTATAATAGGCTGTGAAGTTGTTATAGGACATGGTTTCCCTCCTGGCTGTCTTATTCAGGAATTCTTGCTTCTTTGTTGTGTATCTGTTCTTTATGAACTTCAGAAATGATTTGTCAGATTCCATTAAAAAGTCTATTGGGGGTGTGATTGGAATTGCAGTGAAATTTTAGAGTAATTTGGGGAATGATCGACTTCTTTATAATAAATAGTGAGTCTTTCTATCCAGGAATATATTAGGGTATTCCATTTGTTCAGACCTTATGGTTTTCTTTGTATTTTCATGTCGGGTATAGGGTACATATCATATATACATAGATTTCTAAAACTATCGTGAATGGGATTATTTTTTTAAAAGTTTTTCTAAACATGGTATGTAAGAAAGTTATTGAAGTTTGGATATTTATCTTGAATTTAGCCACCTAATTTTCTAGTTGATTATTTTTTAATCAATTAATTTATTTTAGAGAGAGAAGGGAGAGAAAGAGAGAGAGAGAGAGAGAGAGAGAGAAAAGCAGAGACATCGATCTGTTCCTTTATGTGCCCTGACTGGGGATAGAACCTTCAACCTTTTTTGCACATTGGGAAGATGCTCTAACCCATCGAGCTATCTTGGCTGGGGCTCTAGTTGATTATTCTGGTTTTTCTTGATAAACCAACATCATACCTTGTGTAGATGGTAACAGGATGAACAGCTCTCAAATTCTTCCTTGCCTGACCGCATTGTTTATTCCTCCCAGAACAATGGGGAATGGCCGTTGGCCATGTGGCGAACATTGTTGTCTTGTCCCTGAATTTGATGGCAGTGCTCTGATCTCAGTGCTGGGCCATGTCTGCTATCTGGTGTTCAGGATGTGTTCTTCTGGGCCTGACTTTGCGAAGTCCCTGTGATGAGTGTGTACTGAATTTCCTTTTCTATTGATTTCTTTAGAGAGAGGAAGGGAGAGACTGAAAGAGAGACAGGAACATGGATCTGTTCTGGTATGTGCCCTGACAGGGGATTGAACCGGCAACCTCTGTGCTTCAGGATGATGCTCTAACTAACTGAGCTATCCAGCCAAGGCCTGGATTTCATCTCATGTCTTTTGGGAAGATGTTGAGATGACGTTTTATCATTACTTTTACAATAATATTTCTGGAACGTTCCTCACTTTCCTGGGATAAATCTTGGTTGGCCATGTTTTTTTATTCTGTCAGTGCCCGGTTGATTTGATCTGCCAACTTTTCTTTTTGAGCTTTGTGCGTTTATAGTTTATATTCAGATATGATTTTGGTCTAGGGTTGTGGGATTGTGTGTGTTTGTGTGTGTGGGCTTGCCTGCCTAGTTTTGGCTTCAGTGTTATGCTAATCTTGTAGAATAAACCTTAGAAGAGTTTTTTTTTTTTTTTTTAGGAGTTTTAATAAATAAAAAATATTTCTGTTAAAAATTTTTTAAATGGTATGATAGAACTCACGTATCAGTGAGCCTTTGGGGATGAAAATATTTGACTAATTCAAAATTCTTCTATTGTTATTACTCTCTCGAGTTGCGACTACTTCTTTCATCAATTTTTGTAATTCTGGATTTTCCCCCTAATTCATCCATTTCATTTAGGTGTGAACTACTATTTTTAGCTGACTTAAGTTGCATATAGCATTTTCATTTGACTTTAAAAAATATTTTCTGTATCAGCTGCCATGTCACCCCTCCCATTTTTAATATTGGTTGTGATATACATATATTTTGTCATGTGATCAGACATGCCAAAAACCCTGTCCATTTTATCAGCTTTTAACAAGACTTGATTTTTCTGATTTTTTAGGCAGAGACGTATTAGTTCGTTGATTTCTACCTTTATTTTTAATCAGTCTTTCTTTCTGATTTCCTGTGTTATATTTTGTTGCTTTAAATGCATCTTGAATTAAATGATTACTTCAATTTAAGCCTTTTTTTTTTTTTTTTTTTTTTTTTTTTTTTTTTTTTTTTAAGAAAATGCTTTTGGATGATAAAAGCTTCTGAATAGTACCTGGATTGCACCACATGGATTTTGTCAGGAAATGTCTTCATTATTATTATTCCTTTTTAGAAAGACTTATGATTCATTTTGATTTCCTATTTAATCCAAAGGTTATTTAGAAAAGTAGTTTTATAAATATCTAAGTGGACCATTTTTTTTTCTTGCTTTTGTTGTTAATTTTTAGTTTTGTTACATTTTGAATAGATAATACAGCTTGTTTTCTGTGAAGTTATTTCTTTTTGGAAATTATTGCCATGTAGTCTGTGGTCTAATACATATTTTGTTTGGGACAAAGATTCACATATAGATAGATATCTGTCATATCAAAGTTCTTAGTTATTTTTATTTTTTGACTCTTATATTTTAAAAATAACGTATGTTCCATAATTTATTTACTATTCTCCTAATGATGACCATTTACCTTGTTTAAAATTTTTTTTGCCTAGCATAAAATAAATTTCTGTGAGCAAATACTTGTACATATATCTTTGGGTAGAAGATGAATATTTCCGTGGGGTAGATTCTCAGCATAAATGAACCCACACCCATACATACTCTCATAGACACACTAATTTGAACAACCCTATATATTCACCGATTTAAATTTATACATAATAAATGATAATATCATAATCCATTCTCAAATTGAGTATATCACTTTTCTTTGGGATTTTGGTTTGTTAGTCAAACCCAGTCCAAACTGACCATATGCCAAATAACATAGCATTAAAATGTTCTTGTCTTTCTCCCTGGCCCAATGTCTGTTCGTTTAAGCTAAGATTCTAGATGGTTTATCACATGTATTCTCTCTTTCTTTCTTTGAGAGAGAAGAAAAGGGAGAGAAAAGAGGGAGAAGCATCAATTCATTGTTGTACTTAGTTGTGTCATTGATTGCTTGTCATATGTGCCTGGACCGAGGCTTGAACTGGCAATCCTTGGGGATCAAGCTGACGCTCTTGGGATCAAGCGGGTGACCCTGGATTGGAATCAGTGTCCTCGGGATTAAGCCAGCGACCAGCCTAGGCTACATGTATTCTCTTTCAAGAATTATACTTGACATTTCAATGATTTGTGATCCCATTAACAGTAATTATTTGACTCAGCATTGTTGATGGGTCTTTCACTGTAACTTTTATAGTCTCAGTTCCGGTTTTGATCCGTCTTGGTTGATTAAATTATTTATTTAAATGTTTTTTTTGCCAGTAAGGTCATGTGAGATTGCATCCATATTTATGTTGCTTTTGCATATGAACGGCATCTCCACTGATATTTCTTTTTTTTTTTTTATCATATTAAGAAATGTTTCCATGTTGTGATGCTGTCTTTCCATGCCTTCTCTCTTGAGGCAGTAATCCTTCTTCTTCTTCTTCTCATTTTTCTTCTTTTTTTAATTTCAGGTCGAATTTATAGGCATTCCCAGCAACCTCTGATTACATATGAAAAACACGCCGTGACGGGTGACCCGAGGGACGTGGGAGGGTCCCGGTCCCTGCTCCTTCTGAAGGCTCACGGTGAGCTGCCCGTGTGTGGTCGCCTCATCGCTCTGTGGAATACGTTTACCTGACGCCTCAGCGCTGGCTGGAATAGGAATGGGAGCAAACATAATTTAGCCAGTTGTTCGTGAGTCTTCTCTGTGCATCCATTGAGGCTTGCAGGCAGCTGTATTTATCTTACCGTTTGTTCATTTTCATTACACGAGAAGACTAGGGATTATTTGGTAGTTTTAGCCCGGGCTGCATGTTAACATCGCCAACGGAGCTTTACAGGTGTCTGTCATTCCAAAGAGTGCCCTCACTGTTTCTTTTTTTTTTTTTTTTTTTTTTCATTTTTCTGAAGCTGGAAACGGGGAGAGACAGTCAGACAGACTCCCGCATGCGCCCGACCGGGATCCACCCGGCACGCCCACCAGGGGCTACGCTCTGCCCACCAGGGGGCGATGCTCTGCCCATCCTGGGCGTCGCCATGTTGCGACCAGAGCCACTCTAGCGCCTGAGGCAGAGGCCACAGAGCCATCCCCAGCGCCCGGGCCATCTCTGCTCCAGTGGAGCCTTGGCTGCGGGAGGGGAAGAGAGAGACAGAGAGGAAAGCGCGGCGGAGGGGTGGAGAAGCAAATGGGTGCTTCTCCTGTGTGCCCTGGCCGGGAATCGAACCCGGGTCCTCCGCACGCTAGGCCGACGCTCTACGCCCTCACTGTTTCTAACTGAATATCACTGGATTCATGACTTTAACATGTATGAGAGCTTCATTCTGTCCTTTAGTAAAGTGAAGGCTAGTGAAAGAGTTAATTTGTGGTTTTGATTGTATGGCAGTGGTTTGGTTTCCGAGATACAGCTTGTTGTTGAAGATCTCTAGACAATGCACAAGTAACTGAGGGTATTCGAAGTCCTCAGCGCTGTACTTGGGGGGTCTTGTCCTTAAAATGATGACAGGAACCACGTGGGGAGCGAGCAGGAGCTTGGCAACGAGGCCCTTACATGCTCTGGTTCTACAGGGGAAGTCGATCCCATCTGAAAAGTAGCCTCGCCTATTGTTGAAAGGATGGGACTTATAGTAGGGGGGTAATGTAGTGTATGCTATATATACTATTGTAAAATATTAGTATTTGGGGGAACGTTCCTTATTTGGTATATTCCCTTTATAGTCTCTAGAATGCTCTCTTCTAGTAGAGTTTCAATAAATGTTTTCATAGTTAAGCTTGAAAATAACTTTATTCTTGTTCATGTGTTCCCATTAGAAAGTAATTGGGTTCTCAAATAATGTGCCTATTTATTATCTATTAGTTTTTGGAATGAGATGTCAGAGGATTCCAAGGAATCTGCCGGCTGTATTGGTCTAATGGTCAAGAGCATAGTCACTCAAACCAGACTGGGTTCTGGGTTCTAAACCCAATGTTGTAACCTTGGGCGAATTACTCAACTTCTCTGTGCCTTAGTTTCCCCACCCAGCCAAACGGCAATACAGTAATAATAATTGCAGCTGCTTCGTAGGATTGTTGTAAAGATCAAATAGGTGAATGCGTGGAGACCAGGTAGAGAGACAGCGCCTTGCACCGAGTAGGAGCTTGGAAGAGTTAGCTCCTAGAACGGCGGTGGGATAGTAAAAGCTAATGATCTAGAGCAGTAGTCCCCAACCCCCGGGCTGCGGACCGGTACCAGTCCGTGGGCCATTTGGTACCGGTCCACAGAGAAAGAATAAATAACTTACATTATTTCCATTTTACTTATATTTAAGTCTGAACGATGTTTTATTTTTAAAAAATGACCAGATTCCCTCTGTTACATCCGTCTAAGACTCACTCTTGACGCTTGTCTCGGTCACATGATACATTTATCCGTCCCACCCTAAAGGCCGGTCTGTGAAAATATTTTCTGACATTAAACCTGTCCGTGGCCCAAAAAAGGTTGGGGACCACTGATCTAGAGGGTGTTTTGAGGTTATGCTTGTGCCTGTTGAATGTGCTTTGCTGGTTGTTCCTATGTTCTGGGCATTTGGCTTGGTCGTTTAAAAGCAGCTTGATTAGTTTGTGATGTCATCCGTCGTGTTTTCTGACCTGTAGGTGCCTTGATGTTTGTGGCGTGGATGACTACCGTTAGCATCGGGGTAATCGTTGCCCGGTTCTTCAAACCTGTTTTGTCAAAGCCTTTCTTTGGCGAAGCAATCTGGTTTCAGGTAGGTGGCAGAAAAATGCCATTTCCGTGTTATTTGTACATTGCAACATGAAAACATATTGAAGTATGTAGGGTTTTTTCCCCTCCCCCTCCTTTTTGGTGTATGGTACAGTTGTGATCATTTTAGAATCCTAATAATTTCTTCCTTTTGCTCTTTGGTTTCCTAACCAATTGAGAAAAGACATAAGACCCTTGATAGAGATCAAAATCGAGACAGCCTTGTGAAGGCTCAGGTTGGGCTGGAGAATGTGCCAGGGCGTGTGCAGCCCTTTGTAACATGGCCTCTGGGACCCGGATGGTCCTGGCTCACAGGTCTAGTTGTGCTAGGGTATAGCTGGGTCAAGGAGGACAAGAGGGCGGTAGAGAGAAATAGTGGGTGCTCACTGGGTTTCCACGCAGGGGTCTGTCAATCCATGTCAAGACTGCTCGTAACTCACCAATCAAGGCCCCCTATTTCCTAGGTGGGTGGGAATGGAA
The DNA here is from genome assembly GCF_036850995.1 of Saccopteryx leptura. Classification (NCBI taxonomy): domain Eukaryota; kingdom Metazoa; phylum Chordata; class Mammalia; order Chiroptera; family Emballonuridae; genus Saccopteryx; species Saccopteryx leptura. The sequence continues at coordinate 75,967,832 of NC_089513.1, forward strand.
ACTTTTCATGTTGCCCCTTTGCATGGGATGAGGAGGAGTTTCTTCATAGAAACCTGAGCTAAAGTCCAGCAGTGTCCCTCAACACGCAGGAAAACAAACCTTATCTTTTGCGTGTCACAGAGGGTAGGTACTTTTTTTTTTTTTTTTGTATTTTTCTGAAGCTGGAAACAGGGAGAGACAGTCAGACAGACTCCCGCATGCACCTGACCGGGATCTACCCGGCACACCCACCAGGGGTGAAGCTCTGCCCACCAGGGGGCGATGCTCTGCCCCTCCGGGGCATCTCCCTGTCGCGACCAGAGCCACTCCAGCGCCTGGGGCAGAGGCCAAGGAGCCATCCCCAGCGCCCGGGCCGGTTTGCTCCAATGGAGCCTTGGCTGCGGGAGGGGAAGAGAGAGACAGAGAGGAAGGAGAGGGGGAGGGGTGGAGAAGCAGATGGGCGCTTCTCTTGTGTGCCCTGGCTGGGAATCGAACCCGGGACTTCTGCACGCTAGGCTGACGCTCTACCACTGAGCCAACCGGCCAGGGCCAAGGGTAGGTACTTGATGTATGGCGGAAGGTCAGTGGGTGTCTGTTGAGATAGTATGCACGTGTCTGTTTGTAGAAAACGTACAGCTTATTGGAACAGTTTTTGACTTTATAAGAGGGTATTCTTTTTTTGTGTGTGTGTGTGACAGAGACAGAGAGTCAGAAAGAAGGACGGATAAGGACAGACAGACAGGAAGGGAGAGAGATGAGAAGCATCAAGTCTTCGTGGCGGCACCTTAGTTGTTCATTGATTGCCTTCTCATGTGTGCCTTGACGGGGGGGGGGGGGTCTACAGCAGAGCGAGTGACCCCTTGCTCAAGCCAGCGACCTTGGGCTCAAGCTGGTGAGCCCGTGCTCAAGCCGGCGACCTTGGGATTTTGGAACCTGGGTCCTCCGCGTCCCAGTCCGATGCTCTATGTACTACGCCACTGCCTGGTCAAGCTATAAGAGGGTTTCTTTCTTTCTTTTTTTTTTTTTTCCTGTATTTTTCTGAAGCTGGAAACGGGGAGAGACAGTCAGACAGACTCCCGCATGCGCCCAACCGGGATCCACCCGGCACGCCCACCAGGGGGGGAGGCTCTGCCCACCAGGGGGCGAGGCTCTGCCCCTCCGGGGCGTCACTCTGTTGCGACCAGAGCCACTCTAGCGCCTGGGGCAGAGGCCGAGGAGCCATCCCCAGCGCCCGGGCCATCTTTGCTCCAGTGGAGCCTCGGCTGCGGGAGGGGAAGAGAGAGACAGAGAGGAAGGAGAGGGGGAGGGGTGGAGAAGCAGATGGGCGCCTCTCCTGTGTGCCCTGACCGGGAATCGAACCCGGGACTTCTGCACACCAGGCTGACGCTCTACCACTGAGCCAACCGGCCAGGGCCTATAAGAGGGTATTCTTGAAACTTTGTATACAACTTGTAGCTTTTAAGACTGACCTTACGTAACCTCATTTCTCAATGTTGGTCGCCATGTCCATCTGTTTTATTTGTCCTTACTACTGCTTCCTGTCTGTCTGCCTTTGCGTGCTCTCTGTCTCTGCTCTCTCTCTGTCTCTGCTCTCTCTCACTCTGTCTCTCTGTCTCTGCTCTCTCTCTGTCTCTCTGTCTCTGCTCTCTCTCTCTGTCTCTCTCTGTCTCTGTCTCTGCTCTCTCTTTTTGTCTCTCTCTCTCTCTGTCTCTGTCTCTCTCTCTGTCTCTCACCTGCTCATAATGATATTCCCAACCGCAACACTCCTTATGTCTTCTCTCTACCGATTAAGATCCTGCACTGCCTTTAAAACTGTGACGTCTCTCTATCTAGGGTGACATACATATAGGGTGACGACCTGTCCTACCTTTTCTGGTCTAGTCTCGGTCTGCCCCAGGTATCCTGGCATAATCAATCAACAGCGCCCATATCCACTGTCCCTATTCTGATTTGGACAATGAATTTCACATTTCACCTATCTCTCTCCTCTACTCAGTTCTGTTCCAGGCTCCTCAGGTGACAGTGTCTTCTGTTTCCTCGCTCCCTCCTTGTCTGTGGGGCGGCGCTGTGCCTGGTGGTGGGACTTCCTAAGTATCTTTGGAAGGAAACGACAGGCTTGGCAAGTCAGCGTGCTCTGTGGGAAACGTCCGGTCCTGCTGCTCGGGGCTGGGGAAGCCTGGCAGCTGCTTCTGACCGACGGGGTGGCCGCTTAGGGCTTTCTCTGAAGTTCAGTGGTACGCTCAGATTTTTTAACTGCCGGCAGACTGATCCGATGCCTTCGGGGAACCTCACCCCGTGATCTTGCCCCCACGGTGACAGCGACTCCTTTCTCTCACGCGGGTAACTCTCTTCTCACTCTGTCATTTCCCCTTGGCAGGTGCATCGGACGCTCATGGTGGCCACTTCCGCCCTCACCTGCATGGCCTTTGCCCTGCCTTTCATCTACCGAGGAGGCTGGAGTTGGGTGAGTACATCTAACTGGGTGTTTTTTTATATAAATGCGCTTGGATGTCAAAGGAGAGACCTGCTTTATTCTCAGATGATGGGGAAAAAGATATTCTTGCATGTATCCTTTTTTTTTTTTCCTCTCTTTTTTGAATCATCTGATGGCTGCTTCCCACTGTTGGGGGTCTGGGATGGAGTGTATGTGTCAGTGCAGATTACTTGGTCATGAAATGTGTTTTGAGGCGGCAGCCAATGTTCCATGTACTCTGTGTCCCGTTAGTGAGGTTTCTCAGCTTAGAGGGGTGAACTCTCCCACTGTGACGTCCGGGGAAGGTGAACGTGGCAGGTGGTCTTTGCTAACGAGTACTACGATTACGGCTAGGCTACCATTGGCTGCACACCTGCCGCGTGACCAGCTGTGCTAAGTGCTTTACACGTGCTATTATGCAATTTCGAACCTCAAAAGGAAGTAGTGACGGTCATCACCCCACATCACAAAGGAAGAAACCGAGGCTTGGTCCCAAACGCGTCATCTCCAGCTTTGACCTCGCCCCCGGCTGGAGACCCACACGTTCAGCTGTGTCCTCGAGGATGGGAACCTCCCAGTCTCAGGCGTCTGAGACGCAACGTGTGCAGAGTAGGGTTCCTGACCTTTCCTCCCTCCCCGTCCTGCTCCACCTGCCGCCAGCTCCTGTTGGCTGTTGCAGTTGGCAGTTCCCTTCTTAGGCTAACGCCTCGGAGTCACCCTTACGCCCACGCTCTTGCTCTACGTGTAAGATACCGTACTTCTCCCCGTCACTGATACCACTCCGTGGGGTTCAGCCACCATGGTCCTTTGCCTGGACTGGTGCAGTCGATGCCTCAACGGTTTCCCCACGTCAGCCTTTGCCTGTGCACGGTCCGTTGGCAACCAAGACGGTGTAAATCAGACTGTGTCATTCTTGTGCCCCAGACTGGTCTCTCTACTGACTCTGTTTTATTCAGAAATAAAGTCCATCCAACGACCCCCGCGACCTGGCTCCCAGGTCCTCGCTGACCAGACCTCCTCCTCCCCCGACAGTCACAGTTCATCGCATTCCACGCTGCCCCACGGCCCAGCTCGCTTCTGCGTCCCAGTCCGTTGCTCTATCCACTGCGCCACCGCCTGGTCAGGCCACCGGCTCGCTTCTGCCGTGGCCGTGACAGAGATTCCTTCTGGCTCGGCCGCGCCTCCTCCACCCCGACCTCCTTCAGGTCTCAGCTCGGAGCAGAGCTTCTCAGAGAGCCGGGCCCTGCCCTGCTCTGTTCTCCCGTAGCTCCCTTCACTGTACGTCACACCGGGCCCTGCCCTGCTCTGTTCTCCCGTAGCTCCCTTCACTGTACGTCACACCGGGCCCTGCCCTGCTCTGTTCTCCCGTAGCTCCCTTCACTGTACGTCACACCGGGCCCTGCTCTGTTTTCCCGTAGCTCCCTTCACTGTACATCACACCGGGCCCTGCCCTGCTCTGTTCTCCCGTAGCTCCCTTCACTGTACGTCACACCGGGCCCTGCCCTGCTCTGCTCTCCCGTAGCTCCCTTCACTGTACATCACACCGGGCTCTGCTCTGTTCTCCCGTAGCTCCCTTCACTGTACGTCACACCGGGCCCTGCCCTGCTCTGTTCTCCCGTAGCTCCCTTCACTGTACGTCACACCGGGCCCTGCTCTGTTCTCCCGTAGCTCCCTTCACTGTATGTCACACCGGGCCCTGCCCTGCTCTGTTCTCCCGTAGCTCCCTTCACTGTACGTCACACCGGGCCCTGCTCTGTTCTCCCGTAGCTCCCTTCACTGTACGTCACACCGGGCCCTGCTCTGCTCTGTTTTCCCGTAGCTCCCTTCACTGTACGTCACACCGGGCCCTGCTCTGTTCTCCCGTAGCTCCCTTCACTGTACGTCACACCGGGCCCTGCTCTGCTCTGTTCTCCCGTAGCTCCCTTCACTGTACGTCACACTGGGCCCTGCTCTGTTCTCCCGTAGCTCCCTTCACTGTACATCACACTGGGCCCTGCTCTGCTCTGTTCTCCCGTAGCTCCCTTCACTGTACGTCACACCGGGCCCTGCTCTGCTCTGTTTTCCCGTAGCTCCCTTCACTGTACGTCACACCGGGCCCTGCTCTGTTTTCCCGTAGCTCCCTTCACTGTACATCACACCGGGCCCTGCCCTGCTCTGTTCTCCCGTAGCTCCCTTCACTGTACATCACACTGGGCCCTGCTCTGCTCTGTTCTCCCGTAGCTCCCTTCACTGTACGTCACACCGGGCCCTGCCCTGCTCTGTTCTCCCGTAGCTCCCTTCACTGTACGTCACACCGGGCCCTGCCCTGCTCTGTTCTCCCGTAGCTCCCTTCACTGTACGTCACACCGGGCCCTGCCCTGCTCTGTTCTCCCGTAGCTCCCTTCGCTGTATGTCATACCGGGCCCTGCTCTGCTCTGCTCTCCCGTAGCTCCCTTCACTGTACGTCACACCGGGCCCTGCCCTGCTCTGTTCTCCCGTAGCTCCCTTCACTGTACGTCACACCGGGCCCTGCCCTGCTCTGTTCTCCCGTAGCTCCCTTCGCTGTATGTCATACCGGGCCCTGCTCTGCTCTGCTCTCCCGTAGCTCCCTTCACTGTACATCGCACCGGGCCCTGCCCTGCTCTGTTCTCCCGTAGCTCCCTTCGCTGTACGTCACACCGGGCCCTGCTCTGCTCTGTTCTCCCGTAGCTCCCTTCACTGTACGTCACGCCGGGCCCTGCTCTGCTCTGCTCTCCCGTAGCTCCCTTCACTGTACGTCACACCGGGCCCTGCTCTGCTCTGCTCTCCCGTAGCTCCCTTCACTGTACGTCACACCGGGCCCTGCTCTGCTCTGCTCTCCCGTAGCTCCCTTCACTGTACGTCACACCGGGCCCTGCCCTGCTCTGTTCTCCCGTAGCTCCCTTCACTGTACGTCACGCCGGGCCCCGTAGCTCCCTTCACTGTACGTCACACCGGGCCCTGCTCTGTTCTCCCGTAGCTCCCTTCACTGTACGTCACACCGGGCCCTGCTCTGTTCTCCCGTAGCTCCCTTCACTGTACGTCACACCGGGCCCTGCTCTGCTCTGTTCTCCCGTAGCTCCCTTCACTGTACGTCACACCGGGCCCTGCTCTGTTCTCCCGTAGCTCCCTTCACTGTACGTCACACCGGGCCCTGCTCTGTTCTCCCGTAGCTCCCTTCACTGTACGTCATGCCGGGCCCTGCCCTGCTCTGTTCTCCCATAGCTCCCTTCGCTGTACGTCGCGCCATGTGACTTATCTGTTGTGCTTGGCCTCGCCTGCCCTCCCGCACCCGTAGGGAAGCTCTTGTGTCTGTGCGCTGGTGCTTCTGAAGCACCTGGCGCCGATTCTGGGGCACAGTAGGGACTCAGTAGATGTCTGTTGAATAAATGAATAAGGCTTATCAGAAATGAGCCATGCACTAAGGTCAGACAGAGCCTGTGCTTGTCTTACACTCTGGGAAGCACCGAGGTCTAACCCAGGCATCACAACACGTGGGGAGGGGTGCTCTCGACGTGTCCTAGCCCGGGGAGGGACTGCACACGGCTGTGGTGGCGTCGATGGTCACCTAACACCCTGGTGGGCGACAGGCGGTATTCTGGGGGTGGATTCCCCACCACGTCCCCACGTCCCCACGGTGTGGCCAGGGACGCATTGCGTGGTAGCTCTGAACCTCAGTTCCTCGTTTGTAAAAGCGGGTGATTCACACCCAAGGGTGAGGGGTCAGAGGGCGCTTTAGCAATACCGTGCGTGCCGGAACGTGCCCGGGATCAAGAAGGCGCTGTCGTCGTGGTCATCGCCACCATCGTCGTTACACGGTTGAAGCGACAGGAAAACATTGGGGACACCCATGGGCAGTATTTCTGACTTGAGGTTCTAAGTCGAGACGGCTAACGTGACGTCCCTCTGTCCAGCGTGCAGGTTACCACCCCTTCCTGGGCTGCGTGGTGCTGGTCTTAGCCCTGCTTCAGCCTCTGCTGGCCGTCTGCAGGCCGCCCCTCCACGACCACAGGTACTCTTGCCTTCTTCTCTCTCACACTCTGCATGCGGCATCGTTAGCTGGCAGACGAGTGCCTCTCTAGGTGGAGACACTGTGCATCTTTTTTTTTTTTTTTTTTGTATTTTTCTGAAGCTGGAAAAGGAGAGGCAGTCAGACAGACTCCCGCATGCACCCGACTGGGATCCACCCGGCATGCCCACCAGGGGGCGATGCTCTGCCCCTCCGGGGCGTCACTCTGTCGAGACCAGAGCCACTCTAGCGCCTGGGGCAGAGGCCAAGTAGCCATCCCCAGCGCCCGGGCCATCTTTTGCTCCAATGGAGCCTCGGCTGCGGGAGGGGAAGAGAGAGACAGAGAGGAAGGAGAGGGGGAGGGGTGAAGAAGCAGATGGGCGCCTCTCCTGTGTGCCCTGGCCGGGAATCGAACCCGGGACTTCCGTACACCAGGCCGACGCTCTACTACTGAGCCAACCGGCCAGGGCTGACACTGTGCATCTTTGTATGTGTGTATCAGAGACAGAGAGAGGAACAGATAGGGACAGACAGATAGGAGGGAAGAGAAGCATCAGTTCTTTGTTGCGGCTCCCTAGTCTCCTCAGTTGTTCATTGATTGCTGTATGTGCCTTGACTGGGGGGCTGCAGCAGAGCAAGTGACCCCTTGCTCAAGCCAGCGACCTTGGGCTCCAAGCCAGCAACCATGGAGTCATGTTTAGGATCCCACCCTCAAGCCAGCAACCCCATGCTCAAGCTGGATGAGCCCTTGCTTAAGCGGCGACCTTCAGGATTTCAAACCTGGGTCCTCTAGGTACCAGTCTGACGCTCTATCCACTGCGCCACCATCTGGTCAGGCAAGACATTGCGCATCTTATAATATTCGGTGATAGACTCTATTTACTTAAAAGGCCTTCAAAGGCATTTCAGAAATCCAACTCCTAGACCCAGGCCATCAGGGAAACGGCATGCTCTCTGTTCTCTTGGGGAGTAACTGTAGTTCCGTCACTTTGGAGAATCCTGACTGCTTCCTTGTTTTGGTAGAAGATACCTGTTTAACTGGACCCACTGGGGGCTGGGAACAGCTGCTAGAATAACAGCAGGTGAGTGACCGCGACGCCGTCTGTGCACGTGTCATTGCTGGTTGCCCGTACTGCATGTTGTAATTTGGCCGAAACGGTTTTGAGATGCATTAGTAATTGGAGTAATTGGCTGTTGAGGTGAAATAGGCTTTAAACCTTGAAATCCGGGAAGTAATTTCTGGAAGCAACTATTGAAGTCATTTATTGCATTTTTAATCTTAAAATTTTTTTTTTTAAATGACTTTAAAATTCTCCTTCTAAAACTTTTTTTTTTTTTTTATAAAGCATTTGCTTTGCAAGCAGAATAAACTATGCTGGCAGCCAAATATTGAAAGCAGCTCGAGTGGAGGGTGATTTGCGAGCTGGGCTGAGGTGGGCTGGCGGGAGGGGGGTGGCCCCTGCCCTCTGTCTGCAGGTCCTCTCCCCGGGAGGCGTGCCTTCCAGGGCAGGGTGCTTTGTGCAAGTCAGGTCTGATTTTCCAGTGTATTCCGATGCCTCATATACTAGAGACCTAAGCTGGCACTGCAGCCCTCCCATCCCTGTATGTAGTCTGCGGGGTTCTTTGTGGAAAGGGGAGTACAGTCATCCCTGGTTTCCGGACATTTCTCCCGTCCTACGTTGAAGACTCCAGGCTTTTTGAAAAGTTTGGATGACTTTTTTTTAAGAATCAGTAGATGATAATCATAATGTCCTATCTTACCCTGTCTCGTCTCATAATAAGACTGGGAAACACAGGAGGAAATGAACTGTTGGGTCTTCAGTCTTAACTCAATGCATGTCATCAACTCTTCTCATATGTTTTCCTCGAGAGAAGACACACCCACGTAAGCACGCTCACAATGACCTCTCTTGGCAGCGACGACGTTTCAATGTGTTTTGTTTTTTTTCTTACGGACGTAGTGGCTGCGATGTTCCTGGGGATGGACTTACCAGGACTGAATCTTCCCGGCCCGTGGAAAACCTATGCGATGATTGGGTTTGTAGCCTGGCACGTCGGGGTGGAGATTCTCCTGGAGGTGCACGCTTACCGCCTCTCCCGCCGAGGTAACCTGCCGCCAAAGCCGTGGGACGTGCCGTCACTTCTGTATAAGTCAGCGGTTCTCAACCTGTGGGTCGCGACCCCGGCGGCCGTCTAACGACCAAAACACAGGGGTCGCCTAAAGCCACTTCCGATATAAGTGTTAGTGGACTGTAATTCATCTCTCGAGACTGATGGTGGACCATGGCAGGGTAGCTAGCGTGTGTTATCGTTACTCAGTCAGCGGTAGACCTTGTGGAAATTTTCTGCTTTAAAAAAAAAAAAAATCGTTGTTAGTATTAGAAATGGAGCGTAAAATTTAAAGGAACGATTTTATTTTAGGATTTAAGGAACAAATCTTCTTTGTAAGTACTTTGTGCGTGCTGGTCTGGCTTGGAGCCAGTACACACGGAGGGTCCCCGAAAGTTGCGGAGCGGAGAGAACCCTGAGATGGTAAAGGAGAGATGCCCAAAGTCTACACGGAGCAGGACGGCGGATCGGTTTTACCCATCTGACCTGCTCACGGTGTTCCGTCGCTTAGCGCCTGATAACGACAGCTTCGGCCGCTAGCTAATTAGTGAGCTCCGTAGGAAATTCTTACTTTGCCCCCCGCCCCCCCCCCTGCGCTGTCGAGTGGCAAGGTCCGTTTTGGTCTTGGTCCCAGGTAAGGCACTATACCTATAGCCATTAGGAGTGGAGACATATTAGGAGAGAATGGGTGATATTTTCAACTAGCTTGGATTCTGGGTGAAGTGACCTTTGTGTCCTGTCTAGTTCTTGTTGCCTCCCCTCCCACCCCCACTTCCCAGTGACAGATAAATGTGGTCCTCTGAAAACAAAACCTCTTTGTCATCATCTAGTGGGCCTGTTGTGAATTAAGGAGCCGGGGAAGCTTTTAGGAGCTGGCGAGAGCTGCCATTCTTGGTTCTTGAGCGGGGTACCTATGTGGGCTTCTGATGCCCGCTGAGTTGCGGCATGCTGTTTAAAATGCATAGGTACTTAAAAAGCCGTGTTGTTAGCTTGATCTGGTGTGTATCGACTAAAAAAGAGAGCATATTTTCCCTGCTTGTCCCCACTTGGGAGGGCCTTCAACATTCAGGAAGTTTGCAGTCGTTGGTAGTGTGAAACGGGAGAAGGCTCACCCCGCAAACCAGCATCGAGGGTGTTTACCTGCGCATCCACTGGCCTGACAAACTTACGCTTTTGTTCTTGACAGTGGAGATACTGGATGATACCAGAATTCAGATTATTCAGTCATTTACCATCGCGGAAGCAGAAGTAAGTCCTTACTTCATTTTATTTTTTCTTTATTGACAAAAGCCTCACAACGGGAGTTTCTTTCATAAGTCAAATTTTTCTTGCAGGGTCATGCTTTCAAAAAGGCAGTGCTAGCAATTTACGTCTGCGGGAATGTGACTTTCCTCATCATATTCTTATCTGCAATCAACCATCTGTGAGCGCGCCACGCCCTTGCTGCTGCCGACCAGGTAATGACGACCAACCGCCAAGCCCAGGAAGCCCGAGGCCGGTACTTGAGCGCCTGGAACACATTTGTGACTTCCGACCCCAAGTCGTGTCCCTAGCGGCAACCCTGAGATCAGCGTTCAGCAGGGTCCTACGGACTAGAAAGCGATGTCAAGACTTTCTGTGCCATTCCGAATCGTCAAGGGGGAAGGTCAAGGAGAAAGGAGAAGTGACCCTCAAATATTTCTGAGCTGAGATTTTTAAGCATGTTAGCCTTTACGAAAGTAAACCAGAAAGAAGCCTTTGGGACACAGGATGGCGTTGGGCTGAAAAGAGGGGTACAGTCCATCTATTCTGGGCTGTAAACGTGCTGTGATACTTTAAAGACAACATCTATTTTTACTATTTATCTCAATGGCCTTTTTTTTTTTTTTTTTTTTTTTTTTAGAATTGTTGTGTTTATTAAACCATTCAGTTAAGCACAGCTGTGGAGAAAACAGACTCTAAGTAATATTTGGAAATAACGATGTTGCAGTTCTGTGTCCTGTCCTGATTTCTTCTCACCACGCCCACGAGAAGCAACAGACATGGCTAGGAGAACATCTCTGCCCTGGTTCAGGTCCGGCCACCTGTGTTTGCTGTCATCAGCTGGTGTCCCATTGATCCATAATGGCCTTTTTTTTTTTTTAAAGGGCTTTTTGAACAATTATGTTTTCAGTTCAGTTTTTGGGACACCTCTGTTTTTGTTTTTTTTTTTTCCTTCTCCTCCAGTGAAGGTGGGAATGGGCTGATTCCCCCATTGTAGGCTTTAATAATATTTAAATAGACTGCTCACAAAAATTAGGGGATATGTCAAAATGAGTATGAAGCAATAAAAAAAAGCATTTGATTTTTTTTTAATTCAACAAGCACATCAGAAAAGAAAACGACAAGTCAAAGAAAGTTGTTCAGTTACGCAAATGAGATACAAAACCAACTTCTATTTCACTGGTGGAAATGCACTAGACAGAAGGCGGAAACTACTGGAGTCTCTGCACGTTCCCTGATCCCCTCATTTTTGTGAGCAGTGTGTATTATAAACATTATAATTTCTTTTTAAACTATGAAATGTAAGTGTAAATCTTTGTGCTTAAAAACTGTTTTTATCTACTCGGCCACAGAGCTGAAAAGGCATTTAATATGTTCATTGTTTTGACACTCAGAGTTGAATCCGATAGCCTTTTGGAGACTGAGGCTTGCGTTTCAAAAAGACTAGGACTCACCCTTGGGAGCATATCTGAGTTACTTTCTTTCCTTGTGGTAATAAAATAACATGGGTGCTTCTGTTCTGCTAGAAGCTCCCAATGCTCTAATGAATTAGAACAAATCAGTGTTCTTTTCCTTCCCGTTGCAGTAATTTATCTTCTCTTTTATGGCTGGGTGTTACACCTGCTATGAGCACTTACCGCCAGTGGGTGACACCGTAGTACCAAAGCACGGCTTTGTTCCTGTTGGATTCATTTCCAGTACTTAGTGACGCCAGGGGATGGCATTTCCCTTAAAACCCACCCACTCAATCTTTTTTTGAAAAAAAATCTGTTTTTCTTTTTGGTAGAGGGCCGGGATGATGGGTTAGGAATGGAAATTAAAGACCACTGTTATTTTTTACATTTGGCTTGTGTGTTTTCCAACTGTGATGATCTTGTAACAATTGTTTGGCATGTCCCTTTACACCCCCCTGACCCTGTAACAAATAAACACCACTATCTTAGGCAAATGGAAACAAGCAAAAGCGGACAGTCTCAAAATAGAAACAGTGCAGGGAGGCAGGTTTTATTGCTCTGGTTGTTCTGAGTGTGTTACAGTGTTACAGTTTCTGGCGGGCCCGGGGACCTTGTTGCTATTAGTGTAAATGACGGCCTCAGCCTGTATCCTGTCTTTTACTGGATAAAATGCCGAAGGAAGTTGGGTTTTCTTCCTTACATTGGTGTTTATTATAAGCAGCGGAGGGTTGAGATGTGAGTTTTCTGTGTTCATGTTTTACAAGTGCCGGGCTCCCTACAGCTTAAACTTTCCTTTTGAATGCATGTTTTTTTTTTTAATTAAAAAATATTTTTTTAGCATAGAGATTTAAATGTATGCTGAAATATTTTCTTCCAGTTTTCAATGATAAAGGGCTTCTCACAGGTAGTAAATTTCTCTTGATAAATTATATTCTATACGTAATGAGGAAAAACTTTTTTTTTTTTTTTTGTATTTTTCTGAAGCTGGAAACTGGGAGAGACAGTCAGACAGACTCCCGCATGCACCCGACCGGGATCCACCCGGCACGCCCACCAGGGGGCGATGCTCTGCCTCTCCGGGGCGTCGCTCTGTTGCGACCAGAGCCACTCTAGCGCCTGGGGCAGAGGCCAAGGAGCCATCCTCAGCGCCCGGGCCATCTTTGCTCCAATGGAGCCTCGGCTGCGGGAGGGGAAGAAAGAGTCAGAGAGGAAGGAGGGGAGGGGGTGGAGAAGCAGATGGGCGCTTCTCCTATGTGCCCTGGCCGGGAATCGAACCCGGGTCCCCCGCACACCAGGCCGCGATGCTCTACCGCTGAGCCAACTGGCCAGGGCCAATGAGGAAAAACTCTTTGAAGGCGAAGGATTTGCTTGGCTCTTGGTTTTTAAATACATGAACTTGCTGGTTTCCCAGTGCTGAGGCTGAGGTATTTTAACTTGTTATTTTTCACTGGTTCATCTGTTGGCATTATTTTGATATATTATCAATTGACATAGAGTTGCCCGAAGAAGTCCTTGTCATTTAATCTTAATAGACCGAACAATTTGAACAATACCAAATTCAGATTCTTATGCTTATGAGTGGTTGATATCCACAAATTGAAAATGCGTATTCTTCACTCGTCTCAATATTCCTTTCTATTTTTTGTAATAAGCAATTTAGTGTGTGTGTGTGTGTGTGTGTGTATGTTTTATGTGCCTTGACCACGGACCTTCAGCAGACCGAGTAACCCCTTGCGTGAGCCAGGGACATTGGGCTCAAGCTGGTGAGCTTCTGCTCAAACCAAATGAGCCCTCGCTCAAGCTGGCAACCTTAGGGTCTTGAACCTGGGTCTTCTGCATCCCAGTCCGACGCTCTATCCACTGCACCACCGCCTGCTCAGGCTGTGTGTGTGTGTTTAATGAAACAAATTTCTTTTGATAGGAGTGATTGTTAAACTAAATATCTTTATAGCTTGAGCACTGCTGTTCAAGCAGTGAGCAAAATCATTCATGTTTGTCTTAGAAATAGGTTCTTCTATAACATAAAAATAAGTGTTTTTTTTTAGGGGAAAAAAAGAAAGAAATTCTAGAAAATTGTGGTTGGGGTAGCATTCGTAACTGAGGCTTGTTGTTGTTGTTCTTACTCCCTGGCCTGTGGACATGAATCTGAAGGGCCTAATAGCTTATGGCCTAAGTTATTGAATAGATGAATCAAATTCACTGTAGTGCCTACATTTTTTTAAAAATTAGGTTCTGGCTGTAGCGTGTGTTAAGTGACATTCATCCCTTCCACATCCTGCCCCAGTCGTCCGGGGCACAGCCGGGAAAGGCCAAGGCCACCAGTGCCAACCAGGAAACTCTTGAGGGCACATGTAGCTTTTGGCTGAAATTCTGTTTATCTGTACACTCTGCTGAGCAGGAAAAAAAAAAGAAAAAAGAACAAAGGCCCTTGTTTAAGATAATCCGTCATAGATGGGCATGGAAGAAAAGCTTCTGTCAGCTCTTTTCACATCTGATTAGGATGCCCGGCGTCCTGTCCACATCCTGCTTCTACCCACCCGCTGCCCTTCCCACCAGGGCGCACCTGCCTGGAAAGCCCACTCTGTTGCCTCCTTCTGTGGCCAAAAGGAGTTTATTGCGTCCTGGCTCCACAATATCCTCGTCCTCGGAGCCGTCCCCGACTCTGTCCCGCACACGGCTCTCTCCCAGTTCCGACCACCCTACGGGTTTAGGAGCTGCAGGTCTGCGGGCGAGTCACCGAGCTTCTCAGGGACCCACCCCGTCTCGAGGGGCTGCTGGGGCAAAGTCGGACGTGAGGCCCACAGGAGGGGCTGGATGCACACTCTTTTTTTTTTGTATTTTTCTGAAGCTGGAAACGGGGAGAGACAGTCAGACAGACTCCCGCATGCGCCCGACCGGGATCCACCCGGCACGCCCACCAGGGGCGACGCTCTGCCCACCAGGGGGCAATGCTCTGCCCCTCTGGGGCGTCGCTCTGTCGCGACCAGAGCCACTCTAGCGCCTGAGGCAGAGGCCAAGGAGCCATCCCCAGCGCCCTGGCCAATGGAGCCTTGGCTGCTGGAGGGGAAGAGAGAGACAGAGAGGAAGGAGGGGGTGGGGGTGGAGAAGCAAATGGGCGCTTCTCCTATGTGCCCTGGCCGGGAATTGAACCCAGGTCCCCCGGACATGGCAGGCCGACGCTCTACCTCTGAGCCAACCGGCCAGGGCCAAGGATGCACACTCTTGATGTGGTTGCTGTTTGATTCGAGTGTGACATGGTAGCCGTGTTTACATATAAAATGTGTACTTTTTAAAAATTTTATACCAAAATGTGATGTTCACTTGGCAGACATTATGGGAAGCGAACACACCAAAGAAGGACAGTGATGGTACGATTTTACTCATTTGAGAGACCGGGACTAGTCGAGTTTATAGAGATAGGAAGTCGAATGCTGGTTGCCAGGGGGACAGAGAGGACAAGGGCTTCCTGTTGAATGGATTCTAGAGATGGATGGTGGGGATGCTTGCACGACACTGAATGTATCTAGCTCACTGAATCGTGCACTTAAAAGCGGTCAACTTTGGGTTACGTAGGTTTCACCACCGCGAACAAAATACAGAAGAAAAATTGATGTTTGTAGCAACACTATTCGCCAACAGCCAGGTGGTGGAAACAGATCACGTGTCTATCCACAGACGAATGGAAAAACAAATTGTGGTACCCACATGCAGTGGGATAGTCTTCAACCATAAAAAAGAGGGAATTATTGGTGTGTGCTGTTAACAAGGGTGAACCCTCGAAATGTGCTAAGTGAGAGAAGTCAGACACAAAAGGTCACGTGTATGGTTCCGTTTATATGAAATATCAGGAATAAGGAAATCCGCAGAGACAAGCAAGGGTGCGGGGAGGAGGGGCGGGTAACTGCATCCTGGGTAGACCGTTTCATTCTGGAATAATAAAGATGTTTGGGAGACAGTTGCCCAGCATTGTGAATGTAAGGAATGCTGCTGAATTGTTCACTTTGTTATTTTTTTGTTATAAGAATTTCACCTCAGAAAAACAAATATTAGTCTTATTACTGATCTTCGACTACACCTTTGGGTAGAAAGATCTGGGGGTTTTTCTGGCCCTAAACTTGTTATTAGTCTCCTTTCTTATTCTGTTATCAACTAAGTTGATGTCATTTTATATTTTGCCTGGTCATATAACTCTGGTTTAGGGGTGAAAAAGTTCTTAAAGTTTGTAGAAGATATCTTTAGAAGTATTTCTTCTTCATGTGGTGGTATCTTATTCACACATAACAAAAACTGTACTGTATTCTGCATTTCCGTTAAGGATCTAAACAGATCTTCTGATTCCCATTCGGACACAAATATATGGTAATCAAACTCTTGGGATAAGAATTTTCTGAATCTAATAGTGGCTAAGATCTTTTCAAATGGACTGTCCTCCAGGAAACTGATGTGAGCTTTGAAAGAGCAGCTGCCTGAAATCCTGAGAGTGGACGGGAGTAGGTGGACTCGGGTGCTGAGTTCACACTCGGGGCGAGAACTGTCCGGAGCTTCCTGTGCTCACGGCGTTAGCTTCAGAGCAGCTGTGGCAAACTGTGTGTGGTGCTGGGTTGGCAGGAGACTGTGGTCTCTGGCATGGGAAACCAGAGGACCGATGGCTGGGCCACCTGCAGTTGTCAGGGAGAGGAGAGGAAGACCTTAGGGTAGGGGATCCCATCTCCTCCCTTGCCCTACAGCTCTGGTTGACTGAGCTACACGCTTGCAATAAATTAAAAGATGCGTAGATATGCAAACAGTATAATAGGGTCATATAGAATTGGAGAGCTGAAAAGAGTATTTGGAAAATGTCACTGGATAGAATTAATATTAGAATGGAGATGACAGAGAAAAAGAGCCAGTGGGTTTGAAGATAGAGCGACAGAAGCTATCTATTTGAAGAGAAAAAATTTTTTTTGGAAACTAATTGAACCACAGGGACCCGTTAAATGATAACATCTTTTGGTGTTATCTCAGGAGAGGAGAGGAGGCTCTCTGGATATAATGAGTAGAAAATGCCTCAGTTTGATAAAATTTGATTACTGATTTATGGAGAACATCTGAGGCAAGACTGTCTGAAGACAAGCATGCTTCTGAAAATCACAGTCAAACTCTTGAGAGCAAAAGATACAGAGCAAACCTTGAAAGGAGACAGAGAGAGGAAACATTACATGCGAACATTACACTGCGAACATCACAACATCTGACTTCTCACAGGAATCTGCGGAGGTGAGAGAGTGGAATCACATCTTTAAGTGCTGAAAGGGAAAAAAGTCAACAAGCAGTCTATAAAAAGAAAAAAATAGCCTTCAAGAATATGAAGACATTTTTGGGTGAAAGACATCTAAGAATTTGTTGCTAGTGCGTATGCACTATAAGAAATGCAAAAGTAAGTTCTTCAGGGAGAAAAGAAAAGGATAGTAAATGGGGATATGGTTCCTGAAAGGAACATAGAACACTCAAAATGGTAAATAGTTGGTCAATATAAAACTCTTTAAAAAATTTCCTATATAAATTCTTTATAATAAATTTGTCTGTTTAAAGCTAAAAGAAAAAACAAACAAAACAAAACAAAACCAACCCCCCCCCCCAAAACCAAAGTCCCATAAAACAAACGTCTACATTGCTTTGTGGGGTTAATAATGTATGCAGATGTGATGCATGTAACAAGTTAGCATGAAGGTGGGAAGGAATAATGGACCTTCGGAGTTGCATGTCTCTATTTTATATGAAGTTATACAATGCTAGTTCTAAGTGAAAAGTTGGAAGTTCTAGTGTGAAAAGTTAAGAATGTACATTGTGATTCCTAGGGGGAAAAAATAAAATGTGTGTGTGTGTGTGTCCAATACAAAAATTAACATGGAATTTTATATCATTTAAATAATTTAATTAAAAAGACAAGAAAGGAAAAATAAAGGAGCATAAAACAGAGACCAAAGAGAGAACAAAGAATGAATTTGGTGGGCCAAAACTCAACCATATGAATGATTAAACATTAGCATACCAAATACTCCAATTAAAAGCAGAGGTCAGATTGCTAAAAAATAAAATCCATGATGTGATTTAAATATCAAGGGGCAGATAGGTAGAAAGTAAATGAATGGCAAAATGTATTCTGTGAAATAGTAAGAATGAGAAGGCTGAAATGTGTATTTATGCTGGATAAATTCATTTATAGCTAAAGTGTATTATCAGACTACATTGCAATCATATATATGTACGTGTCTAATGACAGACTTTAAAACACATGAAGGAAATGTTGATAGTTTAAAGAGAAGTACCCATTATGATAAAAACACTCAATGAAATGTAGAATAGAAGGCAATTTCCTCAACTTGATACAGGCATCGCAAGCTAAATAGCCATGGTGACTACTGAACACTTTCCCCATAAGATCGGGAACAAGAGAAGGGTGTCTGTTCTCACCACTTTGCATCAGCATTGCATTGGAGCTTGTAGCAAGAGCAATTAAGCAAGAAAAAGAAATAAAGTTTAAGCAACCCAATAAACAACTACTAGAAGTAATAAAACCAGTTCAGCAAGTTTGAAGGATACGAAACCAACATATCAAAAAATTGACCGCATTCCCCAAAACATAGTAACATAATGTGGAAAGTGGAATTAAGAAAACCCCCTTCAGAACAGCATCGAAGAGAATAAAATAGGAATAAACTACCAATGAAATGCAAGACTTGTACACTAAAAATGACAAAACACTGTTGAAAGAAGCTACAGAAGACCTAATGAAATGGAAAGGCATCTCAGGGGAAGACATTTATGGGTGTCGGTCAAAGGTGCATTCGAACTCTCAGAGAGCTTTCAGTTGACGAGGCTGGAACAATCTGAGCAACAAATTGTGTTGGGTTATAACTCAAGTATAGAATAAACATTCATGAGTCCATACTGATTTAATAATTGAATAAACAGGTAAGAAAGAATAGACAAATCTATGCAGAAGAATTTGAAATAGTTTATGTAGATACTGTGCGTCTGAGGGTGGTGCATGGTGACTCCCTTCGAAGACATACAATATAGAAAGGGGGAATAAAAGAATAGCTTTACAGTGGAGCGAGCTGATAAGCGCTCCATCGGCCATGTGCTCAAGGTCCGCATCAGTGGGGACAAGTCATGTTGAAAGTACTTCACTTCCTCTGTGGTCTTTCTCCCCAAACTCATGACGCCAGCCTGATCCTGAGAGAAACATCAGACAATTGGCAGGAGAGGGAAAGCCTACAAAAACTCATGGCAAGTAGTTTTCAAAACTGTCAAGGTCATCAAAAACAATGGAAGTCCGAGAAGAAGTCACAGCCAAGAGGTGCCTAAGGAGACAGGACAACTAAAAGTAACGGGGTTCTCCGTACGGGACCCCGGAACAGAGGAAGAACATCATGTAGAAACTAAGGAAACCGGAAGAAACTAGGAGACTTCAGTTAGTAATAATGCATCATTATTTATATGATGATTGTTTCATTAATTATATCCTGGGCCATATTAATTAAGATGTTAATAATTGAGAAGACCGGGTGTGGGCATCTGGGAACTTCGTATTATCCACTGACTTGGTCCTTAGCGGGAGGATGTAGGTGTCTTTAAAGCCTTGTTGGTTTGAGATGTCACGTTTACTTATCAGAGTGGAAGGTGAGTATTTCCGTGATGAGGGACAGTGGCTTCCTATGATCTTTCATTTGTATTAGCAAAATTACAGGCCTGACCTGTGGTGGCGCAGTGAATAAAGCGTCGACCTGGAAATGCTGAGGTCGCCGGTTCGAAACCCTGGGCTTGCCTGGTCAAGGCACATATGGGAGTTGATGCTTCCAGCTCCTCCCCCCTTCTCTTTCTCTGTCTCTCTCCTCTCTAAAAATGAATAAATAAAATTTAAAAAAAAAATTAAAAAAAAAAAAATTACAGTATCAATTAATAGAATAGAGTCTGGCTAGCCTCACCAGGCAGTGGCACAGTGGATGGAGCATTGGACTGGGATGCGGAGGACCCAGGTTCGAAACCCTGGTCACCAGCTTGAGCTCAGGTTCATCTGATTTGAGCAAGGCTCACCAGCTTGAGCGCAGGGTCGCTGGCTTGAGCAAGGGGGTTACTTGGTCTGCTGTGGCCCCGTGGTCAGGGCACATATGGGAAAGCAATCAATGAACAACTAAGGTGCCACAAGGAAGAACTGATGATTCTCATCTCTCCCTTTCTGTCTGTCTGTCCCTCTCTCTGTCTCTCTTGGTCTCTGTCAAAAAAAAAAAAAAGAATGTAGTCAGGCTATATAGTTTAAATAACTTTATTCTTATATTCAACACACTCTTATTAGAAATGCTTTGGTATCAATACAATAAAAATATGCTGGTTTTTTCCCCCACTGAATTATGTCAAGTAACTGGAAAAGTTAACTGTTCTCCCCAGCTTTTTTGCATTTTTTTTTTTTTTTACAAATAATGACTACTGCTTATTCACATGGCTTAATATGGGTATAAGTATATATTTTTTGGATCTCAAAATACCCAGCAGAGAAAGTTGCAAACATTCCTTAGTTTCTTCTCCAGAGGATGTTTACGTAGATGGTACACCTCTCAGATAACTTTTTTCCCCAGCTTTGCCATTCTCATCCTTAAAGCTGCAAGAAAAAAAGAAAAGAGAAAAAGTAGTTATAAAAAAAAGCATCAATTTTCACTCCAAATGACCATTTCATAGAATGCAGGAAAGTTTGAAACATACCTCAGATGATTTTGTCCAACAATGTGAGCATTGTTTTAGTAGCACAAAGAGATAGTAGAAATAATAAGCTATGATTAACTTAGGGCAGAAGCAGGTGCAGAACTAGAAGGAACCTATCTCTATGGAGATTAGAAAAATTAGTAAACAGCATAATTGAGTAAATATGGGATTAGTGCACAATTTCACTATTAGCCACAGATAAATTCTGTACAGGTCAATGGCTGTTTTGTGCATATTTCTGAGATATGCACTTCTAAAAAAAATGGCATTGACATAAACTATTTCATGGTTAGGTTGTCTTGCAATCATCAGACTTGGTTATACCAAGGGACTTTTCATCTTTGAATAGAGAATGACAAAAACAAAAAATATTTTTTATCGTGAAACAATGTGAACCGGTAATTAAAGTTGGAGTTACTATAAAATGTTTTTGTCAAGATATGTTAGAGGTAGTATCAAATGACAAATATATATTTTTGAACATATTCCACCACTAATGATATATTGGCTATAGAAGCCACTTTTTAAAATGTCGATTTAGAATTGATAACACTCCTGTGATGTCCTGGTATCAGGCCCTCAACAGTTAAGGACCTCAGACTATAGCTGCCTCAGCCATGTTCCAGAAATGTGAGATCTACGTGCAAGGCCCTGATCAATTCATGCATGCATAACGGAGCTGTTCCACTGATGACAAAATTTTGTTTAATGAAAGAAATAAGAAAGGGGAGGCATGTCCTCTCATTTCTCAGCCACATATTATTAGTAGTCTATTAACAAATGAAATGACCGCGTCTCTAAGAAGCTCTTGTTCACAGATATGAAATGCCACTGACATCTCTAAGAGGGGAGAGCAGAGGTAAAAGTATGAGACCCAGCTGGTGAGGGTTCTAAAGAAAGCCAGCTGCCTAGGTGGTGGGCAGTAGGCAGCCTGGAGAAAGCTCGCGGGGCCGCTCACCGCGGGAAGTGGTGGCAACGCGCTTGACCTTAGCACACGACCGTTAGATTTACACCAGCAGGTAGACACAGCTTGATTGTTCTTTTTTTATTTTAACTTTAATTTATTGTGTTGAGATGGTTTCAAGTGTCCCACTCACACCTGAACATTCTTGTCGTGTCTGACCCTGTTCCAAGTTTTGGCTGAAGAACACCGTCTCTGGGACCCTCACCCCTTTCCAGATTTCCTCCTCTTCCAAGGTAAGACCCGCTGTTAGCTGAGGCCCCGTGGTCAGGGCACATATGGGAAAGCAATCAATGAACAACTCCTTCACAGCATTCACACGGCGAGAAAAACAACTCCTCACTACCACACCTTCCAGAAATATTTGTATTTAGCAGGGGACCTAGTCCACAAATAAAAGGATTTGACTGAAGCGGTGGGTTTTCCAATACCAACAATAGCATTCTGGGGGCTGGGGAGAGAGGCTCAGCCTATGTGATGCTTATGAAATCGAGGGGCACACGTGGGTGTGTATTCTGTGGGTACGGAGAGGTATTTGTCAAGTGATATCCTTAATTTTTTTAAAAACCCATTACAAGCATAATCAGCTTTCTAATCCATGTACTGAATCAGAAAAGGGCAATAGAAAACAATATCATGATGAAAGGCAAGGAATTTGGAGCATTGTGTTTACAAGATGCTTTGACCGATAGGACAGAACTCTGTATTGTTACTTTGTCTGGAAGACGTCTTCCTGTTTTCATTATTTTAGTGCAGCGGCATGATTAGTGTTGTCTGGAAACATTACTCACTTCCCCTCTTTTTTTGTGAGGTCAATGTGTTGACATGGGGGAGGGGGGCAGGGGCCAGGGTGTTCAGGAGGAGCTGGCTAACATCCAAAATCACTAACGGGAGGTTTGCGAGTGGGTAATGTCACCGCTCCTCTCCGCGCGCACGGTGGGTTCCCTTTATTCTAAGTCTTTTGTATTGTTTTAAAAATGAATTGAAGATGCAAAGTTGGCTCAGCCAACAAAGCTCATTCTCAAAACAGAGAGGGATATTTACTTTTAGCCGGTTTCCACTGTGAGGGACACACCATTCAACTTGGGTTTAGGAAGATAATGTTAAGTGTCCACTCACCAAGAGTTTAGAAATTCTACAGAGAATCACATTTATAGTTGGTAAGACTCATTTAACTGCGTAAAAGATGAGAAGAGGTCCATTTTATTGCATTATTGGCAAACCGAGAGTGGGTTTACTGGGTGTAAGGGAAGAAAGCTTCCTGAATTGGACAAGAGCTAGGACACTTCTGTGGAATTGTCAGCTTCTGCTGACTAGATTAGCTGAGACTCAATAGTTATTGCTTTTTAATGAGAATTCTTCTAGTAGAGACATTTAAAACGACTGTCCCTTTCACATAACCAGTACATATATGTCTTGAGTAATTTGAGTACATCTTTAGCAAAAGAAGTTCAACTATTATAACTGATTTTGTCAGATATTTACTTAGTTTTTTATAAATGATGAGTAGAATACACTATTCGAGTCTTAACAAGAAGTCTAAAACTGAAGAGAGATCACTGTTGTAGAAAAAAGTTATTTTCCACTCAATGCTAAGAAAGATAGATATAAAACTTTACAGAGAACGAGAAATGCAAACAGATAGAAAATAGGAAAAATAAATTTGCTGATAGGGAAGGCTATGCAAAATAAACAATGTACAATAGCTAGATTGACATTCTGTTTTAAAATATAAAGAAATTAAGGGAGTCAAGTTAATAACACTATGAAAAAAGTATGAGAAACGATATAGCAAAGCAATAACATATCACAGGGAAAATAAGATTTGTTCCTTGTTCTTTCTCGCAAAAGTAAGGCAATTTGTTAGCTGAGGCAGGAAGTCTAAGTCACAAAGGGAGCTGGCGTCAGATTCTGGAGGGAAACGATAAGGCGATGGATGGTCCAACTTCTTAGTGGGCCCAATGTATTCACACACACAGTACCACACCATGACAGAGGAACGAAATCCGACTTACTAATGTCAGTCAACGCAGCATCCAAATAAGGTCACAATTAAAAAAAAAAAGTCATTTTTCCTTATCTTTTGCACTGACCCAGTCACTGCCGGTGACAATACAATCAGCATTAATAGATAAGTCTCAGTGTGTTTTTGTCTACGGGGTGGTCAGAAAAGCAGAAAGCAAGAGGGTTTTATTCACAGCACAGAAACGAGACCCTCACATGACCAGGCAGCAGCGGCGAGCCTTGTCACTTTCCTTACCTGTTAGAGACGGGTCCTCGGTGCCATCGCCAGCCATGGGAGCAGCGCGCGGAGAAGGGTGGTCGGGGCTGCCCAGGCGTTCCTGCTGCTCTTTCAGGGACATGGAGTTCTTGTGCGGAGACGGGTGGTGCGCGTTTTCTGGGGGGCGCACATCTGCTCTCTTCCTAGGAAGCGGCGTTGGCCTGGCCGGCTGGTGCGCCTGTGCGCAGGGCGCTGGGGGGCGGGGACGTGGCCCCTCAGCCCCTCCCGGCCCCCTATCCTCGTCTTCCTCCTCCTCCTCCTCCTCCCCCTCCTCTTCTTCATCGATCACCACCAGCTCCGCGTGGATGAGGCCGTCGTAGCCCTCCAGGAGCTTCTTGTCTTCCGCGTCGTCTTCTGCCTGCTGGTACCCCATGAAAATCATCGTCACGGGCTTCGCCTCGTCCATGTCCGACGGCAGGGAATGCACAATGTTGTATCGCACGTCGTCCTCGTTCTCCT
Source organism: Saccopteryx leptura (assembly GCF_036850995.1). Taxonomy (NCBI): domain Eukaryota; kingdom Metazoa; phylum Chordata; class Mammalia; order Chiroptera; family Emballonuridae; genus Saccopteryx; species Saccopteryx leptura. Next base: position 75,991,538 of record NC_089513.1, read on the forward strand.
GCCAAGGAGGCGAGGAGGGACCCCGGCCTTCCCAGTGCCCAGCGTGCGCTTCCCCGGGGCTCGGCCTCGCCTTTGGGGAGGGCGCGCACCGGTCCTGCATCTCCTCCGAGTCCTCCCAGGGGCTGGGCATCCTCTTCTGTACGGTGTGGGCCGTCTCCTGCGCTTGCTGGGTCACCGACCGGGGATGAGGGACTGGCCGGACGGGGCTGATGTGATTGAAGCTGGCGCCCCTCTCCTCCGAGAGCCCGTTGTCCACCGGGTGCGCGGACCCGTCCCTCTCGCTCCCCAGTCCGTTGGCCTTTGTCTTGGTTCTTTCCGGGAAGCCGGGTCCCGGGACGGCTCTCTCCCGCTGCGGGGTCGTGGGCCTGCAGAAAGGGTTGGCGTAGACGGGCTCGTGATACTCAGTTGGGGACTTGGAGTTCCTCTCCGAGGCTTGTCGCAGGAGGTCCTCCACCTCCACGGGCGCCAGGCCGTCCGTGCCGTTGAACGCGGCCCCGTGCCCCGCGCTGACTGCGTACACGGACTTCTGCCCGTCGTCATAGACTTTGACTCCGGTTCCTCTAAAGTCATCTGACGGGAGAGGAATGGAAGACAGCACCGTGCTCTCGCCAGTCTTCAGGTCCTTCTTAACTTTGATCTCCATGGCGTACAAAGCTGCCGAGACACAAATGGGATCTTTGATTTAGTTCATTTTCTCTCCTGTAAGCTAGCCTGCCTTCAGGGGGCTTCTTTCTATAGGAAGTTACCCTCTGATGGTTTTCATGGGAAACATCTACTTTTAAAATTTCTGATTTTATTCATTAACTCCTTTGTGACCAACACTGTAGTGGCATGGTTGTTTTTTTTTTTTTTTTTTTTTTTGGTTTTTTTTTTTTTTTTTTTTTTTTTTTTTTTTTTTTTTTTTTTTTTTTTTTTTTTTTTTAATGTCAGGACTTTTTGTTTTGTTTTTTTTTTTTTTTTTTTTTTATGTCAGGAAATGAGTGAAAAATGGGAAGGATTGGAGAAGCGGATGGTTTTTAAATTGTAAGGATTTTCACTGGGGACCCAAAGATGTGTTCTTTCTAATTAATATATCCAACGAGCTGGGTTTACACTCTTGTACACGGGAGTCACTGGGAGGGGTCAGCTCCTTTCTCTTGCTGGGCAGACCAGGTCTCACTGTGCATTCCCGTGGGTGATGGCTACCACAGTGCACACTAGGGGTCCCCAAACTTTTTACACAGGGGGCCAGTTCACTGTCCCTCAGACCGTTGGAGGGCCGGACTGTAAAAAAAACTATGAACAAATCCCTATGCACACTGCACATATCTTATTTTAAAGTAAAAAAACAAAACGGGAACAAATACAATATTTAAAATAAAAAACAAGTAAATTTAAATCAAGAAACTGACCAGTATTTCAATGGAAACTATGGGCCTGCTTTTGGCTAATGAGATGGTCAATGTGCTCCTTTCATTGACCACCAATGAAAGAGGTACCCCTTCCGGAAGTGCAGCGGGGGCCGGATAAATGGCCTCAGGGGGCTGCATGTGGCCCGCGGGCCGTAGTTTGGGGACCCCTGGTGCACACGTTCTATTACGCTGTATCCTTGCCGCACAGGTGAGCCAGCAGCCCGTGGAAACCGCAGAAGACAGTTACTGAGGTTTGCACATCAGGGAGGCGGCTTTCGTGTCGGACTGGCATTGTGTGTGTGTGTGTGACAGAGACAGAGAGAGGGACAGACAGGGACAGACAGACAGGAAGGGAGAGAAGATGAGAAGCATCAATTCTTCGTTGTGGCACCTTTAATTGTTCATTGATTAGTTTGTCATATGTGCCTTGACTGGGGGGCTATGGCAGAGTGAGTGACCCCTTGCTTAAGCCAGTGACCTTGGGCTCAAGCTGGTGAGCTTTGCTCAAACCAGATGAGCCTGCGCTCAAGCCGGGGGACCTCAGGATTTTGAACCTGGGTCCTCCGTGTCCCAGTCTGACACTCTATCCACTGCGCCACCGCGTGGTCAGGCGGGACTGGTATTGAAGAGGGAGGGACAAGGCTAGACTCACAGGCTTCTCCCTTTTGCCTGATATTTCTTTTCACGTCCACTCCCGTGGTCAGGTAAAGGGCTAAAAACAGAGAGCTGTCAGCTGTCGGGAAACCAGTGCACCGCGGAGAGAGCTGGCGACTAGGGGGAAGTGGAGCTCTGCCTCAGGGCCTGGGGCTGGAGGGTTAACTGGCATCGTAGAGCTCATAGGCTTGTGGGCGGGATCGCAATGCGGTGTCCCTGCCTGCACCTCCTGTCTCCTTCACCGCCTGGTGGCTCCTGGCCGTGGAGACCCAACTACAACTGCAGAGTCCTCATTCCCCCCACCCCCACCCCATCTGCTTTCTTCTTCTCCTTAGCGTCTTCACTTCCTAACGCGATACATTTTATTTACCTAATTCTGTGTCTCTTTACCTCACTCGGAATGTCAGCCCGGTGAGGGCAGAGGATTTTGCTGTTTTATTCGCTGTGGTGTTCTCGGTGCGAGCCCTGGGCGTGGCCTGCAGTGCGTGCTCACGAAATATAATATTGGCGGAATGAAAGAGGGAAGGTCGCTACCTGCGCAAAGAGCGTGGCGTCCCTGTCTAGTTGAGAATGCAGAGGTCCCCTCGCTGCCCCCATACAAGCCTTCATTTCCCCCGGGGGAGAGGCGCGGGGTATTGCTTTGTGAATACCATTCCCGCATGGGGGGCACATAAATGTCTAGCCCTCCCCAGGGGAGAGTTTTCATTTTCACGGAGGATCCTAGGTACCCGAGACAGTGAGTGTCTGCTAGATGGAATATGCTGGAAGAGATATTTTTGATCAGGGGAGCTTTGCTTTTTAAGAGCTTCCTGCTTCCTTCAGGTCATCCTCTCTTCTGTCTTCGCCTCGTTTGCTAGGGAGTAAGGCGCGAGGAGTAAATACCACGAAAGAGTAAATACCACAGGGGCTAACCCTGCTCACATGCCCCATGGAAGTTTGCAAAGTGGACGGTGGTTTTTACCGTGGAAGCAGAGGACGGCATAGCAAGCTGCTGCTATTTGACATTACACGTGTGAATCTGAGAACTGGCTTTCGGGGACCGGTGACTCACACACCTTTTCTCTTCTGCTCATCATCTTCTAATCCGTCATTTCTTTCCTTTCTTAGTCTGGAAGGGACGTAGGATTTTGGAAGGTCGGGGATATTAGCATAGATGTCTTTGATCGACTCTGTAAAATCAATACCGATTCAAAAATACATCTAGAATATATTTGTAATAGTGGCAAAATTTCAGTGGGCTTATCTTTAAAATATCTTAATTGAAGATAGACTAGAATGCTCAAAAACATACCTCCTGACGTTTCTTCCTTTTCCACCTTCACAGACTATAAGAAAAAAAAAAGGAATTTTTTATGGTTAATACAGCTGAAAAAGAAAAGTCTACAGGTGGATATACTTTGAGGAATTATACACTCTTCATGGACTCACGTCGAGAGGAAGCCACCGTTTTAAGATCAGTTGGTGCTCACCCTTATTATGTCTTCTGTGGTCCTCTCAATTGACTTCAGTTTCTTTAAAATTGCCTCCTCCTTCGTTGAGATTTGCAGTTCAGCCTTCTCAAGATCTTGGATCTCCTTCTCAAGCCTGCCAGCAACAAGATACACTTTTTATTGCTTAAGACATACAAGGGTGGAGCTCTCGGGTACATCTTCCCCTGGTATAAACGGTTCCTTGGACTATTGCATGAAGGTATCCAGATACCTTCTAAGAATATAGCGTCCCACCAAACATCCCGTTCAGTAGAGTCACCTAACACCTGACTTTGATTTAACTATTTTCTATTTGAGGTTAATTTTTTTCTTTTCTTTTTTTTTTTGATAAAAGGAATTCTTAGGTAAAATATTTGACCCTGGCCTTATTTTCTTCACTGCCATGACTAGTGTTACTTCCAAGTGAAATAGAGAAGTTTCTTTTATAAAAGAGGCTTAAGTTTAAAGTTGAACCAATGGAATGCTGCATGTGTAGTTCACCAATTTTTCTTACCCAAGTCTCCATATAAATGATTTTGGAAAGACATTAGAATGATAATTTTTTCCCCCCTAGCCTATCAATACTTTAGAACGTTATCATTATTAAACTGGATTTAATAATCACAGCCATTTAACACTTATAGACCCTGCTTATCCTAACACTGAGAACGACATTTTTTTTTGTTTGTTTGTTTTTTTTCTGAAGCTGGAAACAGGGAGAGACAGTCAGGCAGACTCCCGCATGCGCCCGACCAGCGGGATCCACTCGGCACGCCCACTAGGGGCGAAGCTCTGCCCACCAGGGGGCGATGCTCTGCCCCTCTGGGGCGTCGCTCTGCCGCGACCAGAGCTACTCTAGCGCCTGGGGCAGAGGCCAAGGAGCCATCCCCAGCGCCCGGGCCATCTCTGCTCCAATGGAGCCCTGGCTGCGGGAGGGGAAGAGAGAGACAGAGAGGAAGGAGGTGGGGGGTGGAGAAGCAAATGGGCGCTTCTCCTATGTGCCCTGGCCGGGAATCAAACCTGGGTCCCCTGCACGCCAGGCCGACGCTCTACCGCTGAGCCAACCGGCCAGGGCCGACATTTGGTTTTAACTCCTGCCGTTCTATTAAAATCCCTCCCCATCCACAGGCACACAGGGTCCTCCTAAGAGCTGTGCCGTCCTCTAGTGAGGAGAGCAGAGAGCTGAGAAGTGGACAACAGGGAGCACAGGGGCCCCAGCTGCTGCTGTTTATAAAAAATAGTCGCTGGGAGAAAACAATGTGGACACATGACCTGGCGAAGTGTAGGGGACCATGGCCAACAGTCGGGCATGGCTCACAGCCGCATGTCAGATTCAAGTTCGCTCCAGGGTGTGCCGTCGTGACCTGCACCCTGCAGGAAACCCACAGCCCTTGGCACTTGCACAGTGAGCTAGGCTGGCCCCTGGCAGCCGGGGGGCACAGGTGCCCCGCTGCCCTCCTGTCAGCTGCCTTGGGGACCGCCGACGAGATGTCGCGGCGAGTCCCGGAGATGACAGCTGGTGGGATCAGTGTCCGTGAAGGTATTTGTCACTTTTCTTGGCTTCCTCCTTTGGCATGGCCAGGGCTCAAGAATCACATGGAATGGCCACACCGGTAGAAGTCCTGCTCGACTGTCCCGTGCTCACTGCTTTGGTTTCAAAGTTCCGCCTACGCGCTGCCTCCGGCCAGCGGCGGGCACCCATTCATAGCCGGGCAGGTTTTCTGGCGTATGGTAGGGGTAGGGCTCCAGGTGGAAAGCAGGACCTCTGGCTTCTTCAAGGTACTGAGGTCTGGCTGCCATTCTATTAAGCTCCCTCCATATCCATGGTAACACATCCGCAGAGGTGCGGGAACATATGTTGCTTGGTGGAGTGGAAAATTCTATGCCCAAAGTGATAACTCAGGAGCTCAGAGAAGTCTGGGTTTGAAGGGATGGACCCGGGAGCTGGTATTTTTGTTCACAGAAGTGAATGATTTCCTAGAAAGCCAGGGATTCCAGGCCTTGGCTGGTTGGCTCAGTGGTAGAGTGTTGGCCCAGCCTGTGCAAGTCCCGGGTTCGATTCCTGGTCAGGGCACACAGGAGAGGCACCCATCTGCTTCTCCACCCTTCCCCCTCTCCTTTCTCGGTGTCTCTCTCTTCCCTTCCTGCAGCCAAGGCTCCACTGGAGCAAAGTTGGCCCTGGGCGCTGAGGACAGCTCCATGGCCTCCACCTCAGGTGCTAGAATGGCTCCAGTTGCAATGGAGCAACAGCCCAGATGGGCTGAGCATCGCCCCCTGGTGGCATGCCGGGTGTATTCCAGCCAGGTGCATGCGGGAGTCTGTCTGACTGCCTCCCCACTTCTCACTTCGAAAAAATACAAAAAAAAAAAAAAAAGAAAAAGAAAAGAAAGCCAAGGATTCCAAGGACTGAATCCTAGGCCAATTAAGCATTTAGAGGTTTAGGTAGGCACTGTTATCTCTGTCATAGGCTTTTCTTTCTTTTTTTTTTTTTTTTGTATTTTTCTGAAGCTGGAAACGGGGAGAGACAGTCAGACAGACTCCCGCATGCGCCTGACCAGGATCCACCCGGCACGCCCACCAGGGGCGACGCTCTGCCCACCAGGGGGCGATGCTCTGCCCCTCCAGGGCATCGCTCTGCCACGACCAGAGCCACTCTAGTGCCTGGGGCAGAGGCCAAGGAGCCATCCCCAGCGCCCGGGCCATCTTTGCTCCAATGGAGCCTTGGCTGCGGGAGGGGAAGAGAGAGACAGAGAGGAAGGAGGGAGGGTGGAGAAGCAAATGGGCGCTTCTCCTATGTACCCTGGCCGGGAATCGAACCCAGGTCCCCCGCACGCCAGGCCAACGCTCTACCGCTGAGCCAACCGGCCAGGGCCTGTCATAGGCTTTATTAAGAAATAAAGAAACAGTGGGCAGTAAGCTAATGCTAGTTTCCCTCCATCTCTGCCCTTTTCTATTCCTGGGGTGCAGAGAGGGGGCTGTTGGCCGGCCTGGCCAACCACGGCTCAGGGATTACAAAATGCACTGGGGGTTCTTGTCTTCCCCTGTAGAGAGGTCCATGAGTGACGACGGAATGTCATGTTTTTCTCACGAATGTCCTCCGACTAATGTGTGTGTATATAGACATGTAGATTTGCATGTTATGTATATATACACACACATATGCATCTCTATACAACCATATGTGCATCTCTGTACAACCATATGTACATGCGAAGGCACACATAAGTGTTCATATGTATAGGTACATATATCTGAAATGCATTTCTTTTTCCAGGGGAACTTTTGGGGGAGGTCGCTGGGGGGAGACTCTAACCTTCCCCTGCTCCCTCTCCGCCGCCGATGGGTTAGAATTTCCACAGTCGCTGCCCTCCGCGTCTTCAGAAGGTATTATCTTTCGGAACAGGAATTAAATTTCTGGAATCGCTGATTCAGTGAGGTGAGAACTCAGCGGGAGGGAAAGAGAACTATCCTTCCTGGAGCCTCCCGGGCTGGGAGGCGGGGCCTGGCGGGTGGGCTGGTCCCTCTCACAATTTCTGAGAGATGGTGGCCGGACGTCATGTGCCAATTTAGATAAGCAGAGTACACGAGAGAAAGGGTTTGTAATGCTATCCGTTATTGGAACCTTTCTTCTCCTTGCCTGTTTGCTGGGGGAAAAGGAGGGTTATTTTCCCGAGTCCCCAGTTGAAAGCGGGTAAGCTTTCATTTCGTGCACGGGGCCAGTAATGACCTCCCTTAATCATCGCGAGGTAATGTCCCCAATCCAATTCCAACGTGCAGTTTTTTTTTCCTTAGAAAAAGGACAGGATGTAAGTGCTTGGACAGGCCGAGAAGGAGTTATTTCAGGAAGGCAATTTTTCTGCTGCCGAGGGTCCATTTATCTCTTTCAGCTTCTGGTGGAGTTAACAAGGTCCAGAAGGACCTGATGGAGGTTGTCATTACGGGCCAGACACACTGGAACTCAGGAGAAAAACAAATTCAGAGGTTCATGTCCTATTTCACTGCACCCCGTGTTAGCAATTACAACAACACGTAACACGGACTGAGCGTGTACACTGTCCTGGGCACTGCCCCCTCAGTCCTCACGACAGACCCCACCAGTACCGCTAACAGTTCCTGTGACAGGTGAGCAAGCCGGCCGGTCCCCTCCTCCCTCTGAAGGCCCCCCCCCCCCCCGAAGGGCCCCTGCCCTGGGGGCGGCGGGTCAGTGGTGGGAAGGAATTTGAAATCAAGCCTCTGCCTCTGGAGCCGGAGCGGGAGCGGGAGCGGGAGCCGGAGCGGGAGCGGGAGCCGGAGCGGGAGCGGGAGCGGGAGCGGGAGCGGGAGCCGGAGCCCTTAGCTCCTTTCTAAGTAGTCACACTGGGAACTAAACTTTGAAAGATGGGTTCTTTGGAACGCAGACACAGCCTTCTTTTTGCTCCGAGGTAGGGATTTCTTACTTTTTTTTTGTATTTTTCTGAAGCTGGAAATGGGGAGAGACAGTCAGACAGACTCCCGCATGCGCCCGACCGGGATCCACCCGGCACGCCCACCAGGGGCGACGCTCTGCCCACCAGGGGGCAATGCTCTGCCCCTCTGGGGCGTCGCTCTGCTGTGACCAGAGCCACTCTAGCGCCTGGGGCAGAGGCCAAGGAGCCATCCCCAGTGCCCGGGCCATCTCTGCTCCAATGGAGCCCTGGCTGCGGGAGGGGAAGAGAGAGACAGAGAGGAAGGAGTAGGGGGGGGGTGGAGAAGCAAATGGGCGCCTCTCCTATGTGCCCTGGCCGGGAATCGAACCCGGGTCCCTCACACGCCAGGCCAACACTCTACCGTTGAGCCAACCGGCCAGGGCCACTTTTTATGATAATAAAGTGAAGACAGAGATGCGGCCCCCCCCCCCCCCAGGTGCGGGCTCATTACGTACAGAAGGAATACTTCCGTGCTGACCTTCACTAGGGTGATTGGTTGGACTAAGTGTTCTCTGCTCGGAGGACCAGTCGGTGTCTGCCCGGGATTCAAGTCACGGCCCTGCCGTGTTTCCTCGGGCTGCTGGAGTTTGGTTGGTGTTTGACAAGCTAGTTCTTAGTGCCATCTCCTTCAAAGAGCCTGGGGTGTCCTAAGCTAGAGCCGCTTTGTAGGGAGGCCTTGCTTCCACGCATGACTGCTGTTCAAAGTAATGGAGGTTTTAGGAATGAAGTGTGAAGCTGGCTGATGCAGTTCGATTCTAACGCAGCAGCTGGGGTGTAATTACCAAGGCTGCGTTTGACATGAAGTTTCTGACTGGTTTCGCTATATATATATATATACTTTGAAAGGACCGATGAATGACTGTGCTTTGGAAGCCCGGTCTCTTATTAAATAAAAGCCAGGACTCCGCCCAGAGAGGGCCCAGTGGCGTTTCTCTGGACGGCCTGAGTCAGCAGATGTTAGACCCAGGCTGTGTCAGCGCTGAGTCATGTTTGAGACCAGCTGACAGAAAGTAAGGGGACCTGCACTCCTCACGCACACCCCGAGCTAGGCAAAGAAGGATGCAGGTTTTGGAGACTCACAGGCTCCCAGCCGGTGCTGAACTGGGCTTGCAGTGGGGGGGCAGGGGTGACCCAGGACCCTTCCTTTGGGCTAGAGAGTGGCTTTCCTTTCTCTCGGTCTTGGGGGACCGGGGAGTGGATGGTGGCTTGCCCCTATTTTGTGATATTTTGTGGGAAGGTCCACTTTTCCTCAGCTCTCCCCGTGGAGACAGAAAGTGAGCCCATAGCAAAGCCCACGCCCGGGGCAGAATGGCCAAACGCTCCAAGCCTGGGTTTTCTCATGTGGGAGATAGAGTAGCACTTTCTCAAGTGGGAGATAGAGTAGCTCTCACAGAGGGCTCCCTTGAGCACGTAAATGAGGTGATGTTTGTCAGCCTCTGGCTCAGGGTGTGACGGGAAAAGTGACGAATCAAGATTAGCTGTCCCTTCCCTTCCTAGTCTGCTAGGGAGGGGCAGGCCCTTGCTGGCATCCCCGGTGGCCGGTGGCTGCTGGCCAAGGAGACATACCGGGTCCTTTTGGGGATCTAGACTTCAATTTTTACATCAATGATTTCAGAACAGCAGGTGCTGAGTGAGCTTCGGGGACACACTGTCCTTGAAAATCCTGCTCTAGACAGAAAACCAAAACTGTGACCCCGCTTATCAGCTGTGTTATAATGTTTGTGCGGATGGTGTCTATTTAATAAATGTTAATCCGTTTAATAGATGAAAGGACACGCTAGTCTGTCGTGACTGCCTGCTAATACCGCCCCCACCCTCCCTTGTCCACCATAACCCATCTCTCCTGTTCTTTTCAGTAATAGGACTCCTGGGCTTAAGTGTCTCCCTGGCTGCATTTCCCAGCCCCTTTGCATTTAAATGGTGCCATGTGACTAAATTCTGGCCAATAGGATATTAGCAGAAGTGACCTCTGCCATTTTCAGGACATACCCTTAAAATAGCCCCGCAGTCTGTCCTCACTAATCTTCACCTTCCCGGGCTGGTGCTGGAGGGGCTGTCTGCGGCCACACAGCCAAGGGCCCCGGTCAGGCAGGGAGCAGAGAGGAACGGCACTCCCAGCAACTGCGTCCCACGCACCTCACATGACGCTGCCTCTCCCGTCCCCTGGAGCGGCTCCCGGCCAGGATGGTTCTGAGTGTGACGACAGACGTGAACCTTTCTCCTCTCATTTAAGTCCCCGCCATTCTGGAGTCTCGTCAAGTGTCAAAACCAGGATGCTAACTATTGCAGAACCTTACGGGGATGAATCTTGGCGTGACCCATTTTATGAGCTTTTTCATTTTTTTTTTTTTTCCCCCTCACATCGGTTTGCAGAATTATTATTCATTGGTATTTGTATTTTGGATAGTTAGCCAATAAAAATAGAAAAATAAATCAGTCTTGGCTCCTGGTGGTTAAAGGATTTACATGCTTGTAAATCAGGGGTCCCCAAACTTTTTAGACAGGGGGCCAGTTCACTGTCCCTCAGACCATTGGAGGGCCAGACTATAAAAAAAAAACTATGAACAAATCCCTATGAACACTACACATATCTTATTTTAAAGTAAAAAAACAAAAAGGAAACAAATACAATATTTAAAATAAAGAGCAAGTAAATTTAAATCAACAAACTGACCAGTATTTCAATGGGAACTATGCTCCTCTCACTGACCACCAATGAAAGAGGTGCCCCTTCCGGAAGTGCGGTGGGGGCCGGATAAATGGCCTCAGGGGGCCGCATGTGGCCCGCGGGCCGTAGTTTGGGGACCCCTGTTGTAAATGATCTGTCAAAGCCGACAGGGTTTGTATTGACATCGGCCAGTTAATACTGTAGGGCTAAGTAAGGTCTGTAGTGAGCAAAGCGAGGGTTAAAGAGTCACCGAGCGGGTCCTTGAAGCGAGCAGCTCTGGGGTCGCAGGGGGACGCTACTCAGTACAGAGTCAGGGAATCCTAACGGAAGGGTGCTGGGCCTACGCTAGGGGCGGACAGGTGGTTACTAAGGCGTCAGAGGTAAAGACATTTTATCTGTATAGACAATCAGGCCCAGGGTAATCTCAACCTCTGTTCTCTCAATAAAATGGAGAGAATGTAGTCTAGTAAAATGTGGGCTGTTTATTTTTATTTTTTTCAAACGGGCCCAATTAATTGCATCACACATTTAACAAACTTTTCTTAAGCACTGGTTACACGTCAGGCGCATTTTATTCACCGACTGAAATATAAGCATATCAGAAAAGACAAAGACGACTTCTGAGCGCAGACGGAGGACAAGAGCTGCCTTACAATCAGCCCTTACCGAGAGGCCTGTGTATGATAATAAGGAAGATGGAACCCACCAGTGCACGGAGTCACATGCCACAGGGAAGCAGGCCAAAGAATTAAAAGGGCACTTGGCACTCAGGAAACACTAAGTTTGCCCCGAGCCAGATCTATTGCATCTAATCCTGAAATTTAATAGCAAAACAGCAATACAATGGGCTAACCTAACGATGACACTGAAACAATTGTGCGTCTGCCCTGATAATTGGGGACAGAGCAGCTGTTTAGAAAAACTGAATAATTCATAGTTACATGTGAGGAGCTTTCGCATGGGTGACTCCCGTCACCAAACATAATGCTGTACCCATTAATAATGATCTTATGGGCAGGTGATGCTATTGTGATTTGAGACTGCCGTGCAGGCAGGTAATGTCAGAAGAGAATGATTTAGTAGAAAAGTAAACCCTCTTAATCAGTGTAATATTTTGTAAGTGAAGGGTTTCATGGGCCGTGAAAATGAAGAAACCAAACTGGTTGGCAGGGAACCAGGCACTTTTATGCACAAGTTACGGATGTCATTTTCAAATGAATGCAAACAAACAAACAAAAAACCCTCACACACCCTGGATGTCAGTGTGGTGTGGCGAATTGGTTCATCAGAGACTTTTCAAAAGCTTAGGCAAGACATAGGCTAGGCATGCGTTTTTGTTTGTTTTGTTTTTAGGTGAGAAGAGGGGAGATAGTGAAACAGACTCCTGCATGCGCCTCAGCTGGGATCTATCCGGCAACCCCATCTGGGGCCAATGCTCGAGTACTGAGCTATTATTAGCACCTGAGGCTGATGTGCTCCAGTGGAGCTATCCTCAGTGCCCTGAACCACGTTCAAACCAATCAAGCCACTGGCTGTGGGAAGAGAAGAGGGAGATAAAGGGGAGAGGGTGAGGGGAAGAAGCAGGTGGTCATTTCTCCTGTGTGCCCTGACCAGGAATCAATCCCAGGATGTCTATACATTGGGCCAACACTCTATTCACTGAGCCACCGGCCAAAGCTGGTGTGCGCTTTTTAACTAGAACCTGCAGAGAACTGTGTAGTACATGCCCAACACTTAATAAGAACTAAATAATTGTAATAATAGTTCAGATTGCCCTTTACCTAGGTGACTTGAGTTTCCCAAGTGACCTTCAAATACTGTCATAGTCAGGACACGGCAAACTAAGTACAGATGTTTTCATACTTGAATTTGGGAAGCTTTATTTATTTTAAAAATAAGTGGTAGGGGGAAAATATCGAGTGAATAAACTACTTGTAATCCTGTAACGAAACAACAAAACATTCTCATTGATGTCTATAGCCACTGACTCTGTGAGACGTAGCTGCCGGCTCTGTGCCTTACGACCCTTCCCATTTCTCCCTAGCAGGGCCACAGAGTAGCCATTGTGTTTCCCACTTTCTACCCACTTCATTTTCGCTTTGCTTCTAGTGTCCATTGTTCACATTTGACACCAAGAACAGGACGCTATTATTTGAAGACCAAGAGATATAAATTCCAACCTTAATAGAACACAATAGCTAACCACCAAGGACCACTTAGCCTTGGGTGGTCTGAATGAGCGGAGTGACATTTGCCTCGTGGTGGACGAGAGGCCACTGTGAGAGCGGTGTGGCACTCCTCTGAGCTGGTGAACTCATCCCTGAGCCCTCCTGGGGCACGAGGAAGCCTACGTCCTAGAGCGGCACGGACCCTTTCTCTCACCCAAGGGGTCTCTGCCCTTGAACCTTCTTTCTTGGTGACCAGGACCTGGAGGATGGGTCACTGATGCCAACCCCTCTCCCACCTCCTGCGTTGTTCAGTTTCTCCTTGGTTCCTTCTTTACTCATGTCAAGACAGCCAAAGATCTATGTCATCCCTGCTGGTGGTCTTATATTCCTGTTTCAAGTTATCGAAACTGTTTTGAATGGGATAATGAGTGGAAAAGCACTTTTAAAAGTTGAAGGACTCAAGAGGTAAAAAAAGCAAATAAAACTCTGTTTTGAGAAGCTAATGATTCTTGAATCTCCTCTAGAAGATTGAAACTTATGGCCCTGGCTAGTTGGCTCAGTGGTAGAGGGTCGGCCTGGCAAGTAGGAGTCCCGGGTTCGATTCCTGGCCAGGGCACACAGGAGAAGCACCCATCTGCTTCTCCACCCCTCCCCCTTTCCTTCCTCTCTGTCTCTTTCTTCCCCTCCCGCAGCCAAGGCTCCATTGGAGCAAAGTTGGCCCGGGCGCTGAGGATGGCTCCATGGCCTCTGCCTCATGTGCTAGAGTGGCTCTGGTTGGAACAGAGCAATGCCCCAGATGGGCAGAGCATCACCCCCTGGTGGGCATGCTGGTGCTGGGTGGATACCAGTTGGGTGCATGCAGGAGTCTGTATGACTGCCTCCCGTTTCCAACTTCAAAAAATAAAAATAAAGCCTGACCTGTGGTGGCACAGTGGATAAAGCGTCGACCTGGAATGCTGAGGTTGCCGGTTCAAAACCCTGGGCCTGCCCGGTCAAGGCATATAGGGGAGTTGATGCTTCCTGCTCCTCCCCCCTTTCTTTCTCTCTCTCTCTCTTCTCTAAAATGAATAAATAAAAATAAAAAAAAAAATACAAAAAATTTAAAAAAAGAAAAAAAGAAACTTACACGTGGAGGGTTCTCAATGATCGTTCACTGACACGGACCAAGAATACTCCAGGTGAAGCATGCTGGGAAGAGTCTGGAGTCTGAAAGATGGCCGTGTGGCTTGGGGCTCAACTGTTACCAGATTCACCAGATTTAGAGCTTTCTCTACTTTAGTGTCCTCATGTGTGAAAAACGAGACTACTTAGACCTCCTCAGAGAATGACTGTTGCTCCACAGGGGGTAGCCATTATGAGTGAATTCAAGTGGGGTGGCAGGGAGCGCTCTCAGAGGCTGGTCTAAGCTACCTTTAGCTCACCGCTGTGTGGGGAGTGTTGAGTCTGGACAACCGTTCAAAGCTATTTCTACTACCACGGAAATGAGGTTGGCAGGTATGGGCCAGAGAGACTGCCGGGCGGCAGGGAGAAGGAGATAAAAGGTGAGGTGACCACGGCGGAAAGGGGAGAGAGTCAGGTGGCGGTGGGTGTTAACATGTGCCATCGACAGCTGCCTCAACACCAGGGCCTCCCCTGCCCCTGGCCTTTGCCCTTGACTCAAGATAGTTGGCTGTTTATTCTTTTGAATTTTAAAAAGAATTTCAAGACTTTTCTTTTTAGTTCATTAATGTTCAAGTCATTGGCTAGTCGTCTTCTAGTCCTCTTAAATCTGTGGTGTTCCCAAGCCCGCCCATCCATCCATCCATCCATCCATCCATCCATCCATCCATCCATCCATCCACCCATCCATCCATCCATCCATCTATCCATCCATCCATTATCTATCTTTTTTATTAATTCATTTATTAAGCTGTGTTAGTTACATATACCTGCGATGTGTTATGCATTTTTTGGGGGGAGGGTTGGTGGATAGATTTCATCCCCCCCCCTTTTTTTTAGAAATTTGGTTTATTTAGCTTCTTTTCTTGGGTTAAAAAAAAGCTCCTCATTTAAAAATAACCAGAATATCTGGGAAATTAAAAACAACAACAGATGAACGATTGCAAATCTGGTAAACCAAGCAGTTAAATATGGAGAGTGAAAAAAAAACATGCTTGGCATGATTTTGACTCATGTAATTGCCTCGGATTAATTTCTTGAGTGTTTCTAGGCAACAGCCCATTTAAGAAGGAGAAACAAATGTTGAAGTTTTTTCTTCCTTTTTGCCTTTCTTTCTTTCTTTCTTTTTTTTTTTTTGGTCCTTTTCGCTCTCCTCTTATGTTGCCACAGAGGAGCAGCTTGTCTGTCCCTGCGGTGTGAGGTTGGACACGGCTGGCTGAGTCAGGCAGGTGGCAGGAACATGGAGAGCATGACATTTTTCGTGCGGCGCGCCCCTCCGTGTTGCAGGTGACGTTCGTTTCCTTAAGGTACAACTGCCTTGCCCAGGGGTTCAACTTGGGTGGAGACAAGAAGGGTTTCAACTTCGATAAACCATAACCAGCAACCAAATCCTTCAACTCTGCTTTCAGTGTCTGTTTGAAATCGCAACTTGCCTGCTTTCTTTTGGGTCAGCTGAATAGATTGTTGAGTTCAATGAGCCGGAGCAGGGCGCACTTTCTAGTACAATTCCATCCCCGCTCTTGGAGGTGTTGCCCTGAACTTACGTGGGACGGCTGTGCTGCTCTGACATTCCCGTCCCCAGCTTTTCTCACGGCACACACAGCACACACTCACGGCACACACTCTCGTCTGGAAACCAATGAGTCACGTGCATCTTCCCTCTGACAACCTATGCCAGGGGTCGGGAACCTTTTTTGGCTGAGAGAGCCACGAACGCCACATATTTTAAAATGTAATTCCGTGAGAGCCATACAATGACCCGTGTACCTTACGCATTATCCAATAAAGATGCGGTGTTGTCCCGGAGGACAGCTGTGATTGGCTCCAGTCACCCGCAGCCATGAACAAGAGCGGTAGGAAATGAATGTATGTATAAAACATACATGAGAATGTTTTATATCTTTAACGTTATTATTATTTTTTTATTAAAGATTTGTCTGCGAGCCAGATGCAGCCATCAAAAGAGCCACATCTGGCTCGTGAGCCATAGATTCCCGACCCCTGCCCTATGCGGAAGGCAGTTGCTAACTATTTGGATTCAGTGAAGGTTCTTCAAAGGAGGGCAGAGAAGGTCAGAGGAGGACTTTAGAATGTTTTTAAAAATCCTTACTAGAGAACATTTCATCATAAGTAGATCACCCTTCTCAAAGAGAACGCGGTGGAGTCTGCATCGTTTTCCCTTGGCCGGTTAACCTTCTGCATTTTCTGCTTCTGACATGTCTGTCAAGAGCTCTGTGTGCTCCAGTCGAAGTCAGAGGTCTTGGATCACAGCTGGAGCAGTAGCAAGTGTCTGGAGGGGACCCAGGGGCAAGGCGGTTTGGCAGAGGGACTCACGGAGACTGCAGGGCGTCTGGGTAGGAGAGAGGGACCCAGCTCCGTGGGACACATGCGTTTGCACACATGGTGGTTTGGACCGAGAAGTTGGTGGTGCATCGCATCCGTACCTGTGTCTACAATCAGGAAGCAGATGGCTTCACGGTGACAGCACAGGGCTCGTGTGCGGGGCAAACTGAAACTGTGTTTAAGCAGAGTGATTCAGAAGGAGAGATGTTCCTCGTGGAAACGTTTGCTCCTAAGGTGTTAATCAGGGGGACCAGGCAGAATACTCAACTGACGTTATTCCCGAGTTAGTGAACGTGACTCAGAGACAAACACCACACAAAGCAATTATTCTCAGAAAGACTGCCTGTCTTTGAAAGAAAAGACGAGAGGATCAAGAAGGAGGCATGCTTCATTCACCCCGAGGGTGACAGTGAGTCAGGGAAGCTCGGGGACTGGACTGTGGCAGGGTCACCTGTGAACGTCCCTATGAACCACCGTGTACGAGCCGGAAGTCAGAGCACGGGCCGGAAATAACCACACACGCTGTGGAGGGGTAGCGTTAGCAGGATTTAACTTGGGGACAATGCTTTCTGCAGTAGCTGAGGCACAATTTATTTGTATGATTAGGACTTTTAATTAGATTTTAAGTCCTGGCTCTTAATTTTTTTGGCTGTACGACTTGGGGCAGATTGACACCTATCCATGCCCGTTTTCACCTTGAAAGGTCACCTGCCTCACAAGGTGCTGGTGAGGATTCAGTGGGATGCTGTAACAAATGCACAGTGAAAAGCAACCCCCGTTATTAACATTTTCGTCTTTAAGCCCTAAGGAAAACCAACTAATTATGCCACATCCTAGTTGGGTGGTAATCTCAGTTTGCTCAAAAAAAAAAAAAAAGAGATTTCCTGTGCTAGACCTAAGAAATGACAGGTGTTGGCCAAAAGATAAAAATTCCCCGAGGAAGCTCAGGACAGCCTCCTCTTCTAATAATGCTTTTTGACTCTGAGAAGGGAACAACAGCCAATATGGTTTTTTTTGAACACCTACTGGAAGTCACTTCACTCACAGCGGTCCCGTGAAATGGGCACAAGTGTCCCACAGCCACAGACCAGGAAACGGAGGCCCGGAGAGGTGACTGAACCTGGCCACACGAACGCACTCTGGTGGCCGAGCGGGGATCGCATGTCCAGGGCTGGGCTCTGACTGCAGCTCCCAGAACAGAGACGGCGGAAGGAAGGAAGGAAGGAAAGGAAGGAAAGGAAGGAAGGAAGGAAGGCTTCCCCAAGGGGGTCTGGCCCTGCTACAACCGGCATTAACAACCACGTTTCTGTTTTCACGTTCCTATGAAAATCTTATCCTCTGGCTGAGAGGCCTGGCAGGTGACAAATGTCAGCCCCGAGGAGGCACCGGCACCGAAGTCAGGTGATAAATGACCCTCGGGGTTTGGGATCCCGGCTCCGCTCAGGGCAGGAGGAGGGTGGTGGTTCTTTTGGGGGACTAAGGAGAAAACACAGAGCTGTGCCCAGCTGGCGGCAAGCGGCTCCCTGAGCCCCATGGTGGGTAGTTGTTGCGGAGAAAGATGGAATTGAAGAGCGTGCACCTGATTATTCAGCAGCTTTAGAAATCTCCTGGGACGGAGTGTTCGGTCGTCAGGCCAAGCTGCTTTGGCCACGGGATCCCCGTCATAACGGGCAGCGGTGGAGGCCGCCTGCTAGGGACATGGCATGGGTATTTTCTGTCCCTGTGCGCTGCTTCAAAACATCCTCTCCCCTTGCACATATAAATATTTTTAGCAAGATAAATGTGCCTTTATGGGTCACGATGATGCAGTCTTTACGAACTCTTTGCAAATGCGTCTCTTAAGGGCTGTTCCTTTAGCGGTTTTCTGTCCTGCGAAGGTGTCTTTCTTTTCCCAGGGCATTCGCACCTGCAGGTCTCTTTTAATTATGCAGCAGGGTGATCTGAATTCGACTTGCTCAGAGGCCCAAGTGTACCCCCTGACTTGCTCTGTGACCTTAATGACGTCCCTTGCCCCCTCTGAGCCTAGGTCCTCATCTGCGAGGTGGAGCCGTGCACTTTCTCCAGGACTGCTGGGAGAGGGCGGGGCCTTCACCTGAAGGACAGGTGCTTCGGAAATGGCACAAGGCCATCATCTAAAGAGCACCATTGCTGTTATGAAGACTTCTATTTGGGGATTAGAATCATTCGGTGTTCTAGAGGAGCAGGGAGGAGTTAAGATCTGAAATCAAGTCTCAGAGAGGTGCCGGGACTCGGGTCAGGGGCAGACATGAAACTGGCCATTTAGCAAAGGCTTGACAGGCACACTGAGAACCCCGACTGTGGAAGGACTTCTGGAAGAGACCCCACCTTGCCCATGCACACAGGTCACATGTGCCATCACTGGAGAGCCAACTGCGCTCGTCTCTAATGTCCTGCTTCCTTAACCATGGGACTGCTTTAATCTCGCTGCAGAATAGTGGAGCTAGTAACACCTGCCTCACAGGGGTAAGAAGATTAAACGAGACGATATCTATAAAGTGCCTGGAGGGTACTATGGCTAGGAAATACATTTTTTTTCTTCCTCCTTCTCCTCTTCCTTCTTCCTCCTCCTCCTCCTCCTCCTCTTTTTATTTCTTTTTTTATTTGTTATATAAAAGCTCTAACTAGGCAAGCCACGACCAACTCCCCTAGAAGCTTCTGTGCTCCTCGGGCCCTCAGGCAGGGTTGGAAGCAGGCGGCAGAGTGCTGGTCGCTCCCCAGGGCTCACTCAGAATGCCGCCGGACTTGGCAGTGGAGCCGGAGCGCGCGTGCGCGCGCACACACGTAGCCAGAGCAGTTACCGTCATGGGTGCAGAGAAAGCCCTAGGTTCCGTCTGTGGGCGGGCAGGGTCCTCAGAGGGGCCGGGACCGGAAGCAGGAGGTGTCTGCAGAGCGCAGGGTGGGTGGGCCTCAACTCAGGGCTCCGTCAGAGGTCAGGGCCCCCGCCGAGCAATCAGCACAGAGATCAGGGCCCAGCCAGACTGGGAGAAGATCTTGCTAAGAATCGCCTTAGGAAGGAAGACTCAACCTTCCCAAAGTCTCAGGCTGATTTTTTTTTGTGCTATTTTTGAAGACTTTGTTCTCCACCCTGCAGGTGCACTTCCTACATTTGAGCAAACAACTGAGGGGAGGGGGGTCCCAGATGTAAAAATTCCAATGATAAGACAGACACGACTTCTTTAGAATGGTTCATTTAAGAGCTGTCTCAATGAGAGCGCATGGGCGATGATTTCAGCTATTAAATACACAAATATAGGAGGTAAATATCACCGGAAAGAAAAGGGGTCTCTCTTCCGTGTGATCGGTTTTAGGCCTGAGGCGATCTGTTTGCACCGTGTGTGGACCTGGACAAAATATGGTCCTAGTGCGGCTCCCGGGTGTTTTTTTTGTGTGTGTGACACAGAGAGAGGGACAGATAAGAAGGGAGAGAGACAAGAAGCATCAATTCTTCGCTGCGGCAATTCTTCTTAGTTGTTCATTGATTGCTTTCTCATACGTGCCTTAACCGGGGAGGCTATGGCAGACGGAGTGACCCCTTGCTCAAGCCATTGATCCTGGGCTCAAGTTGGCGACCTTGGGGTTTCGAACCTGGGTCCTCTGCATCCCAGTCTGATGCTTTATTCACTGCGCCACCACCTGGTCAGGCCTACTAAGTATTTTTTATAGGTCTTTTTCTATAGTCCTCACTGAAGAGAGTGAACTCGTAGTGAGCGGAGTGTTGGAAGTTGCCCATGTTGCAGATGTGTGTGGGCTTTGCATTATCGTTATTACTGAACCACAGAAATCCCGTCTCTCTGCCACGGGTAGGTCAGAAAACGATTCCGACACACCCCGTATCTCTCTTTCTTCCCCATATCATATTTCTCTGTATTGTGTGGTAATCCTAATGATCCTATCATCTATAGAAGCTTCCCAGTTATTTTCCTGTCCATCACCTCGGTTTTAAAGCAAGACAATTTAACGACGTCGTTCTATCGGAAGCTGCCGACTCCGTAGTGATATGCTGTACGACCGGCAGGGGTGGACCTCGTGTGGACCCCGAGAAGCGAGGTCAACCACCTGTGACTGAGACTCAGGGAAGTAGAGGGGAGAGAACGTTAGTGAGGAATTCCTCCCGTGTCTTCTCTTCCGAAACCTCCTGGTGTGAGTGGGAGGGTCTGGGAGGGGGGTGTGACGGAGGGAGACTGTAAACACGCCTGCAGCACTGTCCCCCGTCCTACGCGGAGGGTGGGCTTGGGTCTCTGAAGGACTTTGTTTTTTTTTTTTTGTATTTTTCTGAAGCTGGAAACGGGGAGAGACAGTCAGACAGACTCCCTGCATACGCCTGACCAGGATCCACCCGGCATGCCCACCAGGGGACGACGCTCTGCCCACCAGGGGGCGATGCTCTGCCCCTCCGGGGCGTCGCTCTGCCGCAACCAGAGCCACTCTAGCGCCTGGGGCAGAGGCCAAGGAGCCATCCTCAGTGCCTGGGCCATCTTTGCTCCAATGGAGCCTTGGCTGCGGGAGGGGAAGAGAGAGATAGAAAGGAAGGAAGGGGGGGGGGGTGGAGAAGCAAATGGGCGCTTCTTTTATGTGCCCTGGCCGGGAATCGAACCCGGGTCCTCCGCACGCTAGGCCGACGCTCTACCGCTGAGCCAACCAGCCAGGGCAGGACTATGTTTTGAGTGCCCGCCATGTGCCAGGAAGGTGCTTCCAGCTTGGCATACGTGTGTGTGTGTGTGTGTGTGTGTGTGTGTGTATATTTCACATCTGCTCAGTGACTCTAAAAGACAGACACTGTTGCTACCGTTCTGTAGATGAGGAACAGCCTGGAACTACAGGTGAGTCGCCAGTGTGCACTCTAACCCCCCCCCCTCCCCATGCTACGCGTCGGTGACGGTGACGTGTACAGCAACATCCCCACCGGTGCGGCCTGGCGCGTTTCCCTAGTGTTTATTAGGACTCCAAGCGGAAGGCCTGGTGGCGTCCCTACAATGCCGACGGCCCTGCCACGTGCAGCGTGGGGACACACGGGAGTGCAGGTGTGTGTGGGGGGGCGCGTGAGGCCGTACCTGAGGATGCTCTGCTCCAGGGCCTGCATCTGGCGCCGGTCCTGCTGGTTCTGCCTCCTCATCTCCTCCTGCTCCTTGCCGCTGCTGACCCCGTCCAGGAGCCATTGCTCCCTCAAGGCCTTCTTCTGTGGGCGGGAAACGCAAAGACGGGGTCCTAGGTCAGTCGGCAATTCCCAACCCCCGGACCGCAGCCGGTCTGCGGGCCCCAGTCCTGGACCCGCTGCAGAGACATCATGGCCGCCCACGGCCTCCCTGCTCAATCTGCCTTGTCCTGCTTCGCACCCTGCTTACCCTTCCTCACGAGCCAGTTGGATGGATCTAAACCCTGTTTCCCCTTCAAGTTCTAGTTTGAGCCCTCCTTCTCCCTGAGGGGGCCCCTGCGCCCCCGCTCCCCACAACCGACCCTGACCCTCGGAGACCTCTCTTCTGCGTCACCAGCACCCACTGCGCACACACACCGCACGGCCGCCGCCTGTCCACAGCAGCGGTGTGGGGCCCTTCCCACAGGGCGCCTCACTGCTCTTGGCTGGCTTGATGGGTTTACACCTGTGACCTTAAAGTAAAGACCCCCTTGGGCCACTTTGGTCTTCATCCCCGTGACAATACCCAGAGACTGCTCCCAAAACAACCTCTGAGGGACTAACGGAAATGGTGGTGGGCAAACAAGAGGCTGCTGTTGGATCTTAAACGAATTCAGTGTTAAGTCTTGGGCTCTCTGGTCAACATTTATGGATGTATCTTCCTGGTGACCTTTCTTTCTTCTGAGAACCTGCCTGGTCCCAGACCCCTCCGTGCACCTCTCTGCTTTTCCCCACAACATGACGCACAGAATTCACATGTCGGAGTTTTTGTCAACTTTAAAACAAACAAAAGAAAGATTTAGGCTTCACTGCATGGAAGAACACCCCCCTGCGTGTGCGTGAGGGAATCACGTCCCACCCACCCCCTGGACCCGCGCCTGAGAGGTCTCCCCACGAACGGGAGGAGACTGTGGGTTTCGGGGGCTCAGCCAGCGCCGCTTTGCTGTCTCGACGGGAACGGGCACGAGCTGTTTGCAACGAGTTTGTGTTTCTGCTTTTCTTTGGGAAGAAAAGCACCGTCAATATCTCTATACTCCACCGTGGTAAGTCATTTGTACCCTAATTATTCATTGGGGACTCCCTGTGTCTAAAATGGTGAGAAGGATGGAAACTTGATTTCCCAGGGACCTCTCTCTGTGACATCATAAGTGAGAGCAAGCAGGAAGAATTTTTGTTTTGTTTCCAAGGATGCTAGAATTAATACTACTAAAACATAAATATCTCTGAATTTAATGTAAATGAAATAAGTTGACTGTGTTAGAAAATGACCGGAGGATGGTTATTTTGAAGCAGTCCTTTACAAATTATTTAAAAATACCACACTGATTACAAGGAAGCGTTATATGACCAGGACCGCTCTGGCCGAAGCAGCAAGGGGCCTGGAGGCCTCCGGACACACGGGACCAGTCTGAAGACCAGAGATGGAGGTTCAGCCTCACCCCAGCTCGTGGTGTTCGCGTCGGCCTCCCGGAGTGTAAGTGCACGTGGGCAGCACGGCCCCCAACAGCGGTGTGTAGCCAGTGGCTCTTAATCTCCAGTTATAGCTGCACAGCTTGTTATAACAGCGTTTCCCCACAGATGCAGTGAATATTACTACTAAAGGTCAAGATTTACCTCCCGGCCCTGGCCAGTTGGCTCAGCGGTAGAGTGTCGGCCTGGTGTGCGGGGGACCCGGGTTCGATTCCCGGCCAGGGCACATAGGAGAAGCGCCCATTTGCTTCTCCACCCTCCCCCCTCTCCTTCCTCTCTGTCTCTCTCTTCCCCTCCCGCACGCAGCCAAGGCTCCATTGGAGCAAAGATGGCCCGGGCGCTGGGGATGGCTCCTTGGCCTCTGCCCCAGGCGCTAGAGTGGCTCTGGTCGCAGCAGAGCGACCCCCCCGGAGGGGCAGAGCATCGCCCCCTGGTGGGCAGAGCGTCGCCCCTGGTGGGCGTGCCGGGTGGATCCCGGTCAGGCGCATGCGGGAGTCTGTCTGACTGTCTCTCCCCGTTTCCAGCTTCAGAAAAATACAAAAAAAAAAAAAAAAAGATTTACCTCCCGAGG
The DNA here is from genome assembly GCF_036850995.1 of Saccopteryx leptura. Taxonomy (NCBI): domain Eukaryota; kingdom Metazoa; phylum Chordata; class Mammalia; order Chiroptera; family Emballonuridae; genus Saccopteryx; species Saccopteryx leptura. Next base: position 76,015,027 of record NC_089513.1, read on the forward strand.
GCAAAGATAAACTCTAGCATATCAGCATTTCAAGGATTCACTTGATTTCACTTTATTTCTATTTGAGGGACTACGGTGATATAGCTAGTGCACGGTAGCAAGGACAGAGGGCCCCCCCCCCCAAAGGAAATGACAGCCTCTGCAGACCACTTAGCGGGTGAGTTTCCATCACTGACACCCGTATCACTGGAAGAATCATTCAGACGGGCCAGTCTACAGGATGAACTACAGGGGACATCCTTGTTCTTAAGTCTGGTCAGGCACAAGAGTAATTTTCATTGAGCCTTATGCCACTGTGTTCACAGCCCACGACTTGTCCGTCACCTCTGTCAGAGATCTCTTGGCATCGACATATAAAACACACTATTGGGACGCGCAAACAGAATGACATGGTACAATATCACAGTAACCAAAACACAGTCGTTTTGCCTGTATGTCACAATTTAGCCTTTAAGTATACAAGGTTCACAAACACAATAGCATCGATTTCGCAACGGTGACATTCAGACCCAAAGGCCACAGTGACTAAGTGAAAACGGTAGTGACATGTGAGTCATGGGCAGTTTGGCAGCTTGGAGACAATTTACTTACTGATATTTTCCAGTTACTTCTGGCAGATTTTTAAGGAAAGGTTTCCTGAAGCACTTCTACATTCTAGACAGCATGACAGCAGACGGTAAGACTCAATTACCGTATTTCCCCACGTATAAGACGCACCCTTTTTCGAAAATACTGGGGTCTAAAAACTGGATGCGTCTTATACCATGGTTGTGGCATTACAAATGCCAAAGATGGCACTGAGGACGAGGCAATATACAAAGACAGTGATTCGTCCTCAGACAGAGATGAAGACAAGCTAATGGATGGGAGTTTTGACGGTGATGAGGAGTTGTATGAATTTTATGATGAATAAAACGTGAGTTTAATCATTTTAAGTAATACATTTTTTTTTTTCTTCAAATTTCGGGCCACAAAATTAAGGTACGTCTTATACATGGGAGTGTCTTTTTTTTTTTTTTTTTTTTTTTTTTTTTTCATTTTTCTGAAGCTGGAAACAGGGAGAGACAGTCAGACAGACTCCCACATGTGCCCGACCGGGATCCACCCGGCACGCCCACCAGGGGCGACGCTCTGCCCACCAGGGGGCGATGCTCTGCCCATCCTGGGTGTCGCCATGTTGCGACCAGAGCCACTCTAGCGCCTGAGGCAGAGGCCACAGAGCCATCCCCAGCGCCCGGGCCATCTTTGCTCCAATGGAGCCTTGGCTGCGGGAGGGGAAGAGAGAGACAGAGAGGAAAGCGCGGCGGAGGGGTGGAGAAGCAAATGGGTGCTTCTCCTGTGTGCCCTGGCAGGGAATCAAACCCGGGTCCTCCGCACGCTAGGCCGACGCTCTACCGCTGAGCCAACTGGCCAGGGCTACATGGGAGTGTCTTATACATGGGGGAATATGGTAGTTTTTCAAACCATGAATTAAATAATTAAATGGGCTCCCAGAAAAGAAATGTTTTCTAGGTTGAGTGTTGGTTCTGTGTCTCGGTGGCTTCAGATTTGTGACCATGGTACTCAGCAAACCTCAGAAATGCCTGAAGGTTCGAGTGACGTCCCTGGAAGACTCCACCCTGCCCCCCGCCCCTTTCCAGCAGGTTGTTGGTGTGTCTGTGAGGACCTGGAGCTGAAAAATGTCAGCGTGAGTCACTGCGGCTCTCTGACACGTGTGGGCTGCCAGACGGAAGGGGCCTTCATAAACGTCTGCACTGTGCCGTTCAGAGCGGTGGTGTGAGCCTAACAGCAGTCTGCGGGAGGAAGAGCGGTGTGGACGGTCACCCGCATGGGGACAGACGGATGAGGAAGAAAGGCAAGGGGGACACCCAACTGCAGAGGCCGGTGGGGCTTTCTGAGCTTGGTGCACGTATTTCGGAATCGATTATTGCTGGAAGACATGCGCACGGGTCTGAGCTGAGTTTTGCAACGCTGCCTTGTTGCTGTTTGGTACAGCCGCCCGCCTCTACAGGGCACCCACCTCTACAGGGCACCTCTGCAGGCCACCCACCTCTACAGGGCACCCACCTCTACAGGGCACCCACCTCTACAGGGCACCTCTGCAGGGCACCCACCTCTACAGGGCATCTCTGCAGGCCACCCACCTCCGCGGGGCCAGGAAGGACAGGCCGTCTGAAACAGACTCCCTTTGCTGCGTTCCCCTCGCCCTGAGTGTAGTGTTCATCGCTGTAGAAACGTCATTATAAGTTTATGTGTCTGTCGCCACTTGAAGGGCATAGACTGGATTTTATGTTCTTAGTGTCCAGTTTAGCACCTTGCACATATTAGGTGCTTAAGAAATATTTATTGCAGGAAAGGTCCTACGTGCATCTAGATCAATTCTACTTATCAGTGAAGTCAGTTTAAATCCCACTTTAATACTGTAGAACCTTTCTCAAGCAGCCCAGATGAAAGAATTACTGCTTATACTTATAATTTTAAAAACATCACCATGTAATTAGTTGTCATTATTATTATTATTATTATTATTATTATTATTTTTCCAAAGCTGGAAACGGGGAGGCAGTCAGACAGATTTCCACATGTGCCCAACCAGGATCCACCCAGCATGCCCACCAGGGGGCAATGCTCTGCTCATCTGGGGCGTTGCTCTGTTGCAACCAGAGCCATTCTAGCGCCTGAGGCAGAGGCCACAGAGCCATCCTCAGCGCCCGGGCCAACTTTGCTCCAATGGAGCCTTGGCTGCGGGAGGGGAAGAGAGAGACAGAGAGGAAGGAGAGGGGGAGGGGTGGAGAAGCAGATGGGCGCTTCTCCTGTGTGCCCTGGCCGGGAATCGAACCCGGGACTCCCACATGCCAGGCCAATGCTCTACCACTGAGCCAACTGGCCAGGGCCAGTTGTCCTTATTATTTATTTAATCTTGAATTTCCCTCTAGATTGCGGGCAGGGGAGCTGTAGGACCACTGCTGGTCTCTAGGACATGAATATGCAAATGAGGAAGCGGTGCAGTTCCCCTCCCCCACCCCTCTGGGTCAGTGCCCTGCTTGGGAAGGTGGGCGGGACCTCCACGCAGAGAGGGAGGCAGCGCCTAACAGGGCGCGCCCGGTCCAAGGGCATCTCTGAGCCGTGTCCCATCCGCACACCTGTGCACAGCGTGATACAGGTTTTGATTGGATTGGGTTAGAAGAGGTCTCCTGGGTCCCAGGAAGCAAACCTATAGGAAGGATCGTGGATTACTTTTTGGAATGTTCTGGCAAGTCCTGAAATGAGGTGCCTCCTCAGAAGTGGGCCTTTCAGGGTGTCAGAGATGTCCTTTGGGACCCTTACTGCCTGGAATGAACCCAGGAGATGTTTACACCTGCTCTCTGTTGTTGTTTTGGGACAGATACCAACTGCTGAATGTTAGGGAGTGATCAGTTTGCTTAGAAGCGTAATTCATTCAGTGAGAGACCCAAATTGTGTGTAAATGTGTGTGTGTGTGTAAGAGAGAGAGAGAGAAAAATGAGCCCACATATACTAATTTTGGAGTTAGAAATGGCCTACCTCAAAAATTGTTGTAGATTTGACTTTTCAGTTGAGTTGCCCTGAAATAACTTGGTGACATTTGTTTTTATTTCACCGGGTTTTTCCGGGGGTGCACACGGCATGTCCTGGCTGTGTCTCCCACTCGTGTTAATTGGGTGAGACACGGTAAGGCCACCTGGCCGGCCAGGCTTTGAAATGCTCCATCAAATGTTGGAAATGTCGGTTTGTATAGGAGCAAAGGAACCAACAGAGTCCAGAGACCCGAGGCTAACTGGAGTCTGAAATTATGTCTCTGTCCCTAGGCGGTGACTTGATCCATCAAAAAGATGGGTTTAGCCGAATTCGGCAAATTTGACTCAGTCTGTGTGCCCCTCCAGCGAAGGGTAGGATTTCCCTGAGGGACCCATTCCCTCTGCTGATAGCAGCCTGCCCCACAAGCCGTTTCCTGCTCGGGTCTGTTCCCAGGGAGCCCCTGCCTGTCAACTTGGTCGCACCCTGTGACTAAGCTACGTAATAAAATGTTGAAACTCAATGTGCTTTAATTACAGCATGACCCCACCCGTGGAAGATGTAAAGTCTGATTCTAAAGTGGAGGTTTATTTTTGGTTATGATCTCATGTTCTGTCAAAACAAAATAAAACAAAAACCCAATCCATCCGCACTCAGGCGACAGGGGAGACATTGTGCCCGAGGTTTTAAATACGTGTGTCCTTGGCTGGGCCAGACCCTGTCTGTGCTGCGCCCCCTGGGGCACGGCTGGCCTTTCATTGATGTTAAAAGGGACTTCCTAGCTGGGTCCGCCCCCTGGGATATTAAGCAAGGACTTGCGTTCTGGGCCACACTGTCGAGGCTGAATTCTCAAGCTTACCCAAGAAAACGGGAAACTTCTGTTAACAAAGGATAAGTTATCATGCCATATTTTCAGTTTCCCGCTAGTTACTGGTCTTCCCTGTGGCCGTGAGGATACTAGTGAAGCTACGTGGAGATGCTTTCTTTCCTAGATCCTCTTCCCGGCTGGAAGTTGAGCGCCACTGGGGTGGCTGAACACAAGATCACTGAAACGGAATTCCAGACGCACTCACCTTCAGATGCTGGTGTTTCAGTTTATCTTCCTCTATGCTCAGACGCTTCTGTGAGATTTCCTCCTGGATTTTTCTTTTATCCTGAAATTTAAACAAGCAAACAAACAAAAAAAAAATCTGGCATTAATCCCTTTTTTTTTTCCGTTCCCAATTTGTTTAAATATGTTTCCTTCAGGTTGTCTCATTGTGGAATGGCTGGGGGGGGGGGGGGGGCGACAGGCTTCCCGGCACTGGTCTGAGGCTGCTTTGGACGCTCCGATTTCAAAGCAAAGCGGAGCAAAGCGAGCCCTTCAAAGCATTTCCCTGATGGAGAGCGATATGGTGCTTTTTCTAAGAGAGCTGGAAAACACTTATCCGTCTCTCCTTCCCCTCTCCTCTTCTCTGTCGTCCCCATTAGCCTGGCAGGACCGAGCTACGGAGCACAGGTGGTGGGTCGTTAGAAAATAGTCCCGGGGACGCGGGGTGCAGCCTGGGAAGTCCGGCCAATGGCTCTGTGGTGACAAGGTCACAGTGAGCGGCGCCGGGCAGGTGCCGGAGGTCGCTGGGGACCGCTCTGCGAGGGGTATGCCACTCTGGCCACTAGGCTTGGCGCCTGAAACTGTTTCAGAATGGTACTGAGTGCGAACTGCAATTGAAAAATTGAAACAACAGGAAAAGATCATCATGAAAGGAAAGAAAAAAAAAGGTTCAGCTACCGAAACGAGCGACAGGAAAAGCGAATTGAAGGGGGCAGTTGTGAACGAGGCGCGAGTAGAGAGACTGCTCCTGGCACGGGGGTGGGGTGGGTGGGGGTGGGGGGATGTAAAGAAAAAGCTCTGTCTCCGTGGGAAAGCAGGACGGACAGACTCCGGAAGCCAGAGAGGGGGACTGCTTCCTGCTCGGATAACGTGCAGTGGGAAGATGGAGAAGAAAGGGGGAAAGATAAGGCTTGTCCACACCGGAGGGCTCCCTCCCACCCAGGTTAAAAACACTCATGGCGCTCCATGGTATCCTTCAGCACGTTTAAATCACATTGCCTCAGAACACCCGGAAAGCACAGCCGTTAATGCACGTGGGTTTAGGAAAAAGAGCATCTATACTAAATAGCCTACGTTCAATTTCTGGCTCCCCCATTCACCAGCTCTGTGTCCTTGGACACAATTCCTAACTTCTCTGCGCCTCCATCAGCCCATCTATAAAATGTGGATATTAAGACTCTCTACCTCCTATGATGTGAGCATTACAGGAGCTAATATAATTTATGCAAAACTTCCTCTACCGGTGCCTGACACACGGTGCTCTGTAAGTGTCTGTTTAATAAAATTACCTAAATAAACACACAGCTTGTTAATCGCACAGAAAGCAACACACTAATTCTGATAACGCTGCCATTGGTCTGAGATGTTTTAGAGATCCCCTCTCTGCAATTGTTTGAAGCATTTCACAAGCTACTCGCAAAGACCCTCGTTTCCTTATTGCTATTCTTTTCACCAGATGTGACATTTTCCTCCACCTTATTTGTAAGCCTTGTTTGTAAATCTGCTTTCAAAGTTGAGAACTCCCAAAGTATAAAACTTTGTTGCCAGTGAAGACATCTAAAAGAATTTGAAGCAGGCACAGAAGGTAATGTGGAAGGAAGAGCTCCAAAAAAAAAAAAAAAAAAAAATCTTTGGCAGCAGTATCAAAATAAGTGCGTGGCTTCCTGACGTGACTCCTTTGAAGATGAAAAACTCTTCTTTGATGTATAAGTTTAGGTACATTTGTTGAGAGAAAACAACACATTGCTCTCCAACTTTATGTCACGCTCGTCTTTGCATGTGAGAACACTACATGACTTCATCAGCATTATTTTTTAAATTCCACGAGCAGCTCTTTTGGAAAAAAAAAAGAAAGAAAGAAGCTGGGCAACAAGCATGGATCCTTTCTCTTCTTTGCATAAAATCTGGTCACTAGAAATAAAAACTCTGAAAACTCATGAGTCGATTCTCCCACTCTAGCTAGAGGCTGTCTCTCATCGAGCAAATAGTAGTAATGCTTTAAATTTACTGTGCCAAACACTTTGGTAAGTTTTTATAAGCACCCTTTCACTTAATATTATAATAACCCAATAGAGTGTAATATTTCACTTAGTAGTCACAGTTACAAAGAGACGTTGTAATAACTTTTATTTTGCGGAAGAGGAAAAGCGAGTTTAGAGCGTAAACTAACTAATCCAAGTTCTCACGACTAGTAAGTGGCCGAACCAGGACCTTTTCCCTATATAGCAATTTTATGCTAAATTCGGAGTTCAGACTTGGTCTTTGCTTCTCCTTCAGAAACTAAGTTTAAGAGGGTGGTTACTACCTCAACACACAAAATCCTGTTTAATAAACTAAACTACAGTAACTCTCTTTACTTATTTCTATTGCATTTTTATTGATTAAACATTTTCTCATAAGAACAAAAAAGCTTCCAAATGCTTTTGTTTTTTTTGAAGGCAAGGTAACAGTGAAACCAAAACCCACCATAATTGGGACCCCCCCCCCAAGTAAACAATAGGCTGCTCTCTCTCAAGAATATTTAGGGAAAAAGAAAGCTAAATAAAATATTAGAAACAGAATCCAGAGTACACCAGAAGAAATAATATTTTTGTCCAAGTGTAGAACATGTTCAGTATGGCAAAGATGTTTCAGTGTTAGGAATAATGCAATTATGATTAATATACTTCATCCCCTCAGCAAATGTAAGGGAAAACTAATTTTCACTTCTATAGATTCTGTTTAAACACATTTGATAAAATTCACTATCAATTTAAAAATTTTTTATTAATAAAGCAGAATAAAAGGAGAATTCCCCAAGCTGATAAAGTATATTAATCTCAGCTCAAAGTATATAAATAGTACGCCTAGTGTGGAAAGAGTACCTACCAACTCCACTATTATTAGCATTTTAACCGTTAAATTGAGTTCAATTGCAGTAGTAGCCAATAAAGTTAGAAGAAAAAAGATAGAGGAAATTAGAGAAACACTTAGCAGAGTCCCATATTAATTTATAGAAGTCAATTCTTTTAACCTATCAAAATCACAACCAGAAGATATAAGGGAAGAAAGAGCCCTTCTTATAATGGAAACTTTGAAGAAACTAAAATTCCTTGTAATGAACTTAACATAAAATGTCAAGAAGAAAAGTCTAACACCTTCCTAAGGGACACAATAAACTTGAATGAATAAAATTCACATCATGTTATTGAAGAAGAAGACATCATAAAGATATCTTTCAACGTCAATTCCCCTTAAGTTGTTATTCTCTGTGAAATTGCTTATTCTCCATAAAATTTATGTGATCCCAATAAATGTCCCGATAGTTATGTTGTGGGAGGCTGTCCTGTGGCAGGATGCTTACTTATCAGCATCCCTGGCCTCCGCTCACTGGATTCTAGTAGCACCCCACGTAGTGACAACCAAAAACATCTGCATTCCTTCACGTCCACTGCAAACTCACCCTGGATTGAACACCGTGGATATAGGCTAATCTCCAGTCTCCACTAGCTAAGGGAATCCATGATCAGAAACAGGCGTCTTCAATGGCTATGAAAATAGGTTTAACGAACCAACATACTGATTTCCCAGCGAAAGCACATGGGTGATTTACTTATGTTTCTAGCTTACCAGCAGAAGACTGGTTTGTCAGAGGGTCATTAGCCTCAAACCAGAGTGACACCCACTGGGCTATACTGCAGATAGGATGTGGGAAGTTCTTTAGACACAGAAAAAAGTACAGCATAAGAAATCCATACCCAAGGGTGTTAGACCATTTAATCTGATGCTATCACCACCTTAAGAGATGTTAGGTATCAATGAAGAGTCATTCTAGCCTGAAAGATGTCTTAAGAAGAAAATGATACCATAGAAATTTTTCTCTTTTCAAAATCATACACCTGGAGATCATTCCTTAAATACGGAATTGGCCAAAACAAAACAAAACAAAACAAAAACAGCCATCTGTGAGTGGAGAGTACCCACCAGGTGGCCACACCCCTGCATCCAGGATGACCAGCCTATCTTGGACCTCAGAAACCTACTGGTTCTCCCCTATTGGTGTATTCAGCTGTCCGTCTCTCAGACCTGGATGAAATCTGTTGCCCACTCTGGGATTTGACTCATTGCTGGCTTTTACTTTCTGTCACCTCCCATCCCAGCCCTGGGACCGGCCCATACTCGCCTTCTGCATGAGCTCTTGAGGGAAAGTTTCCAGAAGGAGAGATCAGTTCACTCCATCTTGTACCAACCTCCAAACCTAAGCCTTCTCATCAGTTCCCCAGAGCCGCGGGGTGCTTTGTTTTTGAACACGGACGTGTTCAACGACCATGGAACATGGGCCTCACTCTACTCCAGTCTTACAAGCAGTAACGAAAGGACAGAAACGAGGTTAGTGTTCAGAGAGAACGCGCTCTACCTATGAATGGATGGAGACCGAACACTATATGAGATACCATATTACATCGTCATTGTCGGTGCCGATACATAAAAATCCTGAGTCAATTTCACCACTTCCTTAGGAACGAAATTGCAAAACGTGACATTAGTAACCATTCTATATTGAAGAATGAAACACGAATCCCCTTTACTAGGAAAAAGTAAGTCCCTTAAAAATATCATTTAAGAGTATTATTAATACATTCATTTTTACAATAATGAAAGAATGTGCCCATCTGTCAGTTTTCTGTACTTTTCAGAATCTGGTAGAAAATACTCTATTTTCTCTCTCTAAATGTTAAGGATGGAAGCTGGAAGTTCCCCTGGCCTCAGAGAGCAGGGAACGTTAGGTGATTTCCCGGTGTGCGCAGCGCACTGGGCTGGCACCCGCAGGACCGACGGCGTGGACAGAGGGTCCCCCATGCCAACACCTCATGCACTGTCCTGGCGCCCTGATGCCAACGGTCAGCATAACCACCCACTTCGAATCTTCAAACATCAGTAACTACTGGGAGCCGAATCACTTTTGCGCCGTGATCATGGGCAGCTACCTGGGCACTGCCAACACCACGCTGCAGCCCCCGCTCGGTGCGCCGGGTCCCGCTCGTCCTTTGCCGAGTCCCCTGCGCCCAGCCGAAACCTTAAGTCTGTCCACCCTACCACTCCGCCGGGACTATGCCAGGGCCTGGAGGGCCGTGACCCGGCCAGCCACCAGGTCAGACGGTCGGGGGGATGCATTTCTCCGGTAATTCAATCCTTGCAGGCTTTGGGCTGCCCACAACCCCGGGTGCATCCGGAGCCTGGTAACTGTCCACATTTGTCCTCCTGAGCGCAGAGGGAGCCTCTACACGCACCCACCCTCCCAGAGCACCCTGGCTCCTGTGCCAAGGACACCCTGGTGGAGGCTCTCAGCCAAAGCAAGAAAGGAAAAAGCAAGTTCCACGGATCACTCTGGTTTGAGACCCTGGACACTAAGACGAGGAGACAGAGCCCTGAGGCGGGGGGGGGGTAGGAGAGGCCAGTACAGAGACAGGGTCTGGTCCTTTCCCTTGTGCCCAGGCCTGGCCTCAGCTGCCGGGGGCAACAGCCCCGAGAGGAAGACACTGCGGCCACCCTCACTGAGCCTTCCCCCTCTGCAGCCCACCCTCTCGGAAGGACACCGCCAGCCCAGGCCACATGGTCCCAGCCCCAGCGGCAGACCTGGGAGCCTGTGGTCACCCTTGTGTCCTATTAGTCAAGGCCCTGCCACCACCAATTCCTGAACCTCAAATCCCGGTGAGCCCTGCTCTTTCCGTGAATGACTCAGGGACACCACTTAGGTCACCTTCCCCCCAACCCCCACAGCATGCTGGCCTGCCAACCCCCCTCCCGCCCCTCCAGCTGCAGAACCCACCTGCGGAATCGCTGCTGCGTCAAACCTCTGCCTTCCACCCATCTGCCCAGGAACACCCTCCTCAGGAAGGCCCCGCCCTCCCCTTCGGCCAGACTGTACACTTAGAAGTTCATTCTTATTTTCAATAATAATTATGGGCACCGTCATTACCACGCCAACTGTCATAGTCTTTCTTTCAACTATTCATGTGTTAGGATTTCTTCCCCGCTGCAGTTGCTCGGCGGCCTGGACACTGCTAACACCTGGGGCCAGAGCATGCTTTGCTGTTTGGTGGGTGCTGTCCCAGGCATTGTCCAGTTTTAGCAGAATCTTTGGTCCCCAGACTCTAGGTGCCAGCAGCATGCTCACATTGTCACTGCCAAGTATTTTAGGGGGTGAGGGCGTGTAGGGTTGGAGGAAGGTGTGTGTGTGTGTGTGTGTGAGTGTGTCAAAAAAAAATCACAGCAGGAGAGAGTCCCTGAGGGACAGTGACCTCTACGGACAGAAACAGTCAAGCTTGATCTCCCCAAATGTGTGGTTTTATTCTATTACATATTTATTTTGGTTATAATTGAATTTATATATTTAGGTCCTCCTATGTTGGGTGCATAAAATGTTTACGAAGGTTATATCTTCTTGTTGGATTGCTTCCTTTATCATCTCGGAGTGTCCTTCTTTGTCTCTTAACATAGCCTTTGCTTTAAAGTCTATTTCATTTGATATCAGTATTGATACCCCAGCCTTTTTTTTCATTTCCATTTGAAAAAAATATCTGTTTTCATCCCTTTACTTTTAGTCTGTGTGTATTTTTCATTCTGAGGCGAGTCTTTTTTTTAAATTCGGTGAGAAGCAGGGAGGCAGAGACAGACTCCTGCATGCACCCGACCGGGATCCACCCGGCATGCCCACCAGGGGGCGATGCTCTGCCCATCTGGGGCGTTGCTCCATTGCAACTGGAGCCATTCTAGCACCTGAGGTGGAGGCCATGGAGCTGTCCTAAGCGCCTGGAGCCAGCTTGCTCTAATTGAGTCATGACTGCAGGAGGGGAGGAAGGGAGAGAGTCAGAGAGAGAGAGAGAGAGAGAGAGAGAGAAAGAGAGAGAGAAGTGAGAGGGGGAGGGGTGGAGAAGCAAATGGGTGCTTCCCCTGTGTGCCCAGGAATCGAACCTGGGACAATCTTGAGGTGAGTCTTTTGTAGGCAGCATATATATTGGTCTTGTTTTCTTACTCATTCAGCCACCTTGTGTCTTTTGATTGGAGCATCTAAGCCAGTGGTAGTCAACCTGGTCCTTACCGCCCACTAGGGGGCGCTCCAGCTTTCATGGTGGGCGGTAGCGGAGCAACCAAAGTATAAATAAAAAGATAGATTTAACTATAGTAAGTTGTCTTATAAAGATTTATTCTGCCAAACTTAGCGAAAATCCGACATAAAGTATTTGGTAAGTAATTATTATTATATGCTTTCACTTGCTGTAACTCTGCTTCATAAATTTTATAAAGTAAAGTGACTTCCCTACTTTATAAATCACCATGACTGTGGAACCAGTGGGTGGTTAGAAAATGTTACTACTAACAGAGATACAGAAGTGGGCGGTCGGTATAAAAAGGTTGACTACTCCTGAACCAAGCCATTTACAATTAAAGTAATTATTAATAGGTATGTATGTATTGCCATTTTATTCTTTAAAACTATGTTCTTCTGCGGTTCTTCTCCTTCTCCTTCTCCTTCTCCACCCTTTAACATTTATTGCAATGTTGGTTTGGTGGCAGTTAACTCCTTTAGCTTTTTCTTGTCTGGGAAGCTCTGTATTTCTCCTTCAATTTTGAATGAGAGTCTTGCTGGGCAAAGGAGTCTTCGTTTTATGTCCTTGCTTTTCATCAATTTGAGTATTCTTTTTTTTTTCTTTTTAAAATTATTTTTATTTATTTATTCATTTTAGAGAAGAGAGAGAGAGAGAGAGAGAGAGATTGAGAGAAAGGGGGAGGAGCAGGAAGCATCAACTCCCATATGTGCCTTGACTGGGCCAGCCCAGGGTTTTGAACCGGCAACCTCAGCGTTCCAGGTTGATGCTTGATCCACTGCGCCACCACAGGTCAGGCCTGAGTATTTCTTGATTTCTGTTGAGAAATCAGCTGGCAGTCTTCTGGGAGCTCCTTTGTAGGTAGGTAACTTGTCTTTCTCTTGCAACATTTAAGAACCTCTCTTTGTCTTTAACTTTTGCCTTTTTAATAACGACGCGTCTTGGTGTGGCCCTCTTTGGGCAATCCGGTAATGAAAGCTGTGGTTGAAGGCGGGCAGTCTCAGGTGTTTTGGCAACACCAGGCTTACGGAAGGGTTGCTAAGGAATACCAGTGTTTTGTCACTCAGCCGTAATGCGATGCCTCAGTCTTATCAGTCCAGGTAGTTAAGAAGGTAATTTTATAATGCTGTGGATGTGATTAAGAATGGAGCACTTCTTCTTTGTGAGATATTCATCAACAGCAGGTTATTATCCTTCTGCCAAACTTCACAGGAATACAAGCATTACTGAAAAACAATGTGGCAAAATACACTACACGTCAGCCTTACGTGGTGTGGCTGGCTCTATCGCTAGGATGCCAAACGTTAGCATTGCCAGATAATTCCTTCCCAAATCATCGTGAAACAAATAGATGTGAAATGCCATCTGCTTCCCCAAATTTCCCCAGAAGCTTGAGTATCTCTATAGACACCTGTTATAACCTGGCGTACTAGATATTTATTAATGTTAATCATTGTGAATAACATATTTCTGTTTACTTCTAAAATGTTCAGCTGACAAAGACTTTTTGTTCAAGGAACAACTGTCTAATTCTTAGTTGTCTGACTTAGACTATTTTAGCAGTTGAAACCCTCAAATTCCAATTCTGTAGAAGGCCACATACCTATCAATAATCACTTTAAATATAATTTATTTACCCTGTGCAACTGTGAAACGATTGTGACCGTCAACGATTCATTATTACTCCCATCACATACTTGATAAACGGAAGCACAGTACTGAGAAATGCATTCAGAAACGGTACTGACATTGATATAGCTAATATTATAAAATGCCTGAATCTGTCAAGAAGGCAGGCTCGATCCTGAGTTATTTAATTATTAGCTTATCTGAGATTTAGGTTACTTACATAAAAATGTTATGTTCAAAGTGCTGTTGGGAATTGTGCGATGTTTAGAAGTAGATGCTGTCGCCAAGGAGCTCACATTCTCGTGAAGAAAGAAAATCATTTGTACAAGTAACTACAGTCTAAAGAAGAAGTGACAAATGTCATTACTAAGGCACAGCAGGGTACTGCGGGAGCTGAGGGGCTGCTGCTGGCTGGTAAGGTAGGAGAGGCTTTGGAGTAGCTTCTGAGTGCACTATGTTGGACAGTCGCCGGGGAACTGGGGACCAGGGAGAAAGGGCACCCAGGTCAAGGGCTCCGTGTGAGCCAAGGTTGGGAGTAGAACAGTGGGACACGATTTGGAACAGCGAGTCTGGTCCATACAGGGGTAGTGGGAAGGAAATAAGAATGACGGGTTGAGGCTAGATCCTCAGTGGAGAATACCAAATGGTAGGACAAGGGGTTTGGACCTTATTTAAGTATTGACACAGGGAGAAATGGTTTCAGAGGCAGAGGGGTAACAGAAAAGACCGTGTTTTTAATGAGAAGTTTACTGTCCTTCCCCGTGTAGCAGACATGGAAGGAGGAGGACCTGATGGGATAATCAGTTGGGTTACAGCTCACACGTATGGCTGCAGGCACTTGAACAAGTGCTGGCGGAGGGTGTGGATGTCAGAGACACCAAGGAGTTAAACTAGCAGGACCTGGCGGCTGATGACCCCCCCGAGGCAGGAGAGGACGGGGTCCAGTGGAGAGCAGAGTCACTCACAGAAATAGGACGTTCAGGAGGAGGGGCAGTCTGAGTTGGGAAGGGACCTGGTGGGTTCACACCACGTTTGAGGTGTCTTTGGGACAAGCTGGGGAGTGATCTGGTAGGCAGTCGGAATGCTGGATGGACAGAGACCACAAGAGGGGTCAGAGCTTGAGATAAAGACGTGGGAGTTTTGGAAGGGACAGATGAGGCCAGGAGCCTGTCAGAGTATGACAGGAGATATTTCCATGATGAGAAAAGGAGAGTCAAAGACAGCCCCTTCCTGCAGCGCCTACATTTAAGGGGGATAGGAGGAAGAGAACCCACATGCAGGCTTGTGTTGGGGTCAATCAGATATTATCCAGAATAGCACTTGGTGAATCGGGCCAATTCAATTAGTTAAATGGCTTCCAACTCATTCTGCTAGAAGCCGGTATCTTATAACTTTATAACTAGCTTTACTGACATTTTTATTGTTTAAGATGGCGCAAGCACCAGACTAGAAGCTGCTTATTTGATTGAAATACTACCAACAACGCAGCTTCCTGGTGATGTGCAAATAATGGTAACCTTGAAAGATAGGGACGTGCTAACACAAAATTCCTGGAAAAGAATCCCAGGCATGGTGAAGCAGATTTAAAAAACCACGGAACAAAATTATTGAAAAAAGGGCAAACCCTTCAAGAGGGAAGACAGATCACGAAGCATAGGCACTTTACAGACGAAAAAGTGGATACACAACCACAAATGATCTCAGGTAAGAAGAAGAGAGAACAACTCTAAATAAGACCAAGCCAAATAGTTTATCACTGGGAGTGCCCAATGAGCTCTCTCAGCTGAGAATGAAGATAAGCGGGTGGTACCTATTTGTAACACTGTAACTAAGGGAAACAACCAGGGACATGGGAAGATGGGAAGTGTGTGGAAAACACCCAGGGCACAAAAAGCATGTGTGTGTCAATACATAGACACGTTTAAATTTTGTTGAGAATAACAACAACAAAAGCATGGATTAGACCACTGCTGAGATACATAGTATTTATCTAATGCAATATCACAGATAGATTGAACTATTCCACTCCTATCTTCTTCCATAGTTTTGATTAAGGAGAAGAATCTTGATCTGGAGAACTTAGAACAAATATGTTCCCAGGGAAACTGAAGCCCACGAGGAAATAGAGTACCCCAAACAGAGCTTCTCAGACTCGGATGGGCCTCGTCTCAGGGACCGCAACAGTTTATAGACGTGACTGAAAAATATTGTCAACTGATCTTGGAAGCTTGGGTGACCACGTGAAGAGGTGTCAGAGACAAAGTGGCACCGTTTCTGAAGATGAAAAAAGGCAAAGTATAAATATTTAAGGAATGGTGAAGTTACTGGTTAATCCCCGGCAAAGTTGTAGGATGAATTATTAAAAAGTGTTGTATTTAGACAAAGGTCTAAGAGATAGCATGTGGTGATTAAACACAGAGCATTTAAAACTAATTTTTCCTTTTGCTTAGTTTTCAAGATCTGCAGGGGATGAAGAGTATGATGGTTGTAACCATAAGCTAACACTTACTGAGAATTTTTAGGGGTCAGGAATACTTAAAGCATTTAAATGTGTCAATTTACTTAAACTTCCCCAAATCTCTATGAAGTAGAGGCCATGTTTAGCCTCAGTATTTAGGTGAAAAGACTGTTTTTAATACCTTATCATCATCTGAGATACAGTAATTATTCCTCCATTTTTTTTCTGCCAGTTTTCTAAATATTACAAACATTTAAAAATTTTTAAACCTTTTCTTTATTTATTTTCTATATCTTTGACCTAAAATGTTGAGTTATATTTTAATATTTATAAATATAGTGCACATATATTACTAGGCCCATGAATAAAAAGGCTCTTTAAACCAGCTGAATTTATTTTGATTTATGGTAAATGCTGAGATATAACTTTTTTTCCCCCAATTTTTAAACTAATCTAAACTTTTATTGAAGAATTCTTTCCTATTGATTTACTTTTTTTTCATTTACTAATTTTAGCAGTTGGTATTTTATACTTTACTAATTTTTTTTTTTTTTTTTACCAGAGTAATAGGCTTTATTGAAAGAAAAAAAGGAACCCTGCCAGACATTTCTCCAGGGAGAAGGGCACTGGTACAGACTAGGGGGGCAAATTTTATAGGGCTTGGGAGAGCCTGAGGGGATACTGAGTCAGAAGTTCTAGTATGTTTCCTTTTACAGTTTTATGGTTTTAGCTTCCTGGAACACTCTTTCTTGGGGTGGTTGATCAGCTTTCTGGAACTCTTCTGCCTCAGGGGTGATCGTCCATACTTTACTAATTTTTTAATGTGTATTATGGTCTGGTTCCAGGTTATCTGTATAGTTTCTTTAATTATTGATTTTAGTAGATTAAACCACATAGTTTAGTTATGCACCAATGAGGTAAATTAACATTTTATTGGGCAAGTTTTCCTTCCTAGATCTTATGTAAGATGTCTTGATTAGTTGCAGTAGTTTATCTCTCCAGTTGAACTTTGGAATAATTTTCTTGAATTCCAATAGAAACAAAATTAAAAACTCAACCAGTTTCTTAGCTGTCCCCACTCCCCACCAGGCCAGCCAATACCCAACCAACCAAGCAACCCACCAATCAGACAGACAAACAGCACATACCCTGTTGGAATTTTAAAAGCTAGTAATTATCATTATCCAGAGATAACCAGAGATCTGTTTTACTGCCTATGATTTATATCTGTGTGATATAGTGCAAATAAAATTGGAACTGTTTGTTTACATTTTAGTAATCTGACCTTTTTCTTTTAATGTATCATAATCATAATGATACACCATGTCATTATATAGTCTTCTAAATTATTTTTAATGGCTGCATATTATTTCACACACATATACGTGCACAATATTTATTCACCTAACCTTATTTTCAGACTTCGAGGGTGCTTCCAATTATGTTGCGAGCATCCAAGGAATCCATCTTTGCGTGCCTTATTTTTTTTCTTTTTAAAAAATTTCCATTGATTAAGAGGGGGGAAGAAGGGGGGAGAGAGAGAGAGGGAGAAGCATCAACTCATTGTTTCACTTAATTTTTCCATTTAGTTGTGTACTCATTGATTGCTTCCCGCACATACCCTGACCGGAGGTTGAACCTGGGACCTCTGACATGCCGGGTCGACACTTGATTCAGTGAGCCACCCAGCCGGGGCCCTCTCTTGTTTTTCTTTAGTATGAGTTCTTTGCTAATGAAATTCCAGGTCAAAGGATAAAGCAGTTTTTTGAGTTTTCTTATACCAGTTGCCAAATTGTGGTGTTTTGGCAATTTCATGCTGCTACCAGCCTAGAATAAGAATGGCTCCTTAGAGATTTAATTGGAACTGCATTACACTTAAAATAAATTTGGAAATATGTGAATTTTTTTTTTTTTTGTATTTTTCTGAAGCTGGAAACGGGGAGAGACAGACAGACTCCCGCATGCGCCCTACTGGGATCCACCCGGCACGCCCACCAGGGGCGATGCTCTGCCCCTCCGGGGCGTCGCTCTGCTGCGACCAGAGCCACTCTAGCACCTGGGGCAGAGGCCAAGGAGCCATCCCCAGCGCCCGGGCCATCTTTGCTCCAATGGAGCCTCCGCTGCGGGAGGGGAAGAGAGAGAGAGGAAGGAGGGGGAGGATGGAGAAGCAAATGGGCGCTTCTCCTATGTGCCCTGGCCGGGAATCAAACCCGGGTCCCCCGCATGCCAGGCCAATGCTCTACCGCTGAGCCAACCGGCCAGGGCCGTGAATTTTTTTTATTCAAACTTTAACTCAAAGAGTAATGTGTCTCTACAGACATGTATCATATCACTTAGTCAAGTTTCATTAAGTAAATAGTAAATCCTGCACATTTGATTAGCAGGGTTGGGTTGCCTTTAAGTCTTGCCCATTTTTACTCGGAGGCCATCAGGAATGGGATATTTTCTCATTCCATTATTGTTTTCCAGATTTCCAGTGATTTTTGTATTGTTATTGTTATGTACCTGACTGGTTTACTAAGCTTTCAGTTAATTCTTATCTTGAGAGACACAGAAGCTGAGAGCAAGCATTTCTTAACTTTCCCGGGTCACATGGTTGGTTCAGAGCTGGAACTGGTGTTGAACCTAATTTTCTGTAACTCCAGCGGTGGTGCTTTTATACCAGACCTTAGTGCGTCCTGAATGTGTCGGTAGAAAGACAGTTCCCCACAGAAGGGATATCGCAGCTCTAGAGACTCTGTACTGGTCACAGTGTTTTGTTCAACTCCCAACTTTTAAGAGTGACACCGACATTTTTGGCAAGTGTCTAGAGTGAGCCTGTGATATGAAAAATGATCAAAATTCAGAAGATAAAGCTGTACGACTTCCATGGCTGAAGTCATGGTGATGGGTGCAAGGTGCAGGAAACCGGATTCCGGCACATTTTGTCAGAACTCAACACAGAAAGGTGCTCTCAAACGGAACAGGGGGCTTGGGGACGCGGTACCTCATCTGATACTAGAAGTGTTTAAGGAGAAGCTGGGTGAGCAGCGCCTGAGCACGGCGTAACGAACTGTGGGAAGGTGGGCAGAGACCCTCCAACCCAGTGGTCCCCAACCGGTACCGGTCCGTGGGCCATTTGGTACCGGTCCACAGAGAAAGAATAAATAACTTACATTATTTCCGTTTTATTTATATTTAAGTCTGAACGATGTTTTATTTTTAAAAAATGACCAGATTCCCTCTGTTACATCCGTCTAAGACTTACTCTTGACGCTTGTCTTGGTCACGTGATACATTTATCTGTCCCACCCTAAAGGCCGGTCCGTGAAAATATTTTCTGACATTAAACTGGTCTGTGGCCCAAAAATGGTTGAGGACCACTGCTCTAACCTTCTCCTGGTCCTGTGACAATTTCTGCACGTCACTCTGAAACTCCCTCATTCTTGAGTTAGCCAAGTGGTTCTGAATGTGCTTATCACTACTACTTATGGAGCGAGTTAAAACAGGCCCCTTTTCTACTCCTCATTTTACTCAGAAACGTCAGCCTATCCCAACCTTACGGGAACTTCGAAGAGATCCCTAAGTAGAAGCTGATTTGTGCTCTACTCTTCCATTCCCATCCTTTCTCGTTTGTGCTGATGGATAGTGACCAAACCAAACCAAACAACAGACACAAGACGAGATCTTGAATAACCCAGGGGTGACGGCGAACCTGGCTGTGACTTCAGTGGGCCACAGAACCTGGTGGCAGGCCAGAGCAATCTTAGCGTTCTCGCCCTTTGCAGCTTCATGGTTGCTCATTCACCCACTCGTTCACTTGCTCGCTTGTTCACTCACCCATTCACCTGTGCTTGCGTTGTTTTTGCGCGTCAGCTGGTGGGAGATGCAAAGAGATCTTTGCCGTTAGAACTCCTGGCTGGAGGGAGGAGGCTGTGTCATGGAGGTGGGGTGGGGGAGAAGGCTGAGAATACGGAATGCTCTGAAAAGTGACGGATTCTGTCCCAACCTTGTCAACGTCATCAGAGAGCTTCTGAACGGCTACTGCGTTCTCTCCCTTCCCCCGCGGCCACTCCTGAGGGAGGGGAGAGGAGACTGCGGGGGCGTGAGGACCAGTTTGTGTTGGAAAATGTGCTTCAGCGATGCCTCCTGCGCCCTTCTCTTCGCTCCACGTCGAACTCTCTTCATGAGTTCAACCAGAAACCTGAGGACGTTCCGGATGGAGGTGAGCTTTGTGGTTGTGTTTATTAGCATTGGTTGAGATGCTGTGGCCCAAGAATCTGACAAGCGGAGAAATGGATTCGAGTCTCACTCTTTAACGAATCCCTTCACACTCTTCCTGGCCAAAGGTTTTCCCGCCTGTAAAATGGCGATGATGACACACCCCATAAGACTGGTTGGACAAGTGAGATTAAGTGAAAGTTTTTATTTTCTAGGAGTCTAAATGCTGTGTAAGAACAGGTGCTGCTGTTACTCTTTTTAATCTCAGAATCCTTTTGCTGACGGGGTGTCCTGTATACGCTGGACCGGCGAGCACAGACTGGTTTTGCATAGCTGCTGCAGCTCACGATGACCTGTCACATCACCCTATGTCACTCTCCGACGCAGCGACGGGTGGAGCACTTGGTGCGTCGCGCAGGACCCAGTTTCCATGTGCATTCAAGGCTTCCGAGGATAACCTGGTGCTATCTCACATGGCTCCACCGCATCCACTCAGTCACTGGGGTTTTACGTAAAAGCGTTAGGTACAGATCTCACGCAGACTGCTCCTGCGATGTCTTAGGAAAGTACGCACCCCACGGGGCTCCTGCTGAGGGGGCTTGAGCCAGTCCATTTCCCTCCAGTGACCCCACGGCCACGTAAGTGAATTAAAATATTCTTATTAAAATTTACCTATTTTTATTTTACGAAGATATTCTTATTATAATATCCTTCCTTTGTTCTAAGAGAAGCCACGCCCTCTGAGGCTGGCGCGTGGGCGTGTTGGCACTGAACCGTGCGTCACCAGCTTAGGTGCTCGTTACACGTGGGCAGTTAGACGGATCTGCTTCCGTCAGGGGTCTCTGCGGAGCTAGCTTTCCCTTTGGACCACCCCGCAGTGTCCGCAAAGCCCGGGGGAAGGGGGCCTTGGTCCGTATGGGGCTTTGCAAAGCGGCATTATCCTCTGAGCACACTGGAAAAACCTCGCCCTGTGCACAAAGGGCCGTTTCCTTAATGAGCTATCACAGTGACTGGGCTTCATCACGTGGTCTCCTTTGTGGGTGGGCTATTATGTTTGGCAGAGATGGGGCAGAGCACATTTTTTCGAAGGAACCTTTCCTTCTCGGGAAGAAACGTGTCATCCCCGGACGGCGTGGTGGAAAACTAAGCGGAGGCTCCATTGTTGAAAGGTTTTGGCACAGGGAACGTCTTTATTTGGGCGACTCCTGCCTGCATCCCCCCTGGGCCATCTCGGCGTGAACGTCCCTAGACGCTCAGGGCACCCTGGCAAGTTCTTCCTGGAACTCTGTCTTAACCATGAGGGCCGCTGGGCCAGAGGAGCGTGAGGCTATTGCTTGGCGAAGCCCTTACAACGCGATACACACGCTAACGCCTGCTTCAGGCAGGAGCCCCGTGGGTTTGCCCTCGGTCCACGCTCCCACCTGTACAGGCAGAAGGAGGGGAGGAAAATGTCCACAGCCGGCCCGGGAAGTGGAAGCGGGGCCAGCTCCTCGGACCTGTGACCTGTCATCTCCTACAAGGCCTCCTGCTAGGAAGGGAAGGGCCTAGCATTCAGTTTAAGTTCTGCTGCTTGACATCGTGATGTTCTGCACGGTTTCTAAACAAGTCTCCCCACATTTTCATTGTGTCCTGGGCCCCACGAGCTACGTGGCAGGTCCCGCTCTGAGGTCATTCACCATCCCAGACATCAACAAAGCTAAGATAACCGGGGAGTGTCCATTTGGCGTTATTGTTTTAATACTGGTCTTTTTTTTTATTTATTCATTTTTAGAGAGAGAGAGGAGAGAGAGAAGGGGGGTGGAGCAGGAAGCATCAACTCCCATATGTGCCTTGACCAGGCAAGCCCAGAGTTTTGAACCAGTGACCTCAGCATTCCAGGTCGATGCTTTATCTACTGCACCACCATAGGTCAGGCAATACTGGTCTTTATGTAAAAAATAAATAAATAAATAAATAAATAAAATCCTGCCCCCCAGCCCGTGTTTACAAGTCCAGGAAGCATTCCTCGGGAGCGCGGGTGGGGGAGGGGTGGGGGAGGGGTGGGGGTGGGGTGGGGGGTGGGGGTGGATCCGGGAAATGCGAACTCCTCCGCGCTCTGCAGTCAGGAGCGGCTCTGGGTGGCACATTTGGCCCCGCTGCTCACATTCCAGGGTCGGGCCTGGGTGGCTCCGGTCCAGATGGAGCCGGTCCTGGGCAGGTGCTGCGCCTGTGATTATTCCGACCCACCGGCTAAGTTTTGACAGAGCTCGCTGGCCCCTTTCACATCCACACTCAGATGTCACCCTTTCTCTGCGGCCCGCCCTGGCCACTCGGCTGCAAATGGCACCCCCTCCCCCACCCCCCCAGCTGTAATTTCCCTGGTTCCACTTCTCACTTAAATGCATCGGGCTTGGCCAGAGCAGGTGCTCAGGCACCACGAATGGAATAAAGGAATGAGAGGATGTCTTGATAACACGCATCCTACCAGTTGAAGGTAAGCCTGGGTGAGGATTAAAATGTCGGCTAAATCCTTCTGGTCTGTTCTCTGAAAACTGACCCCAGTGCACGGAACTGTTCGGCTCTGACCCTCTCACACATACCAGTCTAAGAGGTAGGGGTTTTCCAGTTTGAGTTTGCCCGTGTTATTTAGTAACAGCATTTTCTAACGGCACCGCAGGAACGCAGGAATGGAGCTAAGACAATGTGTCCCTTGTGCAGGAGGATGTCCTGTGTCCTGTATGTGGGAATATGACTAATCCTTAGGGGATCTTTTATTTCTGCTTGGAATTCACCTGGGCCTGTCCCTGTTCTTTATGGGGGGGGGAGGGGGCTGCGTACTTGCAGAGGGGGACCCCAGGGATAACTCTGGTCAGTCCCTCATCTCACTCCTCCTGAGAATACCGGAGACTATCGGTATCTATCGTCACTTCCAGTACAATTAAAAGTCTCCTTTAATAACTCTCCTTCTGTAACTCTCCTTCTGTACAAAAAACCAGCTGTTCGTGAAAATATGTACTGACTTGCAAAGAGCCCCGACAGACTTTTTAGTCCAAGCTTGAAGCAGTTGTCGTTGAAGACGGAACTCTCAGGCTAAGAGACCCTCTGACTGTGAGTTTCGTAGAGGGGAGGTGGTCCCAGGGGAAGGAGGAAGGGGAGAGTAGAGGGGAGGTGGTCCCAGGGGAAGGAGGAAGGGGAGAGGAGAGGGGAGGGGGTCCCAGGGGAAGGAGGAAGGGGAGAGTAGAGGGGAGGTGGTCCCAGGGGAAGGAGGAAGGGGAAAGTAGAGGGGAGGTGGTCCCGGGGGAAGGAGGAAGGGGAGAGGAGAGGGGAGGTGGTCCCGGGGGAAGGAGGAAGGGGAGAGGAGAGGGGAGGGGGTCCCGGGGGAAGGAGGAAGGGGAGAGTAGAGGGGAGGTGGTCCCGGGGGAAGGAGGAAGGGGAGAGGAGAGGGGAGGTGGTCCCAGGGGAAGGAGGAAGGGGAGAGTGGAGGGGAGGTGGTCACAGGGGAAGGAGGAAGGGGAGAGTGGAGGGGAGGTGGTCACAGGGGAAGGAGGAAGGGGAGAGTAGAGGGGAGGTGGTCACAGGAGGTGGTCTCAGGGGAAGGAGGAAGGGGAGAGTGGAGGGGAGGTGGTCCCGGGGGAAGGAGGAAGGGGAGAGTAGAGGGGAGGTGGTCCCGGGAGAAGGAGGAAGGGGAGAGTGGAGGGGAGGTGGTCCCGGGGGAAGGAGGAAGGGGAGAGGAGAGGGGAGGTGGTCCCAGGGGAAGGAGGAAGGGGAGAGTGGAGGGGAGGGGGTCCCAGGGGAAGGAGGAAGGGGAGAGGAGAGGGGAGGTGGTCCCAGGGGAAGGAGGAAGGGGAGAGTGGAGGGGAGGTGGTCCCAGGGGAAGGAGGAAGGGGAGAGTGGAGGGGAGGGGGTCCCAGGGGAAGGAGGAAGGGGAGAGGAGAGGGGAGGTGGTCCCAGGAGAAGGAGGAAGGGGAGAGTGGAGGGGAGGTGGTCCCAGGGGAAGGAGGAAGGGGAGAGTGGAGGGGAGGTGGTCCCAGGGGAAGGAGGAAGGGGAGAGTGGAGGGGGGGGGTCCCAGGGGAAGGAGGAAGGGGAGAGTGGAGGGGAGGTGGTCCCAGGGAAGGAGGAAGGGGAGAGTAGAGGGGAGGTGGTCACAGGGGAAGGAGGAAGGGGAGAGTGGAGGGGAGGTGGTCACAGGAGAAGGAGGAAGGGGAGAGTGGAGGGGAGGTGGTCACAGGGGAAGGAGGAAGGGGAGAGTAGAGGGGAGGTGGCCAGGGGAAGGAGGAAGGGGAGAGTAGAGGGGAGGTGGTCCCAGGGGAAGGAGGAAGATGAGAGTAGAGGGGAGGTGGTCACAGGGGAAGGAGGAAGGGGAGAGTGGAGGGGAGGTGGTCACAGGGGAAGGAGGAAGGGGAGAGTAGAGGGGAGGTGGTCCCAGGAGAAGGAGGAAGGGGAGAGTAGAGGGGAGGTGGTCCCAGGGGAAGGAGGAAGGGGAGAGGAGAGGGGAGGTGGTCCCAGGAGAAGGAGGAAGGGGAGAGGAGAGGGGAGGTGGTCCCAGGGGAAGGAGGAAGGGGAGAGGAGAGGGGAGGTGGTCCCAGGGGAAGGAGGAAGGGGAGAGGAGAGGGGAGGTGGTCCCAGGGGAAGGAGGAAGGGGAGAGTTGAGGGGAGGTGGTCCCAGGGGAAGGAAGAAGGGGAGAGTGGAGGGGAGAGTAGAGGGGAGGTGGTCCCAGGGGAAGGAGGAAGGGGAGAGGAGAGGGGAGGTGGTCCCAGGGGAAGGAGGAAGGGGAGAGGAGAGGGGAGGTGGTCCCAGGAGAAGGAGGAAGGGGAGAGTAGAGGGGAGGTGGTCCCAGGGGAAGGAGGAAGGGGAGAGTAGAGGGGAGGTGGTCCCAGGGGAAGGAGGAAGGGGAGAGTAAGTACAGGGAACAGGATCCGTATCTGTACACCCAAACCGAAACACTCTCTTCTAAAGGGCGGCTTCTGGGGGCTTCCGTCATTTTGTCTTCATTCTCTCTGAGGAGACTTCCGACTGATCTTTAATTCAGGTTACGGATAGGGGCTGTGAATGGGCACCTCACACAGTCATTTGCTATTTTGGTTTGGGGGCCTACATGCCACATTCCCTCTACTTACTGTGTTTAATTCTCCTTTTTTTTTTTTAAGAGGAACAAGAAGAAGACTGCTCTTGGTTCTGTCAAGTTGCAGGCATGTACGTTTGTTTTTCCGATTCCACGCAGTGGAAATAATTACTTTTTGGATACTCAGCACCAGGTGGAATACATTCAACGAAGGAGATCACTTCGTTTCATAGCCAGGAATTGGAGGAAGACGTTTTAATACGAAAATCAAATAGATTTTAATAGAAAGGTTTTTTTTTTGTTGTTGTTGTTTTTCTAACAAAGTGGCATCTAGGAGTTGCTGTGTTTGAAAACACTGGGCAATTGTCTTATGATTGCATTCTTTTTTTTTTTTTATTTATTATTATTTTTTTTTATTTTTTTTTTTCATTTTTCTGAAGCTGGAAACAGGGAGAGACAGTCAGACAGACTCCCGCATGCGCCCGACCGGGATCCACCCGGCACGCCCACCAGGGGCGACGCTCTGCCCACCAGGGGGTGATGCTCTGCCCATCCTGGGGGTCGCCATGTTGCGACCAGAGCCACTCTAGCGCCTGAGGCAGAGGCCACAGAGCCATCCCCAGCGCCCGGGCCATTTTTGCTCCAATGGAGTCTTGGCTGCGGGAGGGGAAGAGAGAGACAGAGAGGAAAGCGGGGCGGAGGGGTGGAGAAGCAAATGGGCGCTTCTCCTGTGTGCCCTGGTCGGGAATCGAACCCGGGTCCTCCACACGCTAGGCCGACGCTCTACCACTGAGCCAACCGGCCAGGGCATGATTGCATTCTTGAAGAATGTACACAGAAGGTGTTTTGGTGCAGGAAAATAGGAAAACCGTTCCAATGAGGAGACTGCCCCTGGGCCAGACAGTCTGAAGGTTTAAGAATGGGGTAACCCTTGCAGACTCTCTGGGTCCTCGTGTGTGTGTGTGTGTGTGTGTGTGTGTGCACACGTGTGCTCCCCTGGGGACAGGGGACAGCTGAGGTGGCTTCCTGGGGAAGGCAGGGGTGCAGGAAGCTGGCGTTTCCAGGGTGTCCAGGAGGGAGGCCAGTGCTAGTGTTGTTTCCATGGATACAGCGCTTACTCCAGTTTCCCTCTAGGTGGTGACAAATGCGACTGGACTTCGCCTGGGGACTGGCCTCAGCTAGTGGAAATTTGTTCCCATAAACGTCTCCCAATTTTCCCCCCCTACGACCTTTACACAAACATGTTACTTCCAATACAGTGTTACTTCACGGTCTTACTTTGGAGATTCACTTAATTCTTTCTACTGGGATATGTTGAGGCTAAGGGAATAGTCCAAAAAGTCCTATTGTGTTTTTTTTTTTAAAGCATCCCCGAAGGCCCACGCCAGTATATTCAGGGGCCCACCTACTCTCCCGTCTGCTCGTAAGGCACAGGGAGTTTTGCTCTTCCTCTGCCTGCCCTGGGCACCCTCAGTGCAGCCCCCGGGTCCCCCTGAACACCTGCGCGTAGCCCTCCCTACCTCTGGAACGTGAGCTGCTTCAGAAAGAGCTAGGAGGTGCGCTGGGGAGAACGAGGGCTTCGGAGGGCTGGCTCCCATTCAGAAAGGGAACGGGGAGCGAGGGGCCACTTGTGAGTTTCAGGATACACCACTCAGTCTAGTTAGTCAGGAGGCGGAAGCCCAGGAGAGCAGAGCCTGTGCCCACACGCGCACGCGGTCCGATAGGGTAACCTTTACAACAGCTGTGACGCAAAAGGCCCACGCCCAAACCGACAGAGTGGGGCCAGAGTGCCTGTCCCTCAAAGCGGGACAGCTGAGCCGGCGGCCGAGTTTAACAAGAAGAGATCCAAACCAAGACAAGCAACCGTCCCAAGTTTTCCGAAAAAAAAAGAAAAGAAACTGTCCTAGTGACACAGAAGTTAGACATTTCACAAGCCCTGCTTACACAGAGCAGCGCCGACCTCACCCGTGGGCGGTGGGCTCCTGGTTCCCGGCCACTGGCCGAGAGAGCATTTCAACCTACTGGCTCCTTTCTGGGTGGAACCCAGTCACCCTGTCCATTTGCTAAAAACCCCGAGTTGGGATTAGCGCTATCCCTTTATGCTGTGAGCATTTGAAGAGCAAAGAAAACCGTCTCCCCACCAACCCGGATTTTTGCATCAGTTTTTAAAAAGTGCTCATTTCTTCCTGACAGGTCAGCTCAGTGGCAGAAATGCTGAGAATCTGGGATGTTGATTTGCAAAGTTTCTTCCCTTCAAGAGAATGATCTCATGAATTGTAGCTAATGATAAATGACTGTACCCCAGATTGCCAGGTTACTGCCAGAGAGAGGACTTAATAAAATTAAATTGAAATAGCTGGATCATTTAAGGAAAGTTAATTCATTTCTTGCTTTGACTCTTTCCCAGAACAAACATAAAAAAATGCATTATTTTCCTTCCCGGTATTAACGAAATATTTTCCAAAGCCACTGTCCAGGGTGCACCACATTCCTCTGTCAGGGGCTTAGAGGTCCGGGGCTGGGCTGGAAGCCGATATCTGAGAATTAATCTGATACGTGCTTTTACCCACTTCTCTCTTGTTTAACGCTTAGCTTAAGTATAACATTCATTTCCATTGTGTCAGGCTTTCTGGAATACAGTATACCACCACACCACAAATGAAAAGTTTCAAGTTGTTTGCTATATTTCTTTTTCTCTCCGAACGCCCCCCCCAAAAAGGTTTTTTTTTTCTTTTTTTAACTTTTTGGTCTATTCTTTTAAAAAGTTTCCAAGCTGGGGATCTGTCACTTGAGCTACTAATGTCTGTCGAATATAAATTTCAGGGAAAACTGCGTTCCTAAGGGACAGAGAAGGTCAACCCAGCTGTCTTAACCGCTTCTGCTGGCTGTTGGGAGCGCAGGCACCGTCCCCGCAGAAACGGAGAGCCCGGCCGCGCCCGGCCGGAGGAGTGCGGGGTTAGGGGGAGTGGGGGAGAGGGTCACGGGGCTGAGGGTGCGGCAGAGCCACGTCCCTGGAGGGTGACAGTTCTGTCCTCCCACTTGCGGGGCGCAGCGGCGGGGCCAGCTCGCACCCACCGCGCCTGGGAGTGGCCACTTCCACCAGTTACACCGGATGGCGACTTACCGTGATGGCCTGAAGTCTCTCCTTCAGCAGCTCGGCTTCGTCCATTCTAGAAGTCAGGGGCAGGCGGCCGGCGAGGGCGTTCCCCAACGAGCATAAATCAGGGGCGCAGAGCAGGGCGACGGGGCAGCGGGCCCCGGGGCCGCGGGGAGGGAGCGAGTCGCCGGCCGGCCGGCGCAGGAGCGCGGGGAGCAGACGCACCGCTCAGCGCGCAGACACATGTAATGAGGGTGCGCGCGGCAGGCAGACGCCCAGGCTGCTGGTGCCAGCTGACTGACAAGTTTGAACGGCAGCGCACAAGCCCTTTTCCTCCAGGGGCTGCCAGCTCTTTGTTGTGCTGTGCCGGGAGCGCAGCGCGTTCCTTATTAACTGTTCCTTACCCGGTTCATTATTTCCCGGGAGTGGCACCGGGAGCCCACGCCTGCGGGCCCATTGGCCCCTGCTCGAGAGACAGCTGCCTGCGTGTGTGTGTGTGTGTGTGTGTGTGTGTGTGTGTGCGTGTGCGTGTGTGTGAGTACAGTTAGCTCACCTGCGCTCTCCTGACTCTGCAGGGTCCCTTCGCCTTGGCCAAGCCCCTGACCCGCTATAGATGCTAACACAAGGCTCTACATGGAGTTTTCTTTAGAACTTGCTGTGGTGCTGAGGTTTCCTCGGGCGGCCTCCCCTCCCCCACCCCTCCCACTTAGCAGTTTGCTTCAAACTTTGGAACCTCCAGGTCACAGGGAAACCAAAGGCCTTAAGTGACTCTGTCAGGATCTCGGCCCACCAGCCGTGCCCTCTGTCCAGTGCGGTTCCAATGTCAGGTGCCAGCCTCTGTGACTTCTTGTCGTGGGTGTCTGCGACACTCAGCTCTTCCCTGGACCTTGTTCAGAAATGACACTTGGCTTTCAAGGTGGTGCCCATTTTGACCTCACCTGTTATGCAAGAGAAGGGGCGAGTCTCTGGCCGGGGAGCTCACGTGTCCGGCACAGTAGCTACTCCTCTGCCCTTTAGAGAAAAGTAGTCAAGCCCTGGGAAATGCTTGGCTCAGAGCAGAGGCTGGGAAGCTTTATACTGGACTTTGATTTACTTTTCCCACCGTTTCTTTAATCCAATTTTGAAGCAGTAAACCCTAATCACCTCCTACCCCTCATCGTTAAGTGTCTGGGTGCTCTCACACACCTCCGTGTCAGCATTCAGCTGAAGCCGTTCAAAGGAAATCACCCTACCACTGAACGTATGGCACTGTTGGTATCAGTAATACTAACAGCGAGTATTTGTTGAGTGCTCTCTGTAGGCAAATGCTTTACATCTTATTTATCTTACAAGATGCTGGGAGATAGATGCTATTAGCCCTATTTTATTTTATTTCTCAAATTGAATTCATTGGGGTGACATTGGTTAATAAAATTATACAGCTTTCGGGTGTACAATTCTATAACACATCATCTGTATATTGTACTGTGTGCTCCCCCCCCCCCCAAGTCACGTCTCCTTCCATCACCATTTATCCCTCTCCTCCCTCCCCCCACCGGCCCCTCCCCCCACCAGCCACTCCCCCACCAGCCCCTCCCCCCACCGTCCCCTGCCCCCACCGGCCCCTCCCCTCTGGCAATCACCACACAGTTGTCTGTGTCCATGAGTCTTTCTTTTTTTCTTTGCTTCATTCCTTCACCAATCTCACCCAGCTGTCAGTCTGTTCTCTGTATCCATGTGTCTGTCTCCACTTTGTTAGTTTATTTTGTTCATTAGGTTTCACATATAAGTGAGGTCCTATAGTGCTTGTCTTTCTCGAGTTAGTCCTATTTTAAAGAAGAGGAAACGGAGGCCCAGGAGGTCATTTCACATAGCTCATAAGTGGCCAGGCCGGGATGGGAAGGCAGACTGCCTGACTCGACAGCAGCCATCCCCCCGGGCCTGCCCCAGGGAACGGGGCCAGGCGAGAACAGGCTGACCTGACGGCTGGATCGGTCTCTGTGAGAAGGAGCAGACCCCGCCTCCTCCTCCATATGGTTCCCAGCACGCTGATAGCTGGGCTCAACCCCTCAGGCAGAGAGCCCCGTGAGAATCTCCTGGGGACAAACTCAGTGGCCCTTGTGAGGAAAGATTCTGCCTGTTATCATTTGAGACCCCCCCCCCCAACCATAGAACCCCAGGTGACACCCACCAGAGTCAAGTCTGAAATCATAGCTGGGAGTCGTCTGTCCTCGTCCCTACGCCCTCGAGATGTTAGGCAGACCAGAGAAGAGGAGAAAACCGGTTAGGGGCGGGCCAAGTGTGATTACTACTGGATGGATATTTAAGCTTAAAAAAAGAAAAAAATCAAACCTTCAAAACATTTCTTTTTAATCTGCAGATTCTGGCTGCAATTAAAGACAGGAGAGAGTGATGATAAATATCTCAGTCTGAACTGTACATTTGCTGCCCAGAACTGATGGGCCTTCTTCCAACTATTAGTCTGGATCTTTTCCTGAAAACAATTTATCTCTCAAATTTTGTTTCTGTGATGGGAATACTCACGTGTTTTCTAGGGGAGGGGGAGATCAGGTAAGCTAAGAGTATCGTGGGGCTCAGGAGGAAGCAGAGTGGGGACAACTGACCGGTGTCACCGTGTGCTTATTCCTCTGTTTAGTTGGTCATACTAATAACTGCTATCATTTCAGAACACTTGTTTTTAGTTTATTCTGCACATATTTATTGAGTGCCTATGTCAAGTGCTGTGCTAGGTGTTGGGGATACCCGGGTAAATAACACTTCTGCTCTGCTGGAAGGTATATTTTAGGGGACAATAAAAGGTGTCCGTCATAAGCAAGAAAAATATAAGAGTTGAGCATGAACTGCGTTAGTCAAGAGTCCCCTAAGAAACAGACGCCCAAGGCGGGCTGTGTGTTGGATTTCGTTAGTAGGATGACCGTAGAGAGAAAACGGGGAGGTAGGAAGAGGAAGGTGGAGCTGCGAAGGTCTGAGAGAGTGGTCGCACCCAGGTAGAAGTCTGACCCGAGTGAAGGAGAGAGGAAGGCAAAGTTGGGTGGGACCAGGCTCACCGGCAGGGCGGTCTAAGGAAGGTCGCCCACACTACAGCATGGAGCTCGAGTCAGCTACCAGAGAGGTCCTGTGTCTCCCAGGAACGAGCCCGCTTTGGTGTTCCGGACATACTCGGCCACTGGCTTGGAGCAGCCGCGGAGAGGCAGGTCAACAGCTGCGACCCTGGGCCAGTTACGCTCTTGTAGCTGGACATCTGAGAGGCACATTCTTGTGACAGCCATGGTGACGAATGCTACGGAGAGAAAACAGAGCAAGGGAGATTGCTGATGGGTGGCAAGGTGCCGCTTAGAACTGGGCCGTCAGGTAGCCGCAGCGAGAAGGGGTCCTTTGAACACAGCCTTGGAAGAGGCGTGGGAGCTGGTCGCGATGGACAGAGCACGTCAGGAAAAGCCTGCGCCCCGGCCCCGAGGTGGACCGCAGCTGGCCTATTCCAGGAACAAGGGCGGGGGAATGAAGAGAAGGGTGACCGGTGATGTGGTTGGAAATGTAACTGGTCTCAATCCAGGCCGGGTCCTGTGGGCCAGAGGAAGGTCTCCGGCTTTGACGCTGGGTGCGGTAAGAGGCCGCTGCGGTGCTTTGAGCAGAGGAGTGACACGACCTGGCATGGTCTGTGAGGATGGAGGCCGGGAGACTGGATGCTGGGGCCACAACCCAGCTGAGAAATGGCGGGAGCTTGAGCCAAGGCGGAAGTGTTGGGGGCAGTGGGAAGGGGCCGAACCGTGGACGTATTTTAAAGTAGAACCAACAGGATTCCCTGAGATTGGAAATGGGGTTTGGGAAAAAGAGAGGTTTCACGATAACTCTGAGACTCTTGGAAGTGGCCATCAATTAAGATTTCACACAAGTCAATCAGTTATTGCATGGAGAGGAGAGGTAGAGTTGACAATTGGATGTCAGAATTTGGGAGTTCAGGAAAGAGGTCTCATCTGGTTTATAAAATTATTGTGTCTCTGGTAGCAACCAGGATCACAAAATACCTAGTATTATAGCCCACAGAGCATTAACTGTTAAATATGTATCCGTGATCAAATCCACTCTTTGTAAAACAGGTCTAGAGCCCTGTCTACTCTCATTTTCTTGTTAGACCAAGCTTACTTGATATTTGGCTGTTCGCAAGCTACTGTAAATGAGGATGGTGAGAGTCAGAAGTGCCCATCAACTCCCTTCTGCCCTGGAGTCTTCGGCCGTCACCTGTGCCCGGGACGCACCTCCCCCAGGTATCAGTGTGGCTCGTCCTCTGACTTTCCAGGTCTTTGCCAAGATGTCACCTTCTCAACCCTCTCTCTGACTCTGCCCACCCCCTGCCTTGCTCTATTTTGTGCCACCGCCCTCGCCAGCCTGGACAATACTGTGTCATGTGCCCACCGGTTTGTTTATTGTCGCCTGCTTTCATCAGAGCGCACTTCCACACCGGGAAGGGTTTTGTCTGGATTCTAAGTGTGTAGACCAGTCCTGGTACCTCGTGGACACTCAATGGATAATTGTTGAATGATGGTTATTATCATGTTCTGTTTGCTTTTCCGGTATGTGACAGGTGCCTTACAGACCTGCGTCACGGACCTGGAAAGCCACACTCAGAAAGGTTAAATAACCTATCAAGGGGGCATGCACCCAGGAAGCAGCGACACCAGGATTAAATCTAGGACTTTCTGGTCCCAAAGCTCCATCTCAGTCTATGATATGATCCTACCTTTATTTTTCCCTAGTTGTAATGAGATACCATAGCACAAGGTTTAACTACACATATTGTTACGTGCCTAGGATACTACCTTATGCACAACAAACAAATTTGATCATTTTAATGATTTGTGGCATAGATTTTTAAAGACAGCACACAGCTTATAGCCATTGTTTTCCTTAGGAATTTGTTTAAAGATTACACTGTTACTTTTCTGTACGTGAAGTATTAGTTACCCCATTGGCCTTCATGGCCCCTGTCCCCCCCCCCCCTCAAATTCTTCTAGCCGACAGAAGCATATGTGTGATTAATCATGCTGCTTTCTCTTTGAACATCATACAGTATTTTTTTTTTTCAGGCTGAGTTCCCTAGAATTCCAACAACTGCTGTATTTAGTGCAAAAGAATATTTAACTAAACCAATGGGACCCTTGGGACATAAAGGAAGCAGCTGTTTTCTGAACACAGCATCAGCTATCCAATAGCCTATTGAAATAGCCACAGATAAAAAAAAAAAATAACCTATTAACAGACCAAACATACATAGCAAAATAATGCCCCCAAACACCCACCCAACAAAATGAAAGTGTTCTGTAATTTATTTCCCTTCTCATGCACACACAGCAGGAGAAATTCATATTGAACATAGCTGGCAGCTTCTATTTGAGTTTTCTTTGTCTCCATGGACAAATGGGTGTGAAAATAATCAGCATCATAAAAAGCATCAGCAGTGCTGTGAACCAGGGAAAAGTGAGAGGCTCAGCAGTCTGAAGGTACCATTCCACCAAGATCAAGGACAACAGGTGCCTCAGCACAAGGAGTTCTTTTTCATCAACATATGACTCATACGCATAAACCTTGCCGCGTCCATAGCCTTGTGCAGTGTGCGCAGAAGAGGGGACGAGAAGGACCCCCCCCCCCCCAGGCTGAGCTTTAAATGTTGTTTTGAGTCACGGCGTCCGCGAGGACCGCTGGCCTTACTAACTTCCCGTCCTGTGTTAGCCGGGTAAGGAGGCTTCCTCCGCATTGTTTTCAAAGTTGGGTGTTTTCAGAAATGCTGTTCCACTGTGATGCCTTCTCTGGATGCTTTCATTTATCTCATTTTCAGCCAGTCGAGTCAAAATAATATTTAAAATATCTGGACCAGAGCATGTGCCTGGACTGGAAAGTCTGTTGGATGGTGTCCGCAGTCTGCGACAGCACACGGCAGGCTGGGTGCTTAAATGTTCCGTTTGCTTCTGTATGTACTCTGCTGCTTTCTGAACTGGAACATTCTGAGCTTGCTTTGCTTTTTGTTTTGAAAAAATTATTCCTTCTTTTCCTTCCCAAGTTGGTGGTTTCAGTTGAAAGAGTAACTGATTGCAAGCTTTCACATTTGAGAAGTTGGAAGTTTCTGCCCTGGGTTCACACAAAGAAATCAGTACCCTTCTCGGTACTGAAATGTTTGCATTCCCTTCTGGTTTCTCCGTAAGTTTGAATCTCAGTTTCTTGTTGAGATAGCAAAATAAATCCCTTTTTATCTGCATGGGGATCATATATGCAAATAGAGAAGCTGAACCTGTTCTCTGAGGAACTGTGCTCCCCATAAAGAAGTCATTGACTCCCTAGTTCGGCTTGACTGCTGAGTTTTGACTCTGGGATTCCTAGTACTAATACCTACATCTCAAATTAATACCTGTATTCCTCAAAGGCTCAAAGAACAGTGTTGCCACCACAGGAAAGCAATTTGGGAACTGAATAGGAAATTGTAAAAGGGTGTCACTACTAAATGGGAGTGCTGATCATTTGTTTGGTCATCCGTGCCTACATCACACATTGGGTGACCATCACTGACGATGTAACCAACAACGTGCCTTGTGCTAGAGAGAGAGACGAACAAGACCATGAACTCCTATTAGTGGCGAAGACGGGAGGGAAACAGCAGACACGTAAATGTTCTGTGGAAGTGCTGAGTCACCAAAGTGACTCAGGGGAGGGGGGAGGCCCAGCTCCCCTGTCATCCTGACAGCGGGGACCAGCTCAGCGGAGCCGAGTATTTGAGGCTATTAGATCTGGACCATGAGGAGTTAATCAACCAAGAGAATGAATCAGGCTGGTGGGTAGGAAAGCAAAGAAAAATTGTATAGTCACAGCCTTTGATTTTTTAAAATCATTATAGATGAACCGACTAATCTTCTCAGGCATAGATGCCTTTACAGATGATGGAAGGACATACTTACCAGACTGTCCACGCGCAGGCTTATAAATCCCCAGTTTACTATGTAAGATGTGTGGTATTCAAGGACTATACATATGTATACATACACACACGCATTACAAATATACTTCTCTAGATGTATTTATTATAAATCCCCAGTTTACTATGTAAGATGTGTGGTATTCAAGGACTATACATATGTATACATACACACACACATTACAAATATACTTCTCTAGATGTATTTATTATAAATCCCCAGTTTACTATGTAAGATGTGTGGTATTCAAGGACTATACATATGTATACATACACACACACATTACAAATATACTTCTCTAGATGTATTTATTATAAATCCCCAGTTTACTATGTAAGATGTGTGGTATTCAAGGACTATACATATGTATACATACACACACACATTACAAATATACTTCTCTAGATGTATTTATTAATGATCCTTAACCAATGCATATTCATCAAAATCTTGATTCTCCACCTTTAGAAGAAAGTTAATAAATATAGGTGATTTGGAATCACGGGGACATGGTCTGATATAACAACTTTTCCACACACTGAATGGATGAACCTTGAAAAATCACTTACTAGAACAGAGAAACTAAGACTAACAACAGTTCTCATAAAATTTTTTGATCAAGGTTTAATGATTATTTAGGGTAAAGGTGGTCACGGAGCATAAATAGCTCCTTAATAAATGGGTAACTATTATTACCATCTTATTGTACAAGTCAAGTTCTGAGAAAGGTCTCTTAAATCTTGCAGGCACATTCCTGGTTCTTTCAGAACTTTCACATGTGCTGAAGGTATCTTTCTACACGTCTAACCCAACACTGTGACTGACCTGTTCACAGACTCACCCTTCCCCGTGAACCAAGAAGCTATCCGATGTGTTCATTTCCAACATGGGGAAACTGAGGCATAGATGGGCTGATTTGAACAGAGAGCCAACTCATTCAACAGAAACATTCTCTGTCCAGCAGTCTTTCCGTTAGGCTGAGGACGGCCATCTTGGGAGGCTTGGTCTGACTCTTTGTCATTACGGAAATAGACCGCACACCTATTGATCAGACGGGCGTCTGGGCAGAGCCGTGCCTCTGAAAGCCAGGGTGCGAGCCCACGAGGTTACAGTGGGTTTACGTGGCACAGCAGGCAATGAGCCGGCTGTCCGCGTGTCTGACCTTCATTCAGTCCGCTTCACCGAGGCCGAAGGCTCTGGAGTTTTGCTTACCGACAGATTGGATTTCACACAATTGTAATTCTAGCCTGAAGATTTTTGGAAGTATGTGTTTTTGAAAGATGCCAACTGAAAGTTAACTTCTAAAATATTTAATGCGTCTCTCTGTGGAGCGAGGGACGTGTGGTAAGGGCCAGTGGTGATTACATGCCTCAGAGAGGGCTTTAAAAAGGAACTTTAAAAAAAAAAAATAAATAAAGAGGAGAAACAAAACAAAAAACCCCAAACATTTCATTTAGAAGTTTCACTTTATTTCCACATAGTATAAAAAAAAAAATCTCTGTTATTTTATCATTAGCTCCTCTCCTTTGCTCTCCTCTCTTCTCTCCGCTGTGGTGAGAGCCTCACTGTAGGAGTTACAGATTGCTTAATGGGTGCCCAGGGCAAAGACCGAAAGAAGCGCCTTTCGCAGTCACCAGCCGGTGTGGGTGGGGTGAGGGTTTAAGGGAACAGCAAGTTCCAAGAAATCCAGTTGCCACAACAGATCTGTAGGAACTCCCTGAGAGCTGGAGGTTAATTAGAGTCCGTATTTCCTGTGAGATCTGAAGGTCTAGAGTCTAGTCCAAGTAGTGACAGAGATGGCGGCCACTTCATATCCACGTCAGTTGCCCATCACTCCTTTAAAAAAGAAAGTCTCAGCAATGAAAACATTCCTTTGCACAGATCTAATTTTAATCTTGTCGTATAAAAATGTTTTCGGGAGAGAAATTAAAAAAACAAACAAACAAATAAACAATTTAAATGAAAATTTCCTGCTAAGTGAAATTCCAAAGAGTGACCGACCCACTCGCTTGCTCACAGACTTTGGAACTCTTAAAACTGAAACCCTAAGCCATCACGGTCCACAACAGAAAGCAGACCTCTAAAGGCAGCCCCTGAACAGGGGAGAAGAATAATTCATTCGGGAAAGAAAGGTCAAGCCGGATGACTATCTCTGGTTCATTTTGTCCAAGGCTTTATTAACTTACTACTACGGTCTGCTCACTTGACATTTGATTTTTATCAAGCTATATTCTTATTCTCTCCTTTAAATACACATCTCTTTTGGAAATGGATATGAATGAAATAAAAATCAGATCTTTCTAGGCTGTGGGGCAGATCCATTTTCCTTTCTTTGACTTTACCAGATCTGCGTATGTAAGAAAGCAAGAAAACACATTTTAGGGTGGCTGAATGGGGCAGGTATTACGTCTCCCGGAGCTATTGAAGGTGCTCAACTCAGTTCCAGCAGACCTTTGCAAATACTTTCAGTCAGTCCTGAGCTTTGTGTGACTGGGGGCCTTCTCCCCTTTCCCACAGCTCTACCCGGCACAATGCACAAGCGGATGAATGCAGTGTGGACACGTGGTGTGCAAGTTTCATGATGGCGAAATGTACAGACAGGCTCTCCCAGGCCTTTACAAATGGTGGCCCCCAAATGCCACGTTGTTTATAAAGAGGAGAAGCAGTGACTTCCGAATACAGGGCTCAAAATAAAGAAGGGCTTGTCCACAAGTAAGAATGCAGTGATTCGGTTCTGCGCATTTGTTTTCTGATGGCCACTTTTTCCCCTTACGTCTTGACATTCCACCAAAGAAAACTGTATGGTCTTCCCCTTAGGAACCAACTCAGAGCTTAGCTTTATTTACAAGCTTCATTGTGATACTAAAGAGCAAAATGTTCTAGCTGGTTGAATAGATATTACATGGCAGCCCACTGACCTCTCTCTGTTTGGGAGAAATATTCAACTCCTACAGAGAAATCCTAAATGTTAGCTGATTCATGGTTGGGTTTTGTTTTTCTGTATTTACTGTAACCCAAACCACTGACGTTAGCCCCTCCTTCTCTCCCTTCCTCGTTTCCTTTCTTCCTTCCTTTTTCCCCTCTTGCCCTCCCCTCCCTTTCTCTTCTTTCCCTCCCCTCCCCTCCCCTCCCCTCCCCTCCCCTCCCCTCCCCTCCCCTCCCCTTCCCTCCCCTCCCCTATGGTTT
The DNA here is from genome assembly GCF_036850995.1 of Saccopteryx leptura. Taxonomy (NCBI): domain Eukaryota; kingdom Metazoa; phylum Chordata; class Mammalia; order Chiroptera; family Emballonuridae; genus Saccopteryx; species Saccopteryx leptura. The sequence goes on from NC_089513.1 coordinate 76,053,314, forward strand.
CTCTAATTTAGATAAGATTCTTCAATAAACAAAGAAGAGCTTTTAAATTTCTGAATTCCACTCGTTTCAAAGGCACCAAGTTCACACCTGTTAAGAGGGTCACCTTCACAAGAGAAGGGCGGCTGGGGGCTCAGGAGTCAAAGCTAATTGCCATCGCCACTGTCTCCTGGATGGTGTTCCTGGGTCTCTAGGACTGGTGTGGTCTGAGGAAGATCTTTCCATGCAAACGGCTATTCCAATATCAAAGTGTCAATTCAACACTAAAGGAAAAAGATACTGATAAAGTCACTTTGATAAGGTATTGGAATAATAGTTGAGAAGAGTTGTTTTGAACTACCATATTATTGCAGCTCTTATTCCAAACTTAATAGCTCTTCGGTTCGTTCCACCAAAGCAAGTAGTGCTAAAACATTTGGAGCTCGTAGCCAACGTTCTCCACTCAGGCGGCATACATAATTAATCCCGCGTCAGGGCCGGATTTATTTCTGCTCTCGCATCCAAATGTGCGCACAGCTCTTGGTCATTACCTGTGATGTCACCACCTAAGGGAAGCCAGTCTTCACCTTCCTCCTTTTTTTCCTTCCTCCCTTTAACCACAGAATTGTTATTCTTAGGTAAAACATACCCACATGAGTCTAAGTTGCCACTCCTCCGAGTCTATCTGGGTGATACATTCTCTGGGGAAAACACGCTCCATAGTCTAACGGCATGTGAGCTTGAGCACGCGAACTTCACTGAGCAGTCAGCTCACGTGAGAGCGGAATTGACACTCTCCTCCGGGGAACAGGCTTGAAATCAGCTGGTCCTCTGCGGAGATCCCCCTCCACATTTCACCAGTGTCCGTGGGGTTGTGCTGGGGCCGGCGAGCTTGGCTGGAGGGGATGACTCCCTCGAGTGACAGAGGTAGGTTTCAGACCGCTGCTGGAGATCCAGTGACAATTGCAAGTCTCTGGAGATCCCACGCTGCTCACCACGCGTCCCTTTCCAGCGCCGTCCGACACCGCGAGGAGGTGACTGCAGTGGCCCCGGCACAGCCCGTGCCTTCGCAGGACTTGCTGCCCCGGAACCACGAGCCAGGCACCGCCCCGGGGCTGGCGATGGGGTTCTGCGCAGCTCGGACACCGCGCTCTGGGGTCTCGGATTTCCGTGGCGAGAAGCACACACACGAGCCCCGTTTCCGGTTGTGTTCAGTGTGGGGGAAACAAAGCCAGGCTTTGGGCGGAGCCCCGGCCCGGGTGGCGGCGGCGGGGGTCTTGCTAACTCAGCCCGAGCAGCCCAGGAGGCAAGGCCTCTCTCCGGAGAGACTGTGTGAACTGTTCCAAGCTCAACACTCAGGGCTCTTTCTGAATTAAATGTCTCCCTTCACAGTTCTGGACTTAGGACATTTAGCTAGACACTGATTGGGTTTCTATCTGCTCTTTCTAAACATACCAAACCTTTTTGCTATAGTCATACGAGCATTTGAGAAGCTTGCACATGGAGCGCAGGGGAGTCGGCCTGCCTCTTTTTAAGAAGCTCAGTAAATGTGTCACAACTAGAGGAAGCGGCCTCCTGGGAATGGGTGACACTTGTTAAAAATAAAATAGCCTCATCCCTTTAACAGCCAGACTTTAGCTATGAGCACAGTTATTTGACAGAGAATAGGTTTTGTTTGTTTGTTGATTTCCTAATGAAAAGTGACTTTGCTTTTAGTAATTCTATATAGTTAAACCTGTCCCAACATTGTGGGCATGGGAGATATGTCTTTGTGATGGATTCCAAGCAAAGCAGGTACCTAAGAAGCTCTGTCAGCCTGTTCAGGATTCGGCCACGTGGGAAGAGCAGTACTGAGGCGGTTTTTCGGCTGCGGAGGAGCGACGAGTCCTGAAGAGCGCCTCCGCCCGGGGCCGCAGCCCACCCAAACTCACGCGAAGTTTCCTTTTTAGAAAACGGCTTCAGTGAGATGCACTTCACCCACTTAAGTGGCTTTTTAAGTATATGCAGTATATTCAGAGTTGCGCATCTCTCGCCACGATCAATTTTAGAACAATTTTATTACTCCAAAAAGAAACCCAGACCCTCGGCCCTCACCCCCAAACCTCCGCGTACCCACAGCGCCGGTGCGCACTGACCTCGCTGTCTCCACATCTGCCTCTTCCCGCCGTTTCTTACAAAGGGTCCGTACAATAGATGGTCCTTTACCTGGCGCGGCGTTTTCCAAGTTCATCCGCGTTGTAGCCTATGTTGTAACTTTATATATTTTTATTGCCAAACGATATTCCACTGTATGGATATGTCACATTTTATTTATGTAGTCATCAGTCGACGGACAGTTGGGCTGTTTCCTATTACTTGGCTATTGAGCTTCGCTCAAAGCTCGTTTCGTCTTTCCATCTTCCTGCTCAGGACGTCCGCTCTCACTGCGCAGCCTTCGGCTCGGAGACAGGAGAGCACCAGGACAGCCCAATCGTCCGGTTCACACTGAGGGGTGGACGGCTGGTCCCTGAGCGCCTTTTAGAAGGCTGCTATAAGCCGGGTAAAGTTTGAGCTGGTGAAAAGGCTGCAGACAGTCCTTTCTGAGAAACAAGTCTTCCCAGAGCGCCGTCCTTACCCTGGTCGCTGCCTGTCGCCGTTCCCTCCACTCCCACGGAATTCCCAAAGCAGCAATTCAGAAAGCCCTGCTGAAAAGGTGCCAGTCCTTCCCACAGTTCTGTGTTAATCCTTTCTTATTTTCTAGTCATTCGATTTCTCTTCTCTACAGTAATTATCCTTGACTAAATAAGTTTATCATCCCGAGCGTAGCTGTCATTGCAACATGTCCATAACGTCTTCCCCCTCCATGAGCACCGCTTCCGGTCTCCTAGCGCTCCTCCCCCTCCATGAGCACCGCTTCCGGTCTCCTAGCGCTCCTCCCCCTCCATGAGCACCGCTTCCGGTCTCCTAGCGCTCCTCCCCCTCCATGAGCACCGCTTCCGGTCTCGTAGCTCTCCTTCCCCTCCATGAGCACCGCTTCCGGTCTCCTAGCGCTCCTCCGTGCGGACCCACGATTCTGACACGATCCCGCTGAGATCTCCAGTCCCCGGGTCCCACTGCCTTTTCACTGTCGCTGTCAGCCACCGTCTGGGTGCCCTCCCTTCCCTGCCGGCCAAGCGTCAACCCCACGTACTATCCGTGCAGTCACTCTCTTGCACGGACGCTCAAAGCCTTTTTTCCTGCCAAAGCCACCAAACCTACCTCTGGTCACTACACACCTCCAGGGGGGAATCAGGACAGGACTGGAGGAAAGCAAAACAAACAAACAAACAAAAAACCCCCAAAACAAACAAACAAAAAAACCCCCGTCACCTCACTGGGTGAGTTGTACAGATTTGTCCCTCTGTAAACTAAGGAATACCAACCTCCAGTGGGTGCTTGATGCTTCCTGCTTCATCCGTGATGCTGCCAGGACGTTGTTTATTAACTTGCCCACCTTTCCGGTTAAATTTTTCACATCTCTCCTCAAACCCTGAATACCTTCTCTGTCATCCTCAAGCACAACTAAGAGAGAGCGAGAGAGCGAGAGCGAGAGCGAGAGAGAGAGAGAGAGAAAGTTCTCCAGCTTCTGAACCACATTGACCCGGCTCCACTGTCCCCACCATCTGCCCTTGTTTCTGCTTCGGGAGAGGGCTGGTCCTTCCACTGTGCTAGACCTCATCCCTTCTTACCCACTGAAGGTCACTGCCCCAGCAAACCTCCCCTCTCTTCTGCTTCTTCCACTTTTAACTTTTTTGGAATGTTACTATCAATATACAGATACACTAGTACCCTGGTCAGCAAACTGCGGCTCGTGAGCCACATGCGGCTCTTTGTCCCCTTGGAGTTGTGGCTCTTCCACAAAATACCGAGTGCGGGCGTTACCTCGATAAGGAATGTACCTACCTGTATAGTTTAAGTTTAAAAAAATGGGCTCTCAAAAGAAATTTCAATCATTGTACTGTTGATATTTGGCTCTGTTGACTGAGTTTGCCGACCACTGCACTAGTACATTCATTATCTTCAAGTAAACAATGAAAACCAAAGTTTTCTACTGACTCCACCCTCTCTGCCACTTACCGCCCATTTCTTGGCTTTGCAGCAAATCTCTCTGAAACAGTAGCCTCTACCCATAGCTTTCTTCAAACCTCCGCCAGAAGGGCCACTCAGTAGCTCAGACCTAATGGATCCGAAGTGGGACGTCTGACCTTTGCCCCCCAAATACTTCCTGTGCATCTGTTTCCATCGCAGTGGGTGGCCACACCGCTCTTTTAATTACTGTGCTCAGAGCCAAATTCCTCCAGTTACCCCATCTCCTTTCTCTCCTGCTTCACATCCAGCTGGTCAGAAACTCTCGCTTGTTCTACCTTTAATTTGCACACTTTTTCTTACCAATGATCATCATCAGCACTCTTAGTACCCTAGAACACGCCCACTTTTTATTGTCTCTAAATTGGTCTCCCAGCTTCCACCTCAGTTCTTTATTTGTTTTAATAAGAGTTGACTGCTGTAAAGTGGTAAGTCAGGTGATGTCATTCCTCTGCTCAAAACACTGACAACGGCCTATAAACTCCTGCATGAGCCCCCTCCATTTTCTGTTACTCTTTCCCTCCTACTCACATAAGCCAATGTGCTCTGCCTCAGGGCCTTTGCACAGGCCTTTGCCTAGAAGTCTTGTCCCTTAAATACCCACGACTAGCTCCTTTACTTGCTGTAAGATTTCTCAAATGTCACCATCTCAGTGAGATATACCCAGGTGACCTGTTTAAAACTGTATAGCATCTCCTCCTTGATTTTCCAACCCTGTTCTGTTTTTGCACTAATACACGATGTAATTTCTCTATTTTTTTATGCCTATTTTTTGTTTTTTTGACTCCTCCCACTAGAATGTAAACTCCATGAAGTCTGGAATTTTTTTTTCTGTTTTGTCCACAAGCACTTAGTGCTGGCCCATAGAAAGTGCTAATAAATATCAATCAATTAATCTGACATTGAAAAATGCATTTAGTATCACCTATTAAATTTATTGATCAAGTTGCTTTACTCTGTGAAATATCAAGTTGTTTTGAAAGTTTGGTACTGGAATCATATGCTAAATCTGATGATTATTTTAAAAAGATATATACGTGTGTGTGTGTGTATATATATATATATATATTTATACTTATCACCCCCATTTTCACTTCTATTATAAACTTTCATTGAAACAGTTATTTCAACAAAGATCTGCTCTAGCAAAATCTTTTAGCCTCTAGTATATTTAAAAGCAGCCTTCTTTTGATAACTAAAACCTAAAATCATGCATTTATTTTAAAAAGAGAAGTCTGAACCGGTGTTATTAGCTTCGTGTCCTGGAGCTTGTCGTTGAGAACTCCCCGGAATTCTCCGACTGCTGGAGACCTTGCCGAGAGCTAAGAATAGTGCAGAACGTAAACGCCTATAGAGACAACTGGGAGAGGAATTTTTAGCAGCAGTGTGAGGCCACGGCATTATCAGAGAGTTTGGGGACTAGCATTCTGTCATTGTCAAATAGGGCATGTATTTAATTACATGCTTTATGAAGTTCTAAATGGAAATGGAAAAGCTTGTAAGACCCCACCTCTTGGTTTCATTCATTCTCTCTATTCAACTCCTACTTCACGTTAATATGCGAGAACACAGGGTAAAGGGCTGTGTTTTGCAAAAGCTGTGCTTATTGCCACATTTTATGAGCAGTACTTTGAGGCTCCCCAGAAATGCATGCGGCAATTTTGTTTGGCATCAGATTATAATTTTTTGAACTCATTTTAGACCTGGAATCCTCATTTTTTGTTTGCAAGCTTCCAGGGTAGTTGAAGTGGCCAAGTCCGGTATTACCCCGTTTCCCTCCATTGGCTCTACCAGCGTTCTCGTTTTCCCACTTAGCATCTTGATCCCAGGGTCCAGTTTGGTCCCGGGACAACAGGAGCTTGGCCCCCTTCAGGGAGGGCCCGATGCCCTAGCTCTACCCGGCTTCTCCCTCTTCAATGGAAACCTGTTCTTACTTGGCTGATTGCTAAGAGAAACAATGTTCGTCTACATTTCTAGTCTAGTAAAATAAGGAAATTGGTTCAGGAGCTATCCCACACCCCTTTCTGCTCCAAAATCTCATGATTCTATGTCTTTTCTGGGCAAAATGAAAACTGATTATAAACATTCCTGAGAAACAGTGCCATCTTCACCATGCTTGTGGCAGTATCCTTTTTGTTTTGATCTCCCTCACTTCTCTCTCTTTCTCTCTCTCTCTCTCTCTCTCTCTCTGGTATTCACAGAAATATAATAGGGACCTAAAATAGTATTCTGCTTCTAGCACCTTTCATAGAAAACAGGTCTGTCTCAAACCCTGCTTCTGGGTGTTCCGATTTCAAGTCTCTAACGGAGACCAAAGGGCAGTTTGGTTGACCACAGGCTGGTGCACTTCCCACTCTTGGTAAAGGCACTGCCCAACAGCCAGCTCTGCCACGTGTTCCCCACTTGTCCTCGGCACAGACCCCCGAGTCCTCGCGAGGGTCATTTATTAAAGAGGGTAGTACTGCTGCACCTGGTTTGATAGACACAGTCCCTGCAGGCAGCTCTGTGTGAGAGCACACTGTGGGTTAGAGGGAAGTAAATGAACGTTATTGTCCGTCCTGAAATGCACAAGCCTCTGCGGCAGTGAATTGTTGGCAAATTCTTTCTCAGATCCTCGACTATAAAACTCTGGGAATGCAAAAGATTACAGTCATTACCCTGATGAAAAGCCGAGCTAATTTTGCCTGGATCTGACCCTGTGGTTCCAGGGAGTCTAGCTATTCCAGTCCTGTCACTTGGATGACACACCACAATGACGCCACACAGAGTGTGGTCAGCTGCTCCTCAGGTGCAGACCCCCCGCTCCCGGCCAGGATTCCCTTTCCAGCTCGCAGATGATGTCCCTGGAATTCGCAACGCCTTCTGCACATGGGGCCTTCCATGTCTTTGCCAGTCGTCCCCACTTTGCTGCTGGTCGGGTGCTGCAGCCGGCGCTTGGAGGACAGCCAATGTCAGACACATGACCCCGCAGGGAGCCCAGAGGAGCCGCAGGGGGAGAGGGCAGGACAGATGCTGGCGCCCTGAGCACAGGCAGGACAATGGCCTCACAGTGGAACGCAGGCCAAGGACCTGCAGAGGGAACCTGTTGAGTTTCGTGTTGTTTTCCGGAGCTTTCTTCTTTGTTCCGGTGTGACTGGCAGACTCCCACAGTCTCTCTTGATTGTCGTATTGCTTTCTGTGTTACCACAGCAGCTTTATTCCTGCAACTCGGTGGAATTTTACAAGAACAGGCGTGATGCGTCACTGAAGAGCCCCACGAAGGAAAATAAGTTCTTAATAACAGAGAAGTGATGATGTAGATCAAAGGTCTCTCCACATTGGCCCTGCTCCCCTTGCAATGCACCACAAGCCTGTGAGACAGAAGGGGAGGGGAGGATTCCGAGCACTACTTTTCAGTTCAGCTATGGTTTCAGCACACGGACGGACGCAAGAAGGGAGCCGAGCTTAATCACAAATGAAGTGACGCTGGCAGCGTCTACTTAAGTAACAGCTGTCAAAGGGCCTGGCATTTCCTGAGGAGGAGGCGTTGGGAGAAGAGCCGGAAGCCCCTAAAATCTTCCCTTCCTTCAAATGGTTAATCCTGAGGAAGCGCCCCAGTTGAGGTTATTCCTGCTACTAGGAGATGGAAATTTTTACAAAAGTAGGCCTGTTGCAAAGGCAGCAAGAACAGGTCAGCTCTGTAGTCCTGGATGCACAGAGCCCTTTCCACTCCAACTCGCCTCACCCGCCCTCCCACTGGGCAACGTCCTCACTGAGCATCGTCCTCACCCGACCTCCCCCTCCCCTGAAGCATCTCCCTCACCCCAGGAGGAGGACCTGGGAAGTGTCCTGGGGGCAAGGCCCATGGGAGGGGCCTGCGGGTGGGAAAAGGGAGACAGTCTGGGACCAAGGTCACAGACCAGGCTGTGCTAATCTGAGCATGTCCAGGTGCGCCGACCCCCACAGCAGCCCCTGTATCAGACACCCTCTTCCTGCAGCTCTGCGATGCCACCAGGGTCCCAGCCCATCCATTCCCAGATGCATAAAAACACTTCTTATAAAACTCACCGTGCCTCGTGCGTCCCTCCTTTGGTGAAACCTAACAGATAAAAATATTACTATAGGGCCATCTGGCACCACCCATCAGTATTTCACACGCATGAATTATGTGACCCTGCCAATCTGTTGCATCTCATACACACAGCCTCACAAAGATACCAACACACAGCTCCACGTGGCAACATCGTTTGCATTAATACAATTCTGGAGGCTTCCCAGATGGCCTTCAACAGAGGGCTGGTTCAATACATGGCTGTACGTCCATTCAGGGCAGTACTACGGGGCCCTTAAAGGGAAAGAGGTGCTGAGATCTCCTCACGGGGCAGACTAACACACGCAAAGCTGCACACACTCTCTTATTAAGTGGAAAGGATATAGAATAACATTTCTTCAGCCCCCCTTCTTCAGAGTTCTCTCTGTATGGTTGGTTTTTCTGGGGAAATGATAATATAGGTCCCACAAAACTCGTATAAGCAGGCCTCTAAAACGATGAACAAAGAGGATGTGCCTCCCCCTGGATGCAGTGGCCTTAGGCTTGACGTCAGCATCCACATGGCTGAGGGCAAAGCCATCCTGGCTTTGGGGCACCCACGCCCGGTCTCCTTGCTGGGAGGTTCAGAGCCCCGCCCTTCTCTCCAACCAGCAAAAGTTGCCATGGCAGCTACCAGGTGCAGGTGGGACCCCTGGCCCGGGCAGGGTGCAGGTCAGTAACGGGGCTCGATGGGGAGTTGCTGGGGGAAGGCTGCCGCCACCACGGCTACTACTAGGGGTGCTGAGGGTGTGTCTCGCCTCCATCACTGGCTGCAAAGCCTCTGACAGCACGTGACCAGAAGTTCCCAGAAGGCCTTGTGCAGTGCTCCCCTCCACAGTGCGGCTGCTGGGACGGCTTCCACTGGTTCCTTCCTCCGGCTACTTCCGCCGGCTCCTTTCTCCCTCTTTTGGGTTCCGCTCACTTCAGTTCCTGTCCTGTCTTCTGGTGGTGTGCGGTCCTGAGGCCCTGGCTGGCTCGTCCCTGGGCCTATGGCACCTTGAGTCAGGCTGAGCTGGTCTTTGGTGAGCAATGACCCCCTGATAACAGGCGATGGAGAGCGTCCTTGGCGCTGGCCCTGCAGGGGACCACCCTCTCATGGTTGTCAATGGCACAGGTGCTTGGGCTATTGGTTGCATTGATATACACGAATGTGCAGAACTTGAGTACAGGTTTGGAAGTTGGGACAAGGAAAGGGATTTGTCCTTTAGCAATTAATTGCATCCCTCATTCTAAAACCTTTTTAATTTTTATTTTTTGCAACCATTTCTCTTTCTCGTCTTCACGAAACTTGCCTTGCCTCGACATGCTCAGTCTATGATAAAAGACCTATTTATGGCATGTATAGCTTCGTGTGGATCGGAAATCCTGACTCATCCGTTCTCATTTTTAATAACTACCTTGCACCGGTATTCGCCTCTTGACAGTGCTAGGCTGGCTGCGGGAAAGGGACAGTAGCCAAGTTTTGGATCTAAGAGCTAGAAATCGTTTTGAAAACAATAATATGCTTAGGCTGTATGTCTGAGAGGTTTCCCACCACTTAATAATGCATTCTCGAATGTAAAATAATCGCGATAAAAACATTTCATGAGAACTTGCTATGCACCAGGTAGTGTAGATTCTTTACGTATGTTGACACTCTTAAATTTCAGAACAACTCGGTGGGAGAAGACCTGTCAGCATCAGCTCATGGGAAGGGCGGGTGGCTGGTGATCTGAATTCAACACGTGCACCCAGAGTTAAAGGAGAGAGATCGGACCCAGCTGCCCTGGCATGAGGTTGTGCTCTGGGGACAATGGCTAAGCATGTAAGAATTAAATAAGCTTGCCATGCAAGTGTGACTGTGACTGTCATCTGGGCCAGTATGGGTGTCAACTTATCCAGTGGATCAAGTATGAAGCTCAAATTTCTCATACTGGCCTGCGATCTAGTTATTCTTTTGTGGCCTCACCTCTAGTTATTCTTTTGGGGTCCATGATGGGTCTCCTCTAGGATCTAAGTAGTCTAATTTCTGTTTCCTGAATTTATTCTGCAGCCTTGAGAGGAGTAACTCCTCCCTTTCCACTATCAAAATTGTACTCTTCCTCCACTAAAACTCCTATACCTTTCAGGAAGCTTTTCTTTAGTACTGTACATAGAAATTTCTTCTCTCAGTTCCAGTTGCATTTGTTCTTGACATTGTTTCTTTTTTCCAGAAGAGCAAAGTGCTAGTTATCATTAATTACCTACTCTGTGTATTTATATCTTTTCTCCTAACAAGACTTGACATTCTGAGAGAACAGCACCACAAGACTACCAGTTCTCGTGTGTCCTCCTCAGGGCAACTTTGATTAAAAGAAGGAAGCGGTGCATTGAATCTGAAACCTGAATTTTAATCCTGGCTCTGCTGTGTTCTAATTGTGACCTAAGGCAACTTTTCAAGCTTCTTTGTCTTCATTCATAAAGTGGAATTAATGATAGCCATCTCGCCGGGGTATTATGAAAAGTCAACATGATAGGATAAATGAAAGTCAGCACGGAAGCACCAGACACTTGTAAGTTAGTAACGATATTTGTTCATCAAACCTTTTCCAGATGATGACTATTTGCCACCACAACCATACTTTCATGTCATTTCAGTACCTTTATTAGGGATGACAGAATATCCCAGAATACTTAGGCTTCATTTTAAACTTCTCTGTTAAAACGATTACCGTTCTTCTAAGCATCGTTCAGATTCCTTACAGCAGCTGTGTTAGACTGTTTTCTGGTCTCATCAAATCCTTTTTGCCTCATGCTTCTCCTATTACCAATGATAAAGTGAAGGGATATAGCCTAGCCTGGCGGTTCACAAACCTTAGCGTGATTGAGTTTCAGTTGGTGGCCTTATTAGGACAGAGATGGCTGCTCCAGCCCCATTGTTTCTGATTCAGCAGATTTAGGTAGAGCATGAGAAAGGATTTCTTATAAGTTCCCATGTGACGCTAGACTGCAAAAGTCTTTAGTGGTGAGTGGGGGATAAAGCATGGGGATTGAACCAGGGTGGGCTGAACATAGAACTATGGTAATAATGGGTTTGGGGGAAGAGGCACAGAATTTTAAATATTTGATAGCTCCCGAGAGCCTGGTGTCACACACCCTGCTACAGCGAGGGCTAGCTTTAAGATCTGAAGACTATCCCATGTGTATTTTGGAAGGGGCAGAAACAGGCAAACAAGAAACCCAAAGTGAAATGAAGGCATATCCAGACCTTTAATGAAATGGTGAAGACATGGGGAGAGCTCAGAGCTTGCCAACTTGGTGTGGCCATCTGGAAATGACTGTGCTGTGCAGCTGTTTCATGTTTGTGGCAGCTGATATCAGTCCCCTGGTCTTGCACCCTGTTGGTGTTGAGACACGTGGTGTTCTGTAAGTGCTGCAGCTCCACGGGGGAAGTTTTCACTCACTTCCAAAAGTATTATTTTTGTGAATCTTTAACTAAACATGGGCAAGAATCTGTAGATACAATGAGAATACAATATTCTTATTGTAGCCAAGATTCTCATCCATATTTGAGTTTCTTACTTCCCTGACATATTGAGTAGATTTTGATGCAAGTGAGCAAGAAGCCGTTTTTTGTAAAGGGCACAGACAGGTGTGGCAAGCTTTAGAGTGACTTCACTTCCTGATGAAGAGGACACTAGACCCAAGAGTCAGGAGCCGATTTCTAGCCCAGGTCTGAAATTCACATGCTGCCAGATTTGAGCAAGTCACTTAAATAATCTGGTCCTGGTTTTTTGGACTGTAAAATAAAAGGAATGGATGAGATAATTGCAAAGGTATGAAGTCTAAAATCCAGTGACAGTTTTAATGGGAAAACAGATTCATTAAGTAGTAGGATGATGTCTTCATTCTGGGAAATAATACAGAGCCATATTAGAAATGAACAAGTTTGCGAAGATAGAAACAACCTATTGTGGCCTCAGATCAGAATCTTATAGGACTAACTAATGTTCTAACTGATTTTAGAGAATTGAATTGTTTGAGGAAAGTTGAAAGGGCTGGTTCTAAGGCTGTTCACCTTGGCATACTGTCTCTTGTTTAATGTAATTTCCTCTTAAGGGCCAATGTCAACAATCAGGCACACACAAAGCAAGCCATTGAGTCAGAGTCAATGCATATGTCACTGTGCCGAGGTGAGCTTTGATGGTGGAATTTGATTAAGCATCTGGATTGTTTACCTATGACCTTCCTCAACTGAAACTTAATTATAAATTGCTCTGAGCAAATTTGACATTGAATGTCACCTGTGAAGGCATCCTTTTGGAATTTAGTTACCTCATTTGGTGAACATAATAGCATGAGACAATTTTTAATCTGTTTTTTTCAATCTTGAGACATTGAAGATGTAGATGTTTGTCAATGGCATAATAATGCACATTATTTTGTGTTTCTAGGAATGATGGCAGATTAAAAATAGATAATTTTTTTCCTAAGGAGAAGTAAAGATGTATCTATCATCTAAGCCAGGGGTAGTGAACCTTTTTATACCTACCGCCCACTTTTGTATCTCTGTTAGTAGTAAAATTTTCTAACCGCCCACTGGTTCTACAGTAATGGTGATTTATAAAGTAAGGAAGTAACTTTACTTTATAAAATTTATATGCAAGTTAAAGCATATAATAATAATTACTTACCAAGTACTTTATGTCAGATTTTCGCTAAGTTTGGCAGAATTAATCTTTATAAAACAACTTACTATAGTTAAATCTATCTTTTTATTTATACTTTGGTTGCTCTGCTACTGCCCACCATGAAAGCTGGAATGCCCACTAGTGGGCGGTAGGGACCAGCTTGACTACCACTGGTCTAAGCAAAGCTTAGATGAAACAACTCTCTTTTTACTTCTGTTATCTTAAACAGTGAGGAGAAACTCAGAGCAATCAGCCAAGAGGAAGAGGTGTAGGGTGACAGGGCTGGATGAAGCCCAGGGACCAGCTCTTGAAAAATTGTAAGCGGAGGTTGTTTTGATGGACTTCCCCATCTCTTTTTATTCATGTCCAAGCAATTTAATAAGGGTCTTTCAAGTGTAAGGAAAATGTGTACTGGAAACTGTTCTCAATCCCTTTGTCTTTTTCAGCTAAGATATATACACGAATTAGATCTTATTCTTATATATTGATGGCGAATTTTTGATGGCAACATGACCAAGTAGAAAAGGACCCTGTAGTGATCATGGTCCCAGGGGAGCAGACTTGAGAAATGTTCAAAGTCTCAATCACCCAATGGCATGTATTTTTATAGAAGGACTAGTTCTACAGTGACATTGAGGGTATACCATGTTCTAGTTTCTCTCTCTCTCTTTTTTTATGTAGTCTATCATGTGGACATATATTGCTTGTGGACGTATTAGGAAACCTTTACTATCACATGGACCTTTTGTTCACTTGTTTAAATCAATAGCTAAACAGTTCTAATAAGGTCATACTATATAATACTGTCATGGTGATCACGTATTTAACATGAATTTTTATTGGCTTAAATATTAAGTTTCTTATATGTCTGGAGATGTTATGCTTTTTATCAGTTTTTCAGTAAACACACCAACAGATGTTGAAGATATGAAGTCTTAAAAATAGAAACTTGTAAGCAGAAATAAGTAAAAATAAGTCAGTTTGATAAAATAATTATGAGTCACCTGCTTCGTACATTGCATTGACTTACGTTCTGTGCCTGTTGAACAGTTCACCTAGCCAGTACTACAAAGAAAGAGAGGGGGAGAGAAAAAATATTACTTCTCAGTCTGAGACACCCAGGAAGCCCATTTGATCACAACTGAGATTTTTACTGTAATGAGCTGTGCACCTGGGCCTCGGGACCACTTGCAAATACCCTGAGGAAAGAGGGACAAAATGCAGTCATTTTGACCTTAGATACACCCACTTGCAGGATCCTCTTCTTTTAAAATCCTTTTTTTTTTTTTTTTTTAAATTTTCCAGGTGAGTCTGCTTCTTGGAATTTATGCTCAAGGACAATTTGGAGTTCTTACAAACATAACCTCCTTAACTTAAACAATTTGCATTTGCATGAGACACCAGGGAACTGGGAATGATGCAGGAATTGAAACCTGGCTTAATAATGAGTCCATGAAACCAGGACAGCCCCTGAGTCTAAACTCAGCTTGGATACCGCTGGCTGTGTTGCTTCGGTTTAATTGAATAACACCAGAAGATTAAACCCCTTTTGTTGAAAGAAATAAACAATTAAGGGACAAGTCACTGAAAAATTGAATAAGTAATTGTTTTTTGCTATTTTGTAAGGATGAACTATATATGTTTGCTGTAAATAGAGTTCACTGCCTATAAAGTATCTTTTATAGTGGAAAAGTCTACCATAATCTAGGTCATGATGTATGTGTGTGACATGCTTTATTTTGATATTTCTTTACTATAATGATCTGAAACTGAACCTGTAGTATCTCAGTGTATGCCTCTATAAGGTTTCCAGTTTCTCCACAAGCTTGCCAACACTTGTCTTTTTTTTTTTTTTTTAAATAGTAGCCATCCTAACAGGTGTGACATAATGTCTCATTGTCATCTTCATTTTCATCTTTTCATATACCTGTGGGTCATTGTGTGTATTTTTTGTAGAAATGTCTGTTCAAGTCATTTGCCCAAGTCCAGACCATAAAAAATAAACCAGGATATCAGCGATCTGAGGATGGATTATAGACTCTGGCAAATGAATCTGACTGTAGTGCAAATGTGCAATGTAACTGCTTTAAAAGTGGAGGGGGTGGGTGGGGGGAGCTGATCTAAACTTTATGTTCTGACTAGAAACTGTAAGGGTGAAGACAACAAAAACTCTATATAAATGCTATGCTAGTTGGTAACTTTGTTTCTTATGGAGGGTTCACAATTCTGAAACTGCATTACATTTACCCTGGGATTGAACAAATAGGTAGATGAATTGTAGGTGGTAGGTGCCATGTTTCACACTGTTGGAATGGGAGATTGCAAGCAAACAAGTATAGTCTCCCTGTGGTACTGAGTTAGTACTTCATATATACATAGATTGATTAATACAGAAAAGAGTTAGATATGTGTGTATAATAGGTTAATATACACATATCACCTCGTCCACTGTGTGTCTAGAAGCAATGACATCCCAGGAGAGATAGGTACTCCCAGTGCACAGATCTTGGTTTCTAAATACCATTTCCATATAAAAGCAACTAGGGGTTCTTGGAGAAATGATCAATTCTAGGGCCGGGAAGGGAAAATACAAGATGAGTCTGGAGTGTCTTATGGTACCAGAAAGCAGGGATGGGCTAAAAAAAATTTAAAGGTTGGATTATGTCAAAGGGGCAAGAGTTAAAATGAAGGAATGCTCATTGTCTAAACCTAGAATAACTTAAGAAGCAAAATGAATTACATGAAATAAGATTATAATATTTGATACAAAGCAAATATATATAAATTCATACTGATTTTATCTCCCCACCAAGTTTCTCCTTCCTTTTGTTTATTCTGCAAGCAACTTTCTCAGTGATCCTCCTGAGACATCTTAATGATGCTGTAATCTTCATGATCAAGAATTTCAATGACTCATCATTGTCCCTGAAAGAAAATCTCAACACTTCCATTTTTGTTTTCAAGCTTTTAGACCATTAGCCAAATTACAAAACTTCTCTAGGTATTATTTTTCTCATTTGTAAAATGACATTAAGATATAGGAACTTACAGATGATCTCAACAGCCTAAGAAAGATACAGATCTATGATTGACATTTACAGAGTCTTTTATCCTAGAATTCCAGATTATACATTCTTCTTTAGTACACATGAAACATTCTCAAGGATAGACCATATGTCGGGACACAAAACTGGCCTCAACAAACTTAGGAAAATTGAAATTACACCAAGCATATTATCTGACAACAGTGTTTTGAAATTAGAAATCAACCGCAAAAAGGAAGTAAAAAATCCACAAATATATGGAGACTAAACAATATACTACTAAAAATGACTGGATCAAAGGAGAAGTAAAAGGTGAGGTCAAAAGATATGTAGAGACAAATAAGAATGACAATACAAAATATCAAAACTTCTGGGATGCAGCAAAAGCAGTAATAAGAGGGAAAGTTATATTATGACAGGCCTATCTCAAGAAACAAGAAAAATCCCAAGAAAACAATCTAACATCACATCTTAAAGAAATAGCAAAAGAAGAACAAAAGCAGCCCAAAGTAAGCAGAAAAAAGAAAATAATAAAAATTAGAGCAGAACTGAATGAAATAAAGAACAAAAAGATTATTCAAAAAATTAATACAATAAAGAGCTGGTTTTTTGAAAGGATTAATGAAATTGACAAACCTCTGGCTGAACTCACTAAAGGAAAAAGAGATAAGACTCAAACAAAATCAGAAATGAAAGAGAAGTTACCACAGGCATCACAGAAATGTGAAGGATCCATACAAGAATGGTTAGAAAGACTATATGCCACCAAATTCAGTAACCTAGAAGGAATGGTTAAGTCCCTAGAAATATATAACCATCTTAGACTGAATTAAAAAGACCTGTAAATTCTAAATAGACTGATCAGCAGTGAGGAAATTAAACAATTTTTAAATGGTTCGAAAATAGTGTTTTGTTGCCTATCTATGTATCTATCTATGTGGTCATACATCTCCTAGTAGTCATAGTACTTAGTACTTAGGGTGGATACAAATATGAGGAATTGTTTCAGTTACCAATGTTACATTGATTTATCTATCCAAGGGGTTTTGATTTTAGTCACCTTAGGTGAGACATGCTAAATAAAAAATATCCACAAAAAAATGACACTTTTACATTTTTTAAACATTAGACCAGTCATGGCAATGGT
Source organism: Saccopteryx leptura (assembly GCF_036850995.1). Lineage (NCBI taxonomy): Eukaryota > Metazoa > Chordata > Mammalia > Chiroptera > Emballonuridae > Saccopteryx > Saccopteryx leptura. The sequence continues at coordinate 76,070,303 of NC_089513.1, forward strand.
AAAAAATGAAAATGATTTTTGGTGCCTGCTGCATATTTTAAGGACGTTTGGCAAATAATTGGATTAATTCAATCCTCAAAAATCTCTTGAGCAAACCCCTGATAGCATCTGCTTCCAGTATGTTAATTATAAAACAATTAGGTTCTAATGAGGCCTTTGCTTCCTTATTCTGTTTACCAGCTCAAGTTCAACATCCTTCTATTGATATGAAACGTGTGTAAACATCATTTTCTTTTTTTCTTTTTAATCTTGAAGTCTGGGAGCCCTGGTAGATTTCTTAAGAGCAAATAAGGGAAGTCTTTTTTTCCCTTTTGGTTTCAATGGTACACAAATTAACTTGTTTCCTCTCTCCAACTAAGGATTCAGCATAAGGAGCCTTTTGGGAATACGAACATTCTTTTTCTTCCTGACTCTAAAGTTTCATTAGAAAAAAATGTGCATTTACATAACTTTCACTATGAGAATGGAGACAGGGTTAGCAGGAATGTTTGTTAATGTAGAACTGTAATGCAATGTAGAATCACCAATCACTCATGTAATGAACAATGTTAACAGCACTGCTTACGGAGTTAAGGCCGAGTTTGACGCGTTCAGCTCAGGCTACCATTGGAAAGCAGTGTATCCATCTTTGCTGAGAACCTACTATGTGCCATGCTTTTAGTAAGGCAGCTCCCCCTCTCTACCCCCTCATCATTTCATTAGACTCTTAGTGCAATCCTGAGTAGCTTTCCAATCCAAATGGTTGAAGACAAGGGAATTGAGACTTGGAGAATATTAATAACACATTCCAGGTCATGTGCCTGCTATATCGCAGAGCTTTATATGAAATCACTTGGCTTGACCCCAAACTGATAACAGTTTCCACAGTAGCACGGTGTCCTCATATCCATTTTATGGCCTTCAGAGTCCAGTTTCCTGGCCAATGGGACAAGCCTAGTCATCTTGATCTCTTTGGCAAGAATGGGTTCATGGATTGCTTATTCTAAAGTGCTGAAGTGCTTGTAGAAAACACATAATTATTTTATATGTAGTTACCTTTGCAGGCTTTTCTTTCTGTCTTTTTTTTTTGTTTCCGGTCGTGGTGGTGGTGGTGGTGGGTGTAATTTTGTTGTTGCCGTTTTTCACGCGGATCGTGGAGAATCTGTGACGCAATCCGTACTCCCTTTAATAACACGAGTTCGTGAAAAGCACACGGCCGTCGCCAACATTTCTGCAGTGGTTAACTCACACTTCCTGGTACTAACTTCTCTCAAACTTGTAGATTCCCGAGGACATGAAGACCAGACTGACGTTTCATTAAGTTTTTCTATTGATAAGAATGTGTTAGATGCACATGAGAAATAAATACCAAAGCTGCCTACCTTCCATCTCTGGGTTTCATAGCCCTGCTTAAGAGGGTGCGTCTACAGGACATACGTGAAGGGGAAGAAGCATGCCCAACTGTGGCTAGGTGATAGGACGGCTGTTTTGACATGCGTCATCCAAAACTACATGCATCCGCGGAGGACCTGAAACAACGGTGCCAACGTGTGAGCCACGGTCCTTCCCCGGGCCAGGGCTCCTAGGGCAATTTCCTTTCATTAAAAAAAAAATATTTTCTAGGTTTTTTTTAAAGAAAAAAATGTATTCTATCATCAGAAGAATGCACTAAATTGCATTTGTGTTTAAAAAAGTCACGTCCTCCTGAACACAGTCCTGATGAGGTGTGAGGACATCCTCAAATGGAAATAATTTTGTTTGTCAGGGAATTTAGCTTTTCACTGGGAGCTGGGCGTTCAGCTGCCCGACACCATGGCAACCAGAGGAAACCACAGAGCCCAACAATGGCATAAAATGTTTCCTCGTGAGTGGGTATGAAGGCGGTAACCTTGGACCTCTTTTCTGCCTTTCTTTTCTTTTTTTTTTTTCCCACTTCCCCTGGAAGAGAAGGCCGCATTGTGTTTTTCTAGCTGACCCCGTGGCTTCCCAGCTGGGCGGCCACAACAGCCTTATTCCCTCTTGCCGTTTTGGGCCTGGGAGAAATCTCCAGAAAACCGTGGGCCCCTTCTGTGGAGGAGAGCTCAGTTTCTTTCAATTTGTCTTCTCTGCTCCCCTCCCCTCCCCGCGACGTGCTCCAGTCCCTCTCCATGTCCCCTCGGCGCTCCCCTTATTCTGCCGAGCCCCCTGGAAGCTGCAGGGCTGGTGGCCCTGCTCTGTTCAGTCCTGTCGTCTTCTCACCACGGACTCCCTCTGCGAGGGCTGTCTCCTTCTCCGCTCTCGCTCTTCCGGTCCCGTCTTCTTCTCACCACGGCTCCCTCTGCGAGGGCTGTCTCCTTCTGCTGCCGGTCCCGTCTTCTTCTCACCACGGCTCCCTCTGCGAGGGCTGTCTCCTTCTCCGCCCTCGCTCCTCCGGTCCCGTCTTCTTCTCACCACGGGCTCCCTCTGCGAGGGCTGTCTCCTGCTCCGCCCTCGCTCCTCCGGTCCCGTCTTCTTCTCACCACGGGCTCCCTCTGCCAGGGCTGTCTCCTTCTCTGCTCTCGCTCCTCCGGTCCCGTCTTCTTCTCACCACGGGCTCCCTCTGCGAGGGCTGTCTCCTTCTCCGCCCTCGCTCCTCCGGTCCCGTCTTCTTCTCACCAAGGACTCCCTCTGCGAGGGCTGTCTCCTTCTCCGCCCTCGCTCCTCCGGTCCCGTCTTCTTCTCACCACGGGCTCCCTCTGCGAGGGCTGTCTCCTGCTCCGCCCTCGCTCCTCCGGTCCCGTCTTCTTCTCACCACGGGCTCCCTCTGCCAGGGCTGTCTCCTTCTCTGCTCTCGCTCCTCCGGTCCCGTCTTCTTCTCACCACGGGCTCCCTCTGCGAGGGCTGTCTCCTGCTCCGCTCTCCTCCTCGATGTGCTGCCATGGGTCGCCAGCGACTGCGGCGTCTGGTACTCTCTCTCTTTTTGAAGACTTTCTTTTTTTTAAACCGAGTTTTATTGTTCAGGTAAATAGGATTCCTCCAAGCTAGGATTCCTCCCAGCCACTAAGGATGAAGAAGAGTCCTCATTTTGGCCACAGGAATCCAAATATGTTGGTTATAGAGGTTGCCAAGGGCAGGCTTCCCCCGTAGACAGGTGAGGAGCGAGGTGCGAAGTTTCCTCCTGTGGCCCGGGCCACGATGCCTTCTAGAAGGGACGCCAGGCTCCACGCAGCAGGGATCGTTGACCTTGGGGCTGGGATTGACTTTGAGATTCTCCGTGTTTGGGCTTAAATGCTTCCAGCAGCGTAGAAGCCACCAGCAATGTGAGCAGGTGGTCCTCTACTCGGCGTACCTCAGACCGCTGTGAACACTTCTTTTCAGTTCATACAAAGCAGAGGAACTGAGGAGACAGACTTCAGGGAAGCTGCTGGGATGCCGGCCAGCAGCCAGGGGTGCTGCTGGGGCGTGAGTGGGAGAGTCAGCATGCCAGAGCCAGGCTGGAACCCCGTGTGACCCTCTGGCGCCAGGAATCACGGGAGAGTCACATGCAATCATGGGAGAGCTGGCCATGCTGGGGAACCGGTGGCTATGGTGTCATTCCCAGGAGGGTGAGCCAGCCCGGGAATGAAGCGTTTACAGCCATGGAAAAGCTGCCTGGTAAGATGGAGGGCTCATGTCACCCACCTCTCTTTCCCGAGCAGTTGTGAGAGAATGTTACCCTGAACGTAACAGCCTCGTGGTAACTGCTGCTCTGACAGCCTGGTTGTGGGACCCGTAGAACACTCCTGTCGTCATGAGCGAGTTTTATACATCCCTCCTCTTTATATGAATATATATAGGCATACATCCATGTGGTATGTACACACACACGATTATACACAATTATATCTGTATATATGTATATAAATATTACACACACGCCCTTGGCTCTCTCTATACACCAGGATATCCTGGTCTACATAGAGTCTGTGGGTGTTCTTATTATGTCTGGTCCAACAGTGCTTTTATTTTGCTTGTACCTCTGAAAGATAATGTGGCTGGGATAGAATTTTAGGTTGAGCATTCTGTTCCCTGAGGCTTTAGAGCAGTGGTAGTCAACCTGGTCCCTACCGCCCCCTAGTGGGCGCTCCAGCTTTCATGGTGGGTGGTAGCGGAGCAACCAAAGTATAAATAAAAAGATAGATTTAACTATAGTAAATTGTTTTATAAAGATTTATTCTGCCAAACTTAGCAAAAATCCGACATAAAGTACTTAGTAAGTAATGATTATTATATGCTTTAACTTGCTGTAACTCTGCTTTATATATTTTATAAAGTAAAGTGACTTCCCTACTTTATAAATCACCATTATTGTGGAACCGGAGGGCGGTTAGAAAATGTTACTACTGACAGAGATACAGAAGTGGGCGGGAGGTATAAAAAGGTTGATTACCCCTGCTTTAGAAGATATTGTTCCATTATTTTCTGGCACCTGTTATGACTGATGAGAAATCTGTTGACAACGAAGATATCAACAATAGTATTGGTAGTCATTAATTTTTAGTTAGGTTTTTTTTTTCCCTTTGGGTAATTCTTAAGAGTTTTCTGTTTACATATTGAGATTCTGCTGATTTACTCCAGAGTGTTAGATACATATTTATCTTAGTTTATACCCTGCTTGGACCTAGAGTGCTCCGTTGATGTGCACGCACTGTATTTTTAAGATTCACGGTTGCTGGAAAGAGTGTAAGTTCATTTTTGGTGGCTGTCGTCAGGGATTTCTTCATCTTAGAACTATCAGCATTTTGGGCCAGATGATTTTTTTGCTAGTGGCAGGGGTGGGGTGGGGGGTGGGGTGGAAGGTGGGCATTCTGTGTATTGTTGGGTGTTTAGCCACGTCCCAGACCTCTACCTACTGGAGGCCAGTGACAGCTCTTCTTTCCTGGTTGCGATGACTAAAAATGTCTTCAGACCAGGCCGTATGTATCCTGGGTGGGGGTGGGGTGGAGGGAATCACCCCTGGTTGAAAACTGCTGCTCTGGTGGACGAACGTCTCTCCCTCTTCCCTCTGCCTGATTCCAGCCACGTAAAATCAGTGTTTGATTCTTTGCTCATGTCAGGAAAACTTAAACCGATTCCTGTTCTAGAGTATGTATCGTTCCAGCACCGGATTTCCGATGCATTTAGAGCACATGTGACTTGGGAGAGGGTCCCTGGAGGATGTTAGAAATGGAGATACAGTCGCAGGCTTGAGCCCTTGTGGTTTGTCCCTGACCTTGTCTTGTTCTAGTCCCTCTGATGGGGCCTTCGTGACGGGTCTCATTTCCCCAACGCCGCCTGTGTCCAGCCCGTCGCTATAGGACGTGGAGGCTGAGGCCGCTGTAGGGAGGGCTCTTCGCTTCTCCCGACAGACAGCTCTGGTTGGGCGCAAACCCAGCGTGAGTGTCCGCCGGTGGGGCTTCCCGGCCCTGCCCCTGCCTGCGTGTTCCCTTCATTCCGTCAGGAAGTCGGAGGCTGAGCACTGGTCTTGATGCGTTGGGAGTTTTATGCCGCAGAGAAGAACATTTCTACTCCTGGACTGGAAAGGCCAAGGCGCCAGCTCCTCCGGCCTGGACGGAGGTCTGAGCTCCTGGAGACGCTTGCTGTGTTGCTGTAAGGAGGGGACATGATGCGGAATGTCAGGGGGACGTCTGGAGGCGGCAGCTCCAGCTGATGCCCGCTGATAGGGATCAGAGGGGTATGCAGCCCCCAGGGTAAGGTGACCAGTCGTCCTCCTTTAGGAAGGACAGTCCTTCTTTTGTGAGTTCTGTCCTCCCTCGAAAAGTGTCCTCCTACACGTCCTCCTTTTTGATACTGGAACACTGATCTGTAAATGTCGATGCAGAGTCGATCCATTTCGTGTGATGTGAGGTATTTGTATTTGACATGACGACTCGTCAAGGATCAGTACAGTGCGGTGAGACACGATTGTGAGACACACGCGCTCTGCACGGGAGACCTTGAGAGAGCGTGTGATATACCGAGTGCGCAAATGGCTTTGTGTACTTCTTACTGAACCACCACACGGCACATATGACGTTGTAGACTCATGGTTATTTCTTTCTCAGTGAATGTTCAATCATAGACAGGTAAGCACAATTCACATCTTAATAATTCATTTTCTATTTAATAATTTCCAAATGCGTATAATTTTATTTACAAGTTTTTTTCCGAAATTTGAGTTTTAAAGTGGAAATTTAACCTCAAACCATATCTATTAATAACACATTTTGATTAAATAGTTGCATAAAACAGATGATTTTTAATTAGAAAATGATAAATACACTAGAATATCACTCCAAATTAGTGGTTTTGTTTGATATTTAGTTTTACTAAATGAGTACTTTTTTCTTACAATTATTATTAAAAACTAATAGGCATGTAAGCATAATTACAATATAAAATATTACAAATGTTTTTATTATGCATTTATCATATTATAGTGTACTACTGTTGCAATGAATAAAATGTTTCTTTTATTTACAATATTGTTTTCTTCCATTTATTTTTGTCCTCCTTTTCTTTTTTTTGTATTTTTCTGAAGTTGGAAATGGGGAGGCAGAGAGACAGACTCCCGCATGCGCTCAACCAGGATCCACCCGGCATGCCCACCAGGGGGCGATGCTCTGCCCATCTGGGGTGTTGCTCTGTTGCAACCAGAGCCATTGTAGCACCTGAGGCAGAGGCCATGGAGCCATCCTCAGCGCCTGGGCCAGCTTTGCTCCAATGGAGCCCTGGGTGCGGAAGGGGAAGAGAGAGACAGAGAGGAAGGAGAGGGGGAGGGGTGGAGAAGCAGATGGGCACCTCTCCTGTGTGCCCTGGCTGGGAATTGAACCTGGGACTCCTGCAAGCCAGGCCGACTCTACCACTGAGCCAACCGGCCAGGGCCTTTTGTCCTCCTTTTCATTGTTAAAAAGTTGGTCCCCTTACAAGAAGGGGAGGCAGACTGACAAGGCAAGCCAACAAAGGTGAGCGTGTCCTGTCACCGGGGACACCTGTCTCGGAACAGGAGCTGCTCTGTTCTGTCCTCTTGGTCCTACAGAGGAAGCTCTTTGTAACAGACACTCACTGTTGTCTTTGTTCTGTTAGGCGAGTTGTTTCCACAGTCCTGGAGTGTGTCACTCACCTGCACGTTGGATGGCCGGGTGAACTCAGGTGTGGCTTTTGTGACCCTCGGGACTCACTGCTGATGACGAGAGGTGTTGTCACAGGTCCGTCATTGCCAAGAAACACTTTGGCGCCTCCTGAGTCTGTGTTCTCCTGTCTCCGGGGCTTCACGACCCAGAGCTCGGGCATCTTGAACAGAAAAAGAAAAGAGAGAGGGAAGGGAGAGAGTGGGACCTCTCTCTACCTGTGGCTGTCGCGGGCAAGTGGCCTTCTCCAGAGGGCTGTTTATTAGGCTGACTGTCACCGCTGCCGCTTGGTGTGGGCCCTTAAGTGATTCAAGGACGCCCCTGCCGTGGCCCAGAGTTCACGTGGTCTTAGCCGGCAGGAAACGGGTCCGTTGCCATCACTGGTCTAGATGCTTTCCTGCATTTTCCCTGTGGAACCCTGTTAGTCATAGTGCGGCCGGAGGGGCTGGGCCCTGGCAGGTCGGGGCTTCCTGACAGGCAGCGGGCATTACACACTGGGAGGGGCCGTGGGTGGGCACGGGGGGGGGGGGTTGAGCACGGCGACCCCCCTCCCTCTCACAGCACCTGCACAGACGTCGGGCTGGTTGGAAACTCTGGGACGTGAGCATGCGCGGCCCGGATGCGGGAATGGGAACAGGAGCCGTGTCGCGCCTGTGGAAAGCTGATGACCCAGACAGCGACTGCCTGTCGGGCCCACAGCTGAGTCTCTGGGGGCGGCAGGGTGCGGTGGTGAAGAGCAGGGACAAGCTGGGGCCCGCTGGGCAGCTCTGTCCCTCCCGGAGTCTCACATCAGCGACTCAGAGAGCAGCGCCCTCCGCCCCGCCTCCGCTGGCCGCGTGGCACACAGGGTTGTTTCTGCTTCGGCCAACGCTAGCTTGGGACCGCTGCTGGGAGGGGATTCTGAGGACCTTGGTCTCCAGCTTAACGGTGTCAATAATAGAATGACCCTGCACAGTGACACCGTCTTACAGCGTGGGGAAGGCGTGTCGGTACAGTCTACGACCTAAACACACGTCCGTCCAGTTTAGAGGACAGTGGAAGGCCATCGAGTTACTGTACGGCGTTGAATCGCCTTGGGAACCTTTCAGATTCAGATTGTGTTTTATTAGGACGCCCGTTAGAATGAGCTTATCCAATTCCATGCGCTCTTCTGACCTTGTAACTTACACGCCCTCGAAGTGGGTCTACCTTGGGGTGGGTCTTGCCGCCCCCATCCTGTGACTCTAGGTCCTAAGCAAGCATGGCGGAGGGGATGCTCTGTGACTTCCGAGGCGAGGTCGCGAAGGGGATGCAGCTGGGCATCTCCTCTCCGGTCCTCTCTCGCATGATGCTGTCCTCTGGAACCCAGCCATGGTGTGGTGGGGCAGCTCAGGCCGGTCGGAGAAGCCACACGAGGGTGTCCCAGTCCCCAACCTTGGAGGCTTTCCGCGGAGGCTCCCATACTCTGAGCAGAGACGGGCCGTGACCTCACCGTGTCCCCTCCGTGCCCTGTGCCGTCCATAGGCACGGGAACTCTGAGAGATAGGAATGGTTTTTGCTGTTTAAGTCACAGAGTTACGGTCCTGGAGCCCGGCAGACCGGTGTTTGAATCTTAGCTCTGCTGCTCAGTTTGGTGTTGAGCAAACTGCGTGTCCGTTTAAACTTTAGTTTCATTCTCTTTTCAATGAGGCATATCATAGTGTCAGGGTTTATTGTGTAGGTTAATTGCCATAATGCATTATGTCATATATGACGCTGTTATTGTGTGCCCGACACAGAGTGAGCACCCCTTAGGTGGTAGCTCTCGCTATTTTTATTATAAATGTATTCTTTGGCAAAAGACACTTCCTATTCAATTGTCCCTTGGATCAAAGCCTTTCATTAGGATGCACTCACTTTTCTTACTTCCCGACTTTCCCTACAAAGCAAAATGCCATCAATTCATCTGCTGATTTCAACCTCCTTTATGCAATATTCCCTAACACGTCCATCTCACTCGCCTTTTCTTGAAATTCCTATCACCCCTCTATGCTAATCGTATATACCACACTAGTTAATTTATCACTACTTGTTTTTATCACATGGCTCTGGGAGTGGTCTTGTCCCCTTTGTAGATTTTTTTTTAATTTTTTTTTTTTTTTTTTTTTTCATTTTTCTGAAGCTGGAAACAGGGAGAGACAGTCAGACAGACTCCCGCATGCGCCCAACTGGGATCCACCCGGCATGCCCACCATGGGGCGACGCTCTGCCCACCAGGGGGCGATGCTCTGCCCATGCTGGGCGTCGCCATGTTGCGACCAGAGCCACTCTAGCGCCTGAGGCAGAGGCCACAGAGCCATCCCCAGCGCCCGGGCCATCTTTGCTCCAACGGAGCCTCGGCTGCGGGAGGGGAAGAGAGAGACAGAGAGGAAAGCGCGGCGGAGGGGTGGAGAAGCAAATGGGCGCTTCTCCTGTGTGCCCTGGCCGGGAATCGAACCCGGGTCCTCCGCACGCTAGGCCGACGCTCTACTGCTGAGCCAACCGGCCAGGGCTTGTAGATTTTTTTTTAAAAGACTTTATTTATTTATTCAATTTTCAGAGAGGAGAGGGAGAGAGAGAATGAGGGGGAAAGATGGAGAGAGAAGTGGGGAGGAGCAGGAAGCATCAACTCCCACATGTGCCTTGGCCAGGCAAGCCCAGGGTTTCGAACTGGCGACCTCAGCATTCCAGGTCGACGCTTTCCTCTTTGTAGAGTTTTAAGTGCCTCAGGAACAGGGATCATGCTGTATCCTGCATCTATACCGTATGGAGCCTTCTAGACGGCGCTGGGCAAAGAGCCGGTGGCGCTCAAGAAACTACTGAACTGTTGGTTTCACTTTTCATTCGGAAGGTGATGACAATCACATTCCCCCATCGCAGTGGATCCAAAGGACCACTCAGGAGATGTCACCAATAGCTCTAGGCTGGGTCTAGAGAGATGGTCCCCCGGCTTCCCGAGGACCAGAAGGGACTCCGGCCACACAGCAGACGTGCGTGGGGCATGTGAGGAGACTAATGAACACCGAGTAGAAGAATCTGGCTTAGACAAACCCAGTTATCACCTAGCCTTGCTCCACCCCTGCCCACCGCCGGTCCAAGGCCAGTGGTGTGGGCCGGAGAGGTTCGGGAGGGTTCAGAGGCCTGACTGCAGGATTCGCACGGTGAACGGGGCTCTGTCTTTACGACTACAGCCTCCCAGGTTTCTCAGCAGGCCAAGGGCAGGGCCGGGTCTAGAACAGCAGGTTGACAGGCCACAGAAGAGCGCGCTCCAGCAGGACTGAGGGAATGGAAAAAGTGATGCATGGGGCTGGTTCGCCCTGCCAACTCAGCGGCCGTTGGAGGAAGTGCTTTCAAAACAGAGTGCGTGGAGGCTGGCAGCCCTGCCCGGGGAGACGTGCCAGAGCTTGCAAGCGTTCTCTCTGAGACTGGGTGGATTCCACACGGCCACACGGCCGCTCCCCGAAAGGTAAGTGCCGCCCCGCCATCTCCATCACCGCCTGTCTCCCAGGAGGATCTGGACTCGCCCTGTGGAGTCAGAGACCCACGAGAGAACAGTCCAGGTACACGGGGGCAGCGGGCTGCCTGCCTCAGAGCCTCCATTTGCAAAAAGCCTCCTGAGATAACGCTATTGGACACTGACTTTCCATTCCTGGTGGACCCTGGTTTGAATGGCGCACTCCGTGCATGCAGCCAGGTCAGGGGAGCCGAGCACTTCACGTCACAGACTTTGCACCTGCTCACGTCATCGAACAGGCGAGCAGCAGGTGGCAACCTTTCGCGTGCCTCCTGGCTCCGTTTCGTTAGGTCGCATCACTCAGGGAGCGATCCTCAACGACCACGGCTCACTGCGGTGTCCTGTGGAAGGGGCCGGCCTGCTCCTTCTTGACTGGGAAGCAAGACACCCGTCGAACCAGGCGACTTCATCTTTATTTCAGTGACCAGGGGAAACACGACAACAGAAGAGTCACCTACGATACGGTGTGCAGGGGCGGGTCACAGAACGGGGGACCCACGACCTGTGTACGTATGTTCGCCGGCTGCCTCCGCCCATAATTTCAGTTTAAAAGAGAAAACCAACCCAGCAAACACAGTGATGCTCGTTTCCCCAGAGGCACTGATGGCGGAGGGGTGAGGTCGGTGTTGTTGGAGGGACAGGCAATGACCTGCTTGGAAGCAACAAATAAAATGGTGATTAACGCGTGCCCAGAGCAAATCTGAACCTTCGGCCTGAAGCAGCTGGTGGGAAAAGGAAACTAATGTATTGAAGTGAAACACGGGATCGTGGGTTTTCAGATGAGAGAGGAAAATGGAGCCATTGTGACTTGGAAACAGCAAATGCATTCAAGTGGATGCTGCCTAAATCATGGAAGTCCGTCTTTCATAGTTCGTGAACCACCTTGTGAAAAAAAAAAAATAGGGGGGGAGGGGTGGGAAGGACCATCTTCTTAATTCTGAAGGGACAGAAATACGTTTCCTGAACCTCACTCTCGCCCGACACACAGACTCCAGACGCATGGCTACCACTGAGTGGTGAGGGGGCCGACGCAGACAAAGCTGAATGACAGAGGGAGACCAGGTTTTTTTTGTTGCTTGTTTTTTGTTTTTGTATTTTTCTGAAGTTAGAAGCAGGGAGGCAGAGAGACAGACTCCTGCATGCACCCGACAGGGATCCACCCGGCATGCCCACCAGGGGGCGATGCTCTGCCCATCTGGGGCGTTGCTCTGCTGCAATTGGAGCCACTCTAGTGCCTGAGGTGGAGGCCATGGAGCCAAACTCAGCACCTGGGACAACTTTGCTCCAATGGAGCCTTGGCTGCAGGAGGGGAAGAGAGAGACAGAGAGGAAGGAGAGGGGGAGGGGTGGAGAAGCAGATGGGCACTTCTCCTGTGTGCCCTGGCCGGGAATCGAACCCGGGACTTCCACATGCTGGGCTGACGCTCTACCGCTGAGCCAACCGTCCAGGGCCAGGAGACCAGTTTTTGATGACACAATGGGACAGAGTCCTTGTCTGTGATCAGAGGGTGCCTGAGATGTCCTTGGGAAGGAATCGCTACACACTGACTCGTCACACGGGAGGGTGGGAACGCATTTAGTCCCTGTCGTTTCTATACGTGTCCCTCAGGGGTGCTCACCAACAGCGCATGCTCCCCGGTTCTGGCTTACCGCCAAACGTGCCCCTGGGCAGAAGGCTCATCCGCCTGTCTCGGTGGAGGCGCTCGGAGTCAAGGTTAATGACCGCTCGGGATGTGGGCACCCGGCTGAATGCTGGGTTTCTTGTGCGGTATGATGAGTCCACCTTGTTAGTTTGGGAACAGGCCTCTGGAGATCAGGTTTTGAGTTACAGAATGGTCAAGTTCCATAGAATAGAGAGAGTTTGAGTTTGTAATGGATGCGGGAGGGGGAAGGTTTTCTGCTTTTATTCAAGGTTTCACACTCTTACCTTGTTAAAGGTCGATCCATTAAAAAACTGGAAAGTTGTCATTTGCATCAGTTAATTTGTCATTTTCTTCTTTTGCACTGGTAAGATATCTATTTCTTTCCTCCGCTTTCCTCTGCTGTCAGAATTCATGGTAAGGTCCGGAGATTCCTGTCACTCTCGTCATATATTTGCTTTATGAATTATTCAGTGTTGGAATTAAGTATGTGCTGACTGTCAGCTGAATTTCTATATCAAAATATCAAAATGGGAAAAATATAAAAGGCATTGGATCACTGGAAAGGAAATGGGATAATAAACTTAGAGAACATTTGCTGGTATAATAAAATTAGAGAACGTATGTGCCAGAACATTTCAGTCGAAAGAATATCTGAACGTTGTAGTAAATTGATAAAAAGGAGTTGTTGACATAGCAGTTATATTAGGTTTCGAAACATGGTTAAAAGATCACTTGAGGAGGCAGAATGAAGACTGGATGATCTCTCAAGGCCCGTTCTTACCTTTTATTTCTATAATTCTCACCTATATTGTTCTAGACCAGTGGTTCTCAACCTTTCTAATGCCGTGACCCCGCAATACAGTTCCTCATGTTGCGGTGACCCCAAACCAAAAAATAATTTTGGTGGCTACTTCATAACTGCAATTTTGCTACAGTTATGATTTGGAATGTAAATACCTGATATGCATTATGTATTTTCCGGTGGCTTTAGGCGACCCCGCTGGGGTTGCGACCCACAGGTTGAGAACCGCTGTTCTAGACCTTGTGTAATTTTTGTTCGTGTCTCAGTACCCATTAGACCAGGGGTCCCCAAACTTTTTACACAGGGGGCCAGTTCACCATCCCTCAGACCGTTGGAGGGCCGGACTACAAAAAAAACTATGAACAAATCCCTATGCACACTGCACATATCTTATTTTAAAGTAAAAAAACAAAACGGGAAGAAATACAATATTTAAAATAACAAACAAGTAAATTTAAATCAACAAACTGACCAGTATTTCAATGGGAACTATGCTCCTCCACTGACCACCTATGAAAGAGGTGCCCCTTCCAGAAGTGCGGCGGGGGCCAGATAAATGGCCTCAGGGGGCCGCATGTGGCCCATGGGCCATAGTTTGGGGACCCCTGCATTAGACAGTCCTGTCCATTTCCATTCGGATATCCGCCTAGGCACTAAAAAAAAAAATCTGCTCTGATTCAACTTTCTATATTACCAGAACAACATCTTCAAAAGAATATTTCATGTTTGTTAAAGCAGATAACACTGGTTAAAAAGAAACCGCCCCCCCCCCCCCACAACCCAAAAGACCAATGCCAGTCCAGTCAGAAGTTCCGCGCTGAGCGCCCACTCACCGGGGAGACGGTGAAGACGGCTCATCAGCCTCTGTTTCCAGAACTGCACGGTCTGTCATTGGTGCACAGACTGCACACACGTGAGATAACACATGTGAGATAACATGTGTGCGGTCGGTTGTGAACGATAAGTAATAACGGGATGACATGTAGGGAAGCCCACGTGCAAGGCGCTGCCCGCGGGGACCGCCCTGGAAGCGCGCCGTCGCGTCTGTGTTGTGACGAGGGTGGAACATTTCCAGGGGGACTTTGGGAGAACCAGGAGGTGTTGTAACTGAGAACGGTGTGTCGCTCTACTAGAGATGTGCTCCCACCATAAGGAGGAGAGAAAAAAAAATTTTTTTTTTTTCCTGAAGCTGGAAACGGGGAGAGACAGACTCCCGCATGCGCCCGACCGGGATCCACCTGGCATGCCCACCAGGGGCGATGCTCTGCCCACCAGGGGGTGATGCTCTGCCCCTCCGGGGCGTCGCTCTGCCGCCTGGGGCAGAGGCCAAGGAGCCATCCCCAGCGACCGGGCCATCTTTGCTCCAATGGAGCTTCGGCTGCAGGAGGGGAAGAGAGAGACAGAGAGGAAGGAGAGGGGGAGGGGTGGAGAAGCAGATGGGCGCCCCTCCTGTGTGCCCTGGCCGGGAATCGAACCCGGGACCCCTGCACGCCAGGCCAATGCTCTACCACTGAGCCAACTGGCCAGGGCCAAAAAATATTTTAAAATAAAAGAAAAAAAGCATTTTGTATGCTGACAGAAATCCATTGTTTAAATGACATTCAACCCAATGCAGGTGACGTGAGTCAAGACCGTGGCCACTTTGCCCTCTGAGGCAAGATGCTCTCGTTGGCGGTTGTAACCGGGTCATATATTGCAAACGGCTGTAAGATTTCGGAATCATCTAGTCGCATCTGTCCACAGCTGTTTTGCTTTCTCTGCGTGGTGTTGACACAGCAATTTATATTCTTATATACACATTTCAGCTTTTTTTTTTTTTTTTTTCACCGCTAAACTGTCACTTAACTAAGCTGACCTCACCGGTTGAGTATTTCTTTGTAGGATTCTTTTGCAAAGCTGCCCATACAAATCAAATCGGGAGAGTACACGGGGAAAGTTCAATGCGCAGAATTCCAGGCATGTCCCGTCACACACTTGACTCTGTGTAACCTTCACCGAAGAAGCCTTGATTGGTGTTGATCAATGTACGCTGGCGTTAATTCCCCACTTCATCACAGCTTATGAAACTTTTGGAGATGTTACGACTCGCTGCTCTCCCAGCCCACTGCGCCCAGATCACCTTACATCAGAGACCTTTTTCCGCCTGGCTGAGGAGGGTAGCAGTGAACCCTGCCGGCTGGAAGCAAGTGCTTTGAGATTGCAGATTGACCTCTTTCAGCCTGGTTTCCTTCCTCCAGAAGAGCTGTCGTCTGGCTGAATATTCCCAACCTAATTTCACCCAAATGAGTCGCGTCCCGGAGAGACAGGGTGCGGGCGCGGACCAGGGTGTTGTAAGAAAGTTGGCATCGGTGCTGGAGCTGTGCACCCCGGAGATACGAAGAAGAGCAGAGGCATCTCTTTGTGGACAGACAGAAGGCAGAAACACTCTCCTGACTCGGCGGTGACGGGACCCCGCAGAGAGGGGGGCTGGGAGGTGGATTGCGCTCCGGAAGGGCAGGTCCCGCCCGGTGTGCACAGAGAACCGCCTGCGGCACCCCCCCCCCCCCGATGTCCCATGGAGGGCTGTGGGGAGGGGGAAAGGGAAGGGAACCGGGGGTTCCCCAGACGAGGCTCAGACCCCGTCTCCGTGCTCTCGGAGCTGCACGACCTTGAACGCGTTACTTCCCCTGTTTCTCCGTCGGTTGAAGCAAAGGCAACAAACAGCCCTCAGCCTTGAGGGGAGTGGAGGCTGTCATGCCCGTCAAAGGAGCCCAGCGTAAGGCTCTGCAAATGTCAGTGTCCCCACAGCCCCGTCCTGACGTTGAGCAAATGCTCAGCGTCACCGTGCGCGACCCTCTGCTGCCCGCACGCTCTGAAAGGAAGCTTCTAGAAGGAGCGTGGGGGGGGGGGCAGCCCAAAGATGGCTTCAAAAATAAAATAAATCCGGAGGAAAGATTGTCCTGAAATCGGCACAGGTAAGAAAGCCGAAGCAGCCAGGAAGGAAATGACTTTTATTCCGGAACAAATAAATAAATAAATAAATAAATAGATAGATAGAGAGATAGAGAGATAGATAAAAGCTTTGGATGGAAATGAAAGAATGTCGAGGCAATCCTGAAGACCAGTGGGTTGATTGGTGGAGACATTATCAGCAAAACGTAAATGTCAGGTTGTTTGTGGACCCCCGCGTTCCCACGGCACACCCGTGAGGAGGTTCTGTGGGCGGGTGGCGGGTGGCGGGTGGCCAGCGCCCGAGTGCAGGTCTCCGAGGGGCCGAGTCACAGGGAAGGATGTGGCCCCGGCTGCGCAGACCCCGGGGCTGAGGCTGTCTGCCAGCCCGCTGTGTGCACAGCAAAGCCATCCTGCGTGCGGGCAGGAGAGGCACGGTGAGTGACCCTGCCCAGCGTGGGCTCAGTGGAAACAACCCTAAGAATATATGCCTTACCAGCTACACCCCGCTGGGAAGTTTTGCTCCTGGGCATTTGTTTCTTGGGGTAAAGGTGTGATCATTTTGAGATGCTCTCTTTTGAAATGGGAGAATTTTCAAGAGGGCTGAATATGACCAGTTTTGGGCCTGTGCTCTGCTCAGTCTGAACAGGGGGCCATCAACTTGAACTTGGGCTGTGCTCCTGCCAGGGCTCCGGTCTGATGGGACACAGGGCAGTTCACGCTGTTCGGACCGGCCGAGCTTGTCTGGGCGGATACTTCATCCTAAAAGCAGAAGGAGCCAGACCCCATGCTTGACTGAGCCCCAAAGCCCGAGACACGGAAGAGGGAAAATGACTCTGAACAGGAAAGTGTGGCGTTGGCCTTTTGACAAAGAAAGAGAATAAATACAAACTAGAACAACCCATTTCTCTAAAGATATGAAGAGTGGAGTCTGAGAAGCACCTCTTGAGGTGCCTCCCTTCGAGGTTAACATGAAGAGAAGAGAGGCTTTGTCCTCATTGCTCCGTAGGTCACAGCAAAATCCCTGGTCACTGATTGGTCATCAGTCTCGGCTGCATGGGAATTTGGGAGCATAGGATTTGCCTGGGGTTGGCAGTTCTGTGTTAAGAGGTGGAGGAGCCTGTGGAATTTGCTCAGGTTGCAATTTAAAAAATGTGTTTATGGCCCTGGCTGGTGGTTCAGTGGATAGAGCGTCGGCTCGGTGTGTGGATGTCCTGGGTTCAATTCCCGGTCAGGACACACAGGAGAAGTGCTCATCTGCTTCTCCACCCCTTCCACTCCCCCTTTTATTTCTTTCCCCCTCCTGCAGCCAGTGGCTTGAGTGATTTGAGCGTGGCACCAGGTGCTGAGGAGAGCTCAGTTGGTCTGAATGTCAGCTTCAGGTGCTAAAAATAGCTTGGTATTCGAGCATCAGCCCCAGAGGGGGTTGCCGGGTGGATCCCAGTTGGGGTGCCTGTGGGAGTCTTGCCTCACTATCTCCCCTCCTCTCATCTAAAAAAGTAAAAGTAATAGTAATAATAAAAAAAGAAAAAATGTGCTTATATGATCAGACTTGATATCAAATATGTAAGGAAAGAGGAAGCCAAGGCTTGGATTATATTTCTGTTCCTTGAGTGGCCAAGAGATGAAGACTCAGTACGAGGGGGAAGGGGTCAGAAAGAAACAGCAGTGAAGGGTTAAAACCAGCCAGGGAGAACGGATCCTCATCCTGGATGGACCGATGTTGGTAAGAGAGTGAATTATTAATGAAAAAGGAACTAGGCTATTAAAGATGCGGAAAAATTCCAACGGAAAAAAAAAATCTATTTAGAAATCCCTGCCAAAACCTGGTTGGAAAATTTTACCATCCAGAAAATTAAATAAGTAAAAGTATTTCATGGATTCATGTACCCTGATAGTGGTATCTTCGCTCTGAGAATTATTTGATTCGATGATATAATGAATATATAAGTTGATCCCTTCTTAAGTAGATGCTTGAAATGTGCGAAAACAAAGTCCAATTTGTACGAAGCAGCTGGACGCCGTGTCCTGGAAGGCTTCTGTTCTCGTCATTGGCACTGGCTGTCTGGTGCCAGCAGTTTGAAGGATGAGGTGCAATTCTTGGCTGGGATTTATGAAATCAAACCAGGAGTTACCTCAAAATCCTCCAGTGCTCAAACGATGTGACAGGGAGACATGCAGAAGGCAGGCTAACCTGTGTTCATCATGAAGGTATTGCTGCCATTGAAACTCGTGGGGAGTGGGACCCCAGGAATCGGGATTTTTTGATGGGAAGGAGAGTGGAATTTGCCGAAAGCGGTGGAAAGACGTGTGTGTGTTTGAGCTTTGGGGGCATGAGGTGTTTGGGAGGAGCGGTGTGTGTGTCTGTGTGTGTGTGGGGGGGGCGGAGAATGTTGAGAGGAAGCGTCAGAAGGGTGGCACCCCCTTGAACACCCAGCTGGGATGTGCTCCCTAAGACACACTCAGGGTTCGCTAGGGGGTTCATGGGGTCACTTTTTACAACACCTTTAAAGTAAATGATGTACTTGTTACACACACAGGCACTTGACCCAGCGTTGCACACGGCCCTCAGGGGTCACGGCCGCAGCTGGGTTTCGGGAGCGAGGACCAGAGTCTGTCTGCGGTTCTCTGCCTCCCCCGGTTCGACGTGACAGACGTCAGTAAGCGTCCCCATGTGCCGGGCGCTGTGTGCTGGCCCCTGGGCCTGCCGAAGGATGGTTTAGCCGCATGGGTGGGGTTCGGACAGGTGGATGAGTGGGTTTTGGTTACAGACAAATGAGCACGAGGACTTCGTTACTAAGGAGTAAATATTGGTCAGGGAAAGAAGAGGAAGAACGTTGCAGATAGAAGCATGGCTTCCTCAGGAAGCCGTCACTTGGTGGGACTCGAATATAGGATGCGGAGAGAAGAAGCAGGGGAGAAAGAGAGGACATAGAACTGTCGCTGTTTATTGAGCACTTTCTTTGTCCGTACAACTCGGTGAAAGGCAGAGGGGAAGGCCTTACACGTCGCGCTCAGAGACTTAAACTTCCTCTCGGAAGAAGAGAGCAGGTGCAGCCTTGGGAAGGAACCCCCTGGACTGTAGGCATCTAATCGCGGCTCCGATTACTGAGTGTTTATTTTGTGTCAGGCTAAGCATGTGAAATGTTGTCTCTCTTATGTGTTAGGTCAGAATTTATACTAGTCGAACAAGACAGGATAAGGGCCTAGACTAGGTAGACGGTGATAGGGAGAGGAAAAAGTGGAGTTCTTTAAAAGTGGCACTAGACAAAAATATATATATATGCACTCACTTCCACATGCTCAGGGTCCCTGAAAGAATAAACCGGAAGTTTGTAACGATGACTCCTTGTTGCAGGCTGGAAAGCAGAGGTTCTGGGTGTGCGCTTGTAGAAATGGGCGGATAGGTCGGAGGGGGGCTTTTTACTGTTTTTTTTTTTTTTTTTTTTTTTTTTTTTACAGAGACAGAGAGTCAGAGAGAGGGATAGACAGGGACAGACAGACAGGAACGAAGAGACAAGAAGCATCAATCACCAGCTTTTCGTTGCTCATTGCGACACCCCAATGGTTCGATTGCCTTCTCATACGCACCCCGACCGCGGGCCTTCAGCAGACCGAGCAACCCCTTGCTCGAGCCAGTGACCTTGGGTTCAAGCTGGTGAGCTTTTGCTCAAACCAGATGAGCCTGTATTCAAGCTGGCGACCTCGGGGTCTCGAACCTGGGTCTTCCGCATCCCAGTCCAATGCTCCATCCACTGCGCCACCGCCCGGTCAGGCTACTGGTATTTTTATAGTTTTAAAAATTTATCTCCCCAAGTGTATTGCTTATCTGAATTAGAAGAAGGAAATAGCAGAATTGGCCATCTTCAGAGCTGGGAAGTGCTCGAGTGGAGAGTGGAGGCTGTTAACGGAGGCAGTTGCAGAGGGACGTTCTTTCTATGGTGAGAGGTGCCTCACTATAGAAAGGTGCAGCTCCATGTCCTCTGACGTTCTGTGTTGTGTTTACCCAACATGTGAGTGACTTCTCTATTCCCCCAGCCTCCAGCCAAGTGGCCGCTGCGGGGAGCCTGTTGAGTGAAGTCCAGTGAAGAGTGCTTCTAATCGCGGGCTCCGTCCACGTTTCCTGTTGAGGTTGCCTGTGTCACCTAGGAAGGCTTTGCACTGAAGGAGAAATTCTGCTACACCCCAACTCACAGGACTAACATTGAAAGCACCATCTGGCCAGTCTCTTAGCGCCAGACACAGCCCCTTAATGGATGGCAGCAGAGTGACCCACTGACCCACACTGGCGTCGTCCAAAGACCAAAGCTGCCGGTCAGTTCCCCTTTCGTAGAGGAGGCAGGTTGCCCCACGCCCTTGCTCAACGGACAGTCTCATGCCTACGTCTGGAGGAATCTGAACCGGCCTGCTCCGCTTTCCTGGCCTGACTCTGCTCTGGTTTATGAACTTTGTCCTGAATTCTAGTTCCAGTGCTGCTGACCTCTTATCTGCCGGTCCCGACGGGACCTATGCCCGGCGGCGAGGTTTGATATTTGTGTTTTCTTTGTTCAGAATTCTGCTTTGATTTCTGACAAAGCCGTATGCCAGCTTCTCATAGAGGAGATAATTTTCTGAATCACTGTGCTCACGGAGTTGCCTCCATAATTATTTCAGCACTAAATTTCATTCATACAAGGGCAGGAGCCCCTGATCTAAAAGAACTCCTTGTTACTGTCATCAGGCAAACCCTGTAGTGTTGTGGGTTCCTGTGACCTTTACGGTGTTTTGGCATTGTGAAGAAATCTCATTTATGTGTCATTATTATTATTATTATTATTATTATTATTATTTTAAGCACATTTCATGAAGCTTGATAAAATAAAGTATAATTATCTGGAAGCACCGTGTATCAAATCAATTTTTCTTCCTCTCCATGCGTCGGGGAGTGAATATTGCTAAGACAATATTGGAAATGTTTGACCAGTATTGACCTCATTCGATTAGTGAGTGGGCGGTGAATGATTCACCTTCTGGAAGTAAAGGAGTCCTTTCAGCTAACTTTGGCACCTAGCAGGGTGCCGGAGACATTTGCTGTTAAATGAGTTAAGCAATTTATGATCCGATTTCCCTGATTCGAAAGCCTGAGCTTCCAGGTATGGGTCTGATCGATCTTATTTTATGCGATACAAAACAGAGTCCAAGCGAGCCTTTGGTTAATTGGATTCTGCAAGAGACATCGTTCTTGAATGCTTGGGAATTGCAAAATTTTTGTCAGAAGCTCCTGAGAGAGTATTTTTGTGAAATTTGACTATATTCTACAACTGAAAACTCTCCCAGAGATTGACAATATTCCTAATCGATGACTCAGTGCCATGTCACTAGGCAAAAATTCCCAAGAGTTCAACCACCTCTTGGTCACAGTTAGTTTGATAAAGATATTTGAAGAGTATACCAAATATTTGCTGGGTCTTGTTCCTTGAAATGTAAGTTACATTTACAAGCTTACCTAAAGCCATTGTAGGATCTATTCTTTTGTTTTTGCTTTGGATTTGTGTAGGCTAATAAACTTCTCTTCTTTAAAAGCACTACAGCAAACAAAACCAAACAAAACCATAAACTACATGAAAACCATTCTTATCCCTAAACTGTAAAATGGTATAGCTATCATGCACTTCAATCACTCATTTTTTTTTATGTGACAGAGAGAGAGAGAGAGAGAGAGACAGACAGACAGACAGACAGGGACAGACAGACAGGAAGAGAGAGAGAGAGAGATGAGAAGCATCAATTCTTCGTTGTGGCTCCTTAGTTGTTCATTGATTGCTTTCTCATATATATGTGCCCTGATGGGGGGGTGTTATAGCAGAGTGAGTGACCCCTTGCCCAAGCCAGCGACCTTGGATTCAAGCTGGTGAGCCTTGCTCAAACCAGATGAGCCCACGCTCAAGCCAGTGACCTCGGGGTTGTGAAGCTGGGTCCTCTGCGTCCCAGTCCGACACTCTATCCACTGCACCACTGCCTTGTCAGGCCATTTTTTTAAAAATTATTTTTATTTAATAGTTTACTAAGGAGAGTCACTGCCACGGTTTCCTTCTGCATGTAGGCAAGTGGCAATTAGACTAGCTGGTAGGCAGTTCTTGGGCGATGACTGAGAATTCTATCATTTTATTTTCCCCTAGTGTGATCGTGGCAGAAGACACTGGTAAACCTAGAGAGACTTCCTCAGCAGCTTCGGAACTCCTTCCTTCTGCCCCGTTTACTTTCTGTTCTCCGGGGACTCTGGTTCCGGGGAAGGTAGATGTTCCCCTCTCTTCCTCCGCTCTCTTCCTTGCTCGCTCTCCTCTTCTCTCTCTGCACGTCACCTTGACAGTGTTATTCCAATTTTGCTTCCAGTTCATCAGTCCAGTCCTCATTGACGCATCATCTCATTTTAGACTCACCCCTTGAGTTTTTCATCTGTTATTGTGTTTTTCACCACAGGGTGCAGTTCCTGTTTGCCTTAAGAGCTTCTGTTTCTTGGTTGAAATCCCTAAGGTTGCGTTCCGTCTTCCTGGACGTGTTACCGAAGGCTTCACGTCTTGTATCTGAAACCTTGCTCGTCTGGCTCTCCTGCTGCGCTACTCTGTTTCCTCTTATTTCCCTCGGTTTCTAACCACATCGTCTGGTGACGTTTGATTTTGCTAAACAAAGTGTAATGAAGCACAGTGAAATTAACTTGAAGCATATGATAGTTACCCCAGACCTTATTAAAAAAAATTTTTTTTTTTTTTTTTGGCAAGAGCCTAGGAACACTAGAATCCCAGATCATCTCATTCTAATTATAGAAATTAATATGATACACAAAGCTGTGTTTCAATCCCTGCAAAGGTCGAACTATTTCCGGCTTATCTGTACTCGTACGGCTCAGCCCTTTGGGGCCATAACCCAAAACATGGGGTGTTTTTGTTTATTTAAAAATTTTTATTATTATTTTTGCATTTTTCCGAAGTTAGAAACGGGCAGGCAGTCAGACAGACTCCCGCATGCGCCTGACCAGGATCCACCCAGCATGCCCACCAGGGGGCGATGCTCTGCCCATCTAGGGTGTTGCTCTGTTACAACCAGAGCCACTCTAGCGCCTGGGGCAGAGGCCATGGAGCCATCCTCAGCACCCGGGTCAACTTTGCTCCAATGGAGCCTTGGCTGCGGGAGGGGAAGAGAGAGACAGAGAGAAAGGAGAGGGGGAGGGGTGGAGAAGCAGATGGATGCTTCTCCTGTGCACCCTGGCCGGGAATCGAACCAGAACTTCCACACGCTGGGCCAACGCTCTACTGCTGAGCCAACTAGCCAGGGCCTGGGGTGTTTTACTAGAGAAAGGTTCTGCCTCTACCCTGCAAGGCTTTCAGAATCTTTGCTCAGCTTCTCTGTTAAATGAGGCAGAAGTCTCCAGAAAAAAGTGGCCCTGAACGTAGAATTTATTTCTGTGGGTTTCTTTCTTTCTCCCCAATCAGTTTGCATTTATAGACATTATCGATGAACTAAAAATATATATAATTTTGTGTTCCTAATCCATAGTCGTATCATTTTCCCATCCCACCTTTTCAAAAGCTTACTTTTCAGAAACTTAGTGACGAAGCTTCTAGAATCGCTGTGGGCCTGGTCGTTCTTTGGCCGCGGAATCACATCTCCTGGACAGAAACGCAGGAGCTGCGCGTCTTGACGGGGCCTCTTTCTTGGTCTTGGTTGACACTCATCAGAACAAAGACGGAGAGGAAGACTCTGCCTGAGGGTTCAGGAGGGTTTCAGAAAACCGTGTGAGAGAAAGAAACGTTAGCTGTATTGACTCAATCGACATGATTGGCGGAGTTAACCACGTGACTGTACCTTTACTTTGGATAAACTGATGTTGGTCACGGAAGTGGACGCCCCGGGTAAACTTTTCCCTGGTTGATGTGAAGAAAAATAACGAAGTACTAAAAAGAGGCTAACAGGTGCTGAGGCCCGGGATTCAAGTTCTTTCTTGTTTACTTACTGTTTATGTGGCTTTGGGAGAGGCATTCACTCTCGTTAGACCTTAGTTTTTTCGTTTACGAAATAAGGGGATTGAACTGGAATCCATTCTTTTTCTTGAAAAGTGCTATCTTTTCTTCAAAGGAAATCTTATATAGAAATGCAAAATTGAAAAATGAATAAAACCATGCTACATTAGACGTAGGGGCGTGTGCATGCATGTGTGTGTGTGCATGTGTGTGTGTGCATGTGTGCGTGTGTGTGTGTGTGTGTGTCCTGCTGGATTCCCCCCCCCCCTTTGCCATTGGCGTGGCCCCTCCAGCACCGCTGCGGAGACTCCAGAACTCCGTGGAGGACATTGTGACAACGTCTGTTCTAACCGCAGGGCACCCTGCAGGACTAATGCTATGCTCCCTGCGGCGGGGGTGAGAGAGGGGCGAGGACGTTCCCTGCAGGGCATTCCTCGGAGGGAGGGAAGCCTTCCCACGTGTCCGCTGCGTCTCTCTCCTCCAGGACCTGTAGCTGTTTCCAGCAGCAACTCGGCACCGAGGCGGGAGTGGCTCTCATCGGTCCGGAGAGAGAGAGAAGGTGCGGACCGGACCGCGGTTGGGCTGCAGTGGAAGGAAGGGCGGAAGGACGGAGGGACGAAGACTCACGGAGGGACGAGGACTCGCTGAGGGCTGTTTGCTGAGGTGAGTCATTGACCCCCAGGAGGGTCATTGAAGGGGGAAGCCTGTCCTCTAACTCAAGACCAACTGTCCCTCCCACGGCCGGCGGTATCATAGCACCGCAGAGCTAACCTAACCGGTGCCCAGCTGTTCGCCTGCCTGACCTTGACCTCCGAGGCCCGCCCCGCCCTCTTTACTAGGTGAAGAAGGCCCTGCCGGAGGTCTGGGGGCGTCGTGCATGCGAGAGAGAAGGCCGACCGGAGTGAGCTGTAGAGAAAGGGACGGGTTCGCTGCAGAACTAGACTTCCTTCGTAGGCAGGTAGTTTGGACCTTGTCTAAACATCTGAAAGGCTGTGTTGAATTGGTGGATGGACCAGCAACAACAACAACAAGAAACCCAGTGGTAACTATTGTCTTTGTAACTACAGAGGACGGTCCAGAGCCTGCCTGTGACCTGCGGGTTGTGACAGATTCCTTTGAACTGAGCAGGTTTTTGGGAAAATAGAAACAGATAATGACCGGTTATCTCCTCCACATTGTACTGGAATATCTAGAGGAGAGAAACGGAGTCTTGCTGGGTATTTGGTCTTCTGGAAGGTGTTCAGAAATAGAAAATAGAGAATACAGTAATTTCTGATGTGTAAATTTTGGGTCAGAACTAGCTGGAAGTGAAAAAAAAAAGTGTATCCTGCGATGTACTCTTTTTTTTAATCTTATATTAAGGAAATGAGCTGTATGTGGGGTGTGGTAGATCCAGGGCTCTGTGAGCTTTGCATGGTTTTAGAGCTTTTAAGAAGGTTAGGAGGGATTTCTATCTATCTATTATCTATCTATTATCTATCAATCACCTATCTATCAATTTATCATCTGTCTGTCTATCATCTATCTATCTATCTATCCACCTACTATCTATCTATATCTATCTATCTATATCTATCTATCTATATCTATCTATCTATCATCTATCTATCTATCTATCTATCTATCATCTATCTATCTATCTATCTATCTCTCATTTATCTATCTATCTGTCATCAATCACCTCTTCTCCCACAAGCCTAGCAGGCGTGAAGCCTGGGAGGAGGTCTGGTTTTTCTCCAGACCTTCCCTGACAAGGCGATTCACGGATGCTGACGCCACAGAGCTTCCCCTTAGCAGACAGCGATCTGGCCTGGCCCTGGCACTCTATTTGTTTGAAGCCCCTTGACTCTTACTTTTAAAGTCTTTTAGGGAAAGAAAAG
Organism: Saccopteryx leptura; assembly: GCF_036850995.1. Lineage (NCBI taxonomy): Eukaryota > Metazoa > Chordata > Mammalia > Chiroptera > Emballonuridae > Saccopteryx > Saccopteryx leptura. Next base: position 76,096,148 of record NC_089513.1, read on the forward strand.
TGAAGGCATACTGCTGGCTCCACACTGAACATGGTTTTTAGAAATTTGTGTAAGGAGAATAGCTTTTTTTTCCCCCTTTGCTAACATAACCGAGAAATTAGCTGACACGTCTTTGCCCAACTTAATTTTTTTTCTGTGACAGAACTTAGCCTGTGGTGTCCCTGGGAATGGAATTTAAAGGCTGGTGATGTGAGGATAGCAATTTCTCTCCGTGGCTTGGATGGGGCTCAGAAGAACAGGCCATGCTGAGGGGATTATGACACATTCAAAACTGATTTAGTTTGGCCCTGGCCGGTTGGCTCAGTGGTAGAGCGTCGGCCTGGCGTGCAGGAGTCCCAGGTTCAGTTCCCGGCCAGGGCACACAGGAGAAGCGCCTATCTGCTTCTCCACCCCTCCCCCTCTCCTTTCTCTCTGTCTCTCCTCCTGCAGCCAAGGCTCCATTGGAGCAAAGTTGGCCCGGGCGCTGAGGATGGCTCCATGGCCTCTACCTCAGGCACTGGAATGGCTCTGGTTGCAACAGAGCAACGCCCCAGATGGGCGGAGCATCATCCCTGGTGGGCGTGCCGGGTGGATCCCAGTCGGGCACATGCGGGAGTCTGTCTGACTGCCTCCCCGTTTCCAACTTCAGAAAAATACAAAAAAAAAAAAAAAAAAAACCCACAAAAAACAAAACAAAATACACACACAAAAAACTGACTTAGTTTGCATGCTGAGAGAATTCTAGGAGCAAGACATTTATTCCCTGAAAAGAAGAAAAAACTGTTCAAAGCTTCCCTCCAGTGGATTTAAAAAAATAAATACACTGTATTTATTTAATTTTGAAGGATAACCAGAGTTGGGGGGCCTTTTTCTAGATCAGGTGTGTGTGTGTTCAAATGGTCCAGTGCCTTCAATCTACTGATCGCCAGGTTCATTAGTATGCGGAGAAAAGACAAAATTATCCTATGCCAAAAAGTCATTGGGGCCCGAAATGATCCTTGTAGTGGAGTCTAAATTATAACATAGCTACAATGTCCATGAAATCCATTGCCTGATCTCGTAGTATCCATTCCATGACATCGCTGAGGCCAACGTGCTATAAAAACATACTAGCACAATCTGAGAATTTTCTTGGGCTTTACTGTTTTCCTTCTTCCTGATGGTTCTCTAAGGAAGCTAATACCAGCGAACCTCATTTCATGCGCTTGGAAGAATACTTGGCAATACACTTTACAAATATATGAAATACATTCTAAGTGCACTTTGGAAACTATTTATTCGCAATACCCGATACATCTTTTGCAAATTAAAGAACTGTTTGAGACACGCCGCCCAATGATTGCTATACTTGTAAGTTCAAATGTTTTTATTTTTGCCGCTTCCCTAACTTGGGACATACCTGTTTAACAGTGTGAGTGTAATCAGGAAGATAGCTAACAGAGGGAGAAGGTATGGTCGTGTCCGGAGGCAGGGCGCTCGCCTACGGGCCTTTGGGAAAGGGAGGGAGGTAGCTCACATGAAGCCGCTGAAGGTGAGAGCAGTCTTTAAGGTGTGCCACCGAAAGAGAGCAAACAAAAAGCTGTTTCAGGAAAAAAACCTTTCCTTTCTCTCCTAGTGAAAGTGAGATTACCAAGTGTGTCTGCCTGGTGAGTCAGGTGTATCCGTCACTGTTCTTGTCGGTGTAGGCAGGGCACACTTCCTTAGGACGCACAGTTAGCAGACATGGGTGTTGGCATCTCCGAGCATTGGTGCTTGTCTTTGCAGAGCTCGAAGCACGCAGGCACACTTTCTCTGTTTCTGTCCATCCCTTATCCTCCCAGGGAAGCCCACCCGCATCTGGGCCTGCCCAGCCTGCAATAGGAGTTCAGCCAGAGTTGTTGATTTATTAGACATGGTGTCTGAGGCTGCCCAGCCCTGCCTGATGCTAGATTTGCAGCTAGCCAGAGATGCTTGTGCTTGTTCTGCTAGGATCCTGCTGAATTCTTTTTTTCCCCTATTTTTCCGAAGTTAGAAGCAGGGAGACAGTCAGACTTCTGCATGTGCCCCACCAGGATCCACCCAGCATGCCCACCAGGGGGCGATGCTCTGCCCATCTGGGGTGTTGCTCCGTTGCTGCCGGGGTCATTCTAGCACTTGAGGTGGAGGCCATGGAGCCATCCTCAGTGCCTGGGCCAACTTTGCTCCAAAGGAGCCATGGCTACAGGAGGGGAAGAGAGAGACAAAGAGAAAGGAGAGGGGGAAGGGTGGAGAAGCAGATGGGCGCTTCTCCTGTGTGCCCTGGCTGAGAATTGAACCTGGGACTTCCACATGTCAGACCAACACTCTACCGCTGAGCCAGCCAGCGAGGGCTCTGCTGACCACTTCTTCACTGCCTTTCTGAGTTCGCTCATGCGCTCTGCCACGGTCTGTGCTAGACCACACACCTGGAAAGGCTGCGGTTGGCTCTGCTTCCTTTCAAGTTAGATACCCCACCCTGACTCCCTTACCCCCCTTACCTCTGAAGGCAGGGAAGACATCTATTTCCTGTAGGAAAGTCTGGAAGCCCAATAGAGTATCAGCTGCATCTCCTGGCCATTCAGTAACTGTCCGAGAAGGCTCAGAGTCCCTGTCCTCTGCAGGGGCCCTAACTGTTGGCTCGCTCTGCTTCCATACAGATGACCAACTTTCAGGGATGAGCAGAAAGCATTTTCTTGAAAGAGACCGAGAGAGCATGGAACACTGACGTGAACAAGGAGTTTGGGTTGAGAAGTCCAAGAGTCGAATTACAGCCCAGCACTCATGCGTGGGTTGATCTTGGGTTTTAGTACCCTGACCTGTAAACTAGAATGATGAAGGCTAGCTCACGGGGGGGGGGGCGGGGGGGGGGCGGGGGGAGCGTTCATTGCAAGACTGATAGACAGCGGAAGTACTTCGCAGACCATGAAGTTTTGTACCATTTTTCTCTTTGTTATTTGGATGTTTGATTTCGTGGATGCATGTTTTCATAAGAACTCAGAAAACAGGATTTTCTGGTAACACTGGGGGGGGGGGGGGTAAAAAGTTGAGCTTTTTATGAGAGAAGGACAGAAGGAGAAGCGGAATGTCTGCTTCACCCTAATGTGTGTCCCAAGGGACTGCAATTGGCACTACCAAAGTTTAACTTCCAGAAGAAAACTAGTTTAACTAGCAGTTCTTGTTGATTCTGTTGTGTCTTTTTTATTCTTGGGTGAATCTGAGGAAGTTAAAAGGCCATGATAACATGAACGGTCAGATGAATTATTGCTACAATGTTCAGGCCAAATTTTTGGTAGAGTTTTCAAAAAAAAAATGTATAAAGAGCCATTCTTTTGGGGCCTGTCTCCATGAACTTCTCTTTATCTGCCATGCAGAACTCTGTCAATATTTAACTTTCTTCCGAATTTGGAAGGTACAAGCGTGACTTGTTATTTTTAATGATTGGAAAGGGGCTTGGTATTTGCAAGCAAAATGGTAAGCATTGAAAGAGAATTTATAATACAATACCGTTCTTTGTAAGTGGTGTAGACACACAACACCTGAAAGGAAAAAGGGAGTGATTCTCAAGATGACTTGGCCTTTGGCAGTGCCCAGGAGGAGATGTTTAAAGTAATAACAGCTTCTATTCATTGAGTGCTTACTACCTGGGGGGCTCTCTCTAGACGAAGAGCTTTGTGCGGGAGTTCTGCTCTTTGTGATAAGGGACTCAGAGAGGGTGTAAATTTGTTTGTGTTGGGATTACTTACCTGTTTTGGTCAGTTATAGTACCAATTATTTTCAATTGTGTTTTAAATGATAAAGAGACGGACGTGCACACAGGAGAGAGGGAGAGAGGAGGAAATAAGAGGGAAGAGAGAGAGAGAAAGAGAGACAGACAGACAGATTGAGATAGACTAGTTGTGAGATTCAGGCTTTTGTGGATAAACTGACTCATGACATGTCATAAAAATGTAACTTTATTAATTGTCTCAGTCCTATTTCAGACATTCAACTCAGGCATTAGCATATCCTACCATCTCTTTCAAGAAACAAATGTAGCACTTTGGTCTCAATGAATGAGTCGGCATGGCCGAGTCTGAGGTGTTTATACAGACTGAACCTGACTCAAGGTCAGACGTTTCTCCCTTTTCCGACGAGGGACTTGTAGTTGACCGACGTGACAGGAGGGATGTGGTTGTCTTCTGTCTCTTTAGGCTTCATGGTTCCTCTTCCTTAACAGTTCTTCTCATCCCTGTTTTTGAGCTCATTCTTGACCCTGGTGAGATTTGAAAGAACCAAGAGTAAGAGGGGTTAGAAAAGGTCCTGAATTGGCTCTTCTGGGCTCTGGGCACATTTGTAAGATGATTTTCTGTCTGGTGAGCAGTTTGGTGGGTTCTTCTGGGATTCTCATCCCTGAAGACCTCTCACTTTTGCATTCGTTGATACTCATGTATCCATTTCTGTATTATCACATAGTCCGTTGTAACTCCCTTTCGAGTCCCCGGGAAACAAGTGTCTTCTAACTTCTTGTTCCTGGGATTCCTTTGCTCCTCAAGGTGGCTCTGCCTCAGGGGACCCACTTGGACACCACACCAGCTCATTATACCAAGGAATTCAGACCTCATCCACCAGAAATATTCACACAACACTCGTCCCAACAAAACTTTGGGAGGGTAGCTTCATCCCCACAGGGCCACCCCGTTGAGGAGCCCGCCACAGGCCCCTTTGGCCGGCTCAGGCTTGCGTCAGGCTTGAGTCTTCCGTGCCCGTCTCCTGCAAGGGAAAGCCTAACTCTTCAATGGCACCATGAGAGAACATTCGCTGCACTGGAGGGAAACGGTGACACGGGACACTCCCCCGTCCTGGGTGAGCGGGAGGAAACCGGAAACACTGATCTCTCGAAAGAAATCTCTTCTGACACCCTCGGCCATTTCTACCCCCTCCCCTTTCCCCTTTCTATGTTTTCAGAGTGCGTGAGGGGACCCCACGACTTAGGAAGCCTCTTCTCTGTCTTCTTTGCTGGGAAAGAAGTTCTGCGAAGGGCGCTCTGTCTCCCACTCAGTTTGGCATCTGCTGTAGATCACAGGGACGGCTCAGGAAGCCTCGCCAGCTTCCGTGGCAGTGCCACCAGCAGCAGGGACAGGGACCACCGGGCGCATGCACCCTGGGGGCCCCCGCTTCTGCCTGGATCCTAGAGCTCTCTGGTTCCTTCTGTCCTGGGGAAGCAGGACGCAGCTGCAGCCAGAGGCTGGAGCCACACCGCCCTTCCCGCCGGGGTGGGGGGAGGGGTCCCGGCTTCTCCCGGTTCCTCCCACCTGGAGTCTGACCCAGCACCCACCTGCAGCAGGTGGGTCAGCTCTGCCCTGCGCCCCTTCTCCCGGCTCCTCCCACCTGGAGTCTGACCCAGCACCCACCTGGAGTCTGACCCAGCACCCACCTGCAGCAGGTGGGTCAGCTCTGCCCTGCGCCCCTTCTCCCGGCTCCTCCCACCTGGAGTCTGACCCAGCACCCACCTGGAGTCTGACCCAGCACCCACCTGGAGTCTAACCCAGCACCCACCTGCAGCAGGTGGGTCAGCTCTCCCTGCGCCCCTTCTCCTGGTTCCTCCCACCTGGAGTCTGACCCAGCACCCACCTGCAGCAGGTGGGTCAGCTCTGCCCTGCACCCCTTCTCCCGGCTCCTCCCACCTGGAGTCTGACCCAGCACCCACCTGGAGTCTGACCCAGCACCCACCTGGAGTCTGACCCAGCACCCACCTGCAGCAGGTGGGTCAGCTCTGCCCTGCGACCCTTCGAGGGGGAGGGAGAACTAAGATGGGTCATGCTGCAACTTCCGATGACCAGGTGTATACAGAGGTTTGCAAAGATTTCTATATTCATTTCTATATTCATTCATTTCTATATTCATTATATTTTTTACAGGGACAGAGAGAGAGTCAGATAGAGGGATAGATAGGGACAGACAGACAGGAAGGGAGAGAGATGAGAAGCATCAATCATCAGTTTTTCGTTGCGACACCCTAGTTGTTCATTGATTGCTTTCTCATATGTGCCATGACCGCGGGCCTTCAGCAGACTGAGTAGCCCCCCCCCGCTCGAGCCAGTGACCTTGGGTCCAAGCTGGTGAGCTTTGCTCAAACCAGATGAGCCCATGCTCAAGCTGGTGACCTCGGGGTCTCGAACCTGGGTCCTTCCGCATGCTAGTCCGACGCTCTATCCACTGCGCCACCACCTGGTCAGGCTAAAATTTTTTATTGAACTTATTCAGGTGACATTGGTTAACAAAACCATACAGGATTCAGATATACAATTCTGTACTTCTTCATCTGTGTACTGCACTGTGTGCTCACCCCCCTCCCCAATCAAGTCTCCCTCCATCACCATCTGTCCCCCTTACCCTCCCCCCTCCCACCACGTTCTTCTCGTAACCCCCACACCCTTGTCTGTGTCTACGAGGTTTCGTTTCTGCTTCATCCCCTCACCTTTTTCACCCAGTCCCGCCCCCCACAGCTGTCAGTCTGTTCTCTGTATCTATGAGTCTGTTTCTATTTATAAAACAAATTCTGAAATGGAACAAAATAACCACCTAAGGAGCCACGTATACGTGGGAAAAACAAAACAAAACAGCCCAGAACGTGAAGGCAGGAGAAACCCCCTTCTACCTACTCCTTTGCAACCTTCTCTGCCCTTTAAATAAGCGTGGTAAGACACTAAGAGGTTTGATAACAGAAGAAGTATTTGTAGCAGTTTTATATACTGTAGCCTCAGAGCCTCGCCCAGCACAGCTCTGGAGACCCAGAAAGTACCCGGCGAGCGTTTGTTTACAGACGGAAGGGCGGAAGAATGGCCGACAAGCACCCCCGACCATCTGAGCGGGCCCCGCATTCCAACGCCCGGCTTCCTTCCTGCAGCTTCTGCCTGCTTTGACCCCGACTTTGCTCTGAGCCCCAGTGCGCAGGTTCAACTCTGCCTGCATCGCCTCTCTCTCCTTCGGGTCACTGAGGATCTGACCTTGGTCATCTCTCCGACTTCGTAGTTACTGCAAAACTGGGTTTTGGTGCAGGCTTCTAGTCCTTTGATCATGAACCATGCGTGGCCCACTTTATAGTTAGTGGTTCATCAAACAATTATTGAGAACCTGCCCGAAGCCACGGGTTAAGTAAGGGCAGAGGATGCAGGGCTTGAAAAGATCCGGTCTCTGTGGGTTCACACCAATAACCGGTGTAAATGATAGACGCTAAGTGCTTAATGGGGATCCTCGCAACACGGACAGGAGCCCTGCAAGCGGATGTTGTTACTGTCGCGTCTGTTTTACAGAGGAGAAAACAAAACCCAGGAAGGCTAAGTAAATTGCCCAGGCTTCTAGAGAGGTAACGAAGTTCGCGGTCTGATTCCTGAGCAACCTGCTAGGCAGCTTCACCCGGCCGGTTCCGCGCAGGCGATGTATCGAGGGACTTCTGTCTGCTTCCAGGGCACAGCTACAGGCTTGGGGACAAGGCTGGCGTGGGGGCTGGGGATGGGAGGGAGACTCCTGATGGAGATGATGGAGATGCAATATTGTGTAGGGATAAGGCATCCTGGTCAAAACTCACGACTTCAGTGTTCCCTCGTTGTGTGTCCTCAGTTTTCTAACTCGTAAAATAAGGATAATAATAATATCCACTCGTAGGGTCGTCTGGAGGATGAGACAGAATGAATTTATTTATATTTTTTAATTGAATGTGTCGGGGTGACATTGGTTAGTAGAACTAGACAGGTGTCAGGTGTACAGTTCTATAACACATCATCTGTGTATTGTATTGTGTGTTCACCACCCCAAGTCAAGTCTCCTTCTGAGGATGAGACAGAATTTAATAAAGTACATGACACTCGGCGAGCATTTGATAATTTATAGCTATTATTTTGTAGAGATATATATTTTTTAAAGGTATAATATATTGGAAAATATTCAAGTGGCTTGATCTTCCTTCTGAAAATCCCAGGGCTGTGGGCTTAGTAGGACATCTAGGAACGAGACACGGTTATTATTTCTCTTTTAGAGAAGAGAAGTGATGTACAAGCTGCCAAAGACTTGGGTAAGGTTGCCTGAGAATTTTGTCTTTAGAAACAAGATCTCCCATCTCTCTGTTCTTTCTTTGTCTGCAGTGGTGCCCAGCGCAAAGAGAGAAAGTTTTTAGCATGTGTTTCTTTTCCCAGGAAGGTTTTGTTACCCTTCAGTCCAACGTGACAGGAGCCTAGTGTAATCTCTGCTTAAATTGTGACTTTATTTTACTTTTTTTTTGGTATTTTTCTGAAGTGAGAAGCGGGGAGGCAGAAAGACAGACTCCTACATGTGCCTGCCTGGGATCCACCCAGCATGCCCACCAGGGGGCGATGCTTTGCCCACCTGGGGCATTGCTCCATTGCAACCGAAGTCATTCTAGTGGCTGAGGTGGAGACCATAGAGCCATCCTCAGCGCCCGGGCCAACTTTGCTCCAGTGGAGCCTTGGCTGTGGGAAGGGAAGAGAGAGACAGAAAGAAAAGAGAGAGAGGAGGGTGGAGAAGCAGATGGGCACTTCTCCTGTGTGCCCTGACCAGGAATCGAACCTGGGACTTCCACATGCTGGGCCGATGCTCTACCACTGAGCCAACTGGCCAGGGCCAATTCGTGACTTTAAAATGACGGGGCTGCCGCATAGTAAGACCTGTCCCACGTGGATGACCGCAGGCAGGCTGAGGAAGGATAAAGACTCCCACAGAGATGTGCAGGGCAAGCATCGGACAGGAGAGGGGACCTTGCAGGGGGGACTGTGAGCTCTGTCCACAGAGATGTGCAGGGCAAGCATCGGACAGGAGAGGGGACCTTGCAGGGGGGACTGTGAGCTCTGAAAGACCGTGAGGGCGTGACGTCGTACCCCGCTTTAGCTACTGACAAAAGCCTGTTGCAGGCATGGAGTCTATTTAGAACGGTGCGTGGCTGTCCGCAGCCTGCTCATAGCTTAGCATTTCGTCTTTGGGTAAGAGCTGTCTAAGGGGAAGATTACTACATCAACGTGAGCAGAACGCTGCCCTGTGACATCGGAGGACCCAGGAAATAGGCAGAACCATCCTCACAAAAGGAAACGCAACACAGCTGCATGTTTGGGGTTCCGTTCACTCTGAAAAGAGAATCCCTAGACTTGAATGTAAAGCTATTTTCTCTAATTGCAAGGCACAGTTTTTAACTTTAGAAAGAGGAAAAATGACCCTCCAAAACACAGGTCAGAGCTCGGTTTCTGAGATTCCCTACTAGGCTACTTAGCCAGTTTGGTCTGACAGGGCCAGAGGGGGTGAACCCTCGGACAGGCAAACCTTCTTAGCCTCATGTCGTGGCTTCCTGCTAGGCGTTTATCCCTTGTGTCTGAGTTCTTGCCCAAATTTCCTGCCAGAACGTCCATGGACTCTTAGGGTATTCTTGGCAGAGCATAGTAAGCCGCCGTCACTTCAATATTCTCTTCTGCAGTTGAAGAAGGAACAATTCAGCTGAGGGAGGCCATTCCTTCCATTCATCTACACGTAAGAACACAAGGCGGGGCCCCGGCCAGATAGCGCAGTTGGTTGGAGCATCTTCTCACAGCACAGAGGTTGCTGGTTTGATCCCCCATCAGGGGACATACAGGGACGGTTTGATGTTCCCGTCTCTCTTTCTCTCCCTCTTCCTCTTTTGCTGAAATCAAGAAATAAAAATTAAAAAAAATGAAAAAGGAAGCGGTGCAAGAGAGACAGGGGGAGAGAGGGGCGGGCAGAGGGAGAGAGAGAGAGAAGGCAAGAGAGAGAGAGAGAGAGAGAGAGAGAGAGAGGACACACATCAGAGATGGAAATAACAGGAAGCATGGAGAGCCAGCCACTTTGGCCATACAACGCAGTGTGCAGATCAAGGATCATAGAGATGTACACCTGAAGCCTAGATGGTCCTGTTAACCAGTGTCACTCTATTAGATTCAATTAAAAATTAAATTTAAATAAGGTAAGCCACTTCCCTGGCCGGTTGGCTCAGTGGTAGAGCATCGGCCTGGCGTGTGGAAGTCCGGGTTCGATTCCCGGCCGGGGCACACAGGAGAAGCGCCCATCTGCTTCTCCACCCCTCCCCCTCTTCTTCCTCTCTGTCTCTCTCTTCCCCTCCCGCAGCCGAGGCTCCATTGGAGCAAAGATGGCTTGGGCACTGGGGATGGCTCTGTGGCCTCTGCTTCAGGCGCTAGAATGGCTCTGATTGCGGCAGAGCGACGCCCCAGATGGGCAGAGCATCGCCCCCTGGTGGGCGTGCCGGGTGGATCCCGGTCGGGCGCATGCGGGAGTCTGTCTGACTGCCTCTCCGTTTCCAGCTTCAGAAAAATACAAAAAACAGTTAAAAAAAATAAAATAAGGTAAGCCACTTAAATGCTACCTTATGGCCCAAATAGGAAACCACATGCTGATCTATTCCTAAGCAGCTGAAAGCAATTGTCCACATTTGCTTATAGAAAAAAAAAAAATCTGGTTTCATCCTTCTGACTGGACCACTCATTCCAGGAAGGTAGAAACTGTTCACTGTGACTATTATTTAATAACACCTGGCTTCGGGGTTGGCTTATAATAGGTGAACGATAATATTTGTTCAGTGCATGCATATGAGGGATCAAATTTCTGCCTCTAACTATTACTTTTAGTATAAAAGCCAAGGTATTGTAAATTTGCCTACAAATTCTCTTCTTTTGGCGTTAGGACAGACTGTGCAATCAATACACGGTACAATTGTTGAGCCATAGAGAAAGCACTTTAGCAAGAACATTCCCCGGAAGAGATGTCTAAACAATAATTCTATTGCAACCAATTATTTTGAAAGCATTTCTAGTATTAAAGTAGAGATAATGTCATCCCAGCATGTGTGTGTATGGATGTCAGCCTAACTAGATCTGAATGTTCCTTGCGGGCAACCTGGACTTCTAAGGTTGATCAGAGAAAGCCATTTGCAGCAGGACCCCGAGGGTTATTAGATTAGTCTGTGCAGTTTGCCACAATAGTCACTGGGGTGACTTAAGCCAGAAAAATGTATTTTATCCACTTTCTGGAGGCTGGAAGTCCAAGGTCACGGTGCCCGCTTGGCTGGACTCTGGTGAGAGCCCTCTCCCTGGGCTGGGGACAGTGCCTTCTTGCTGTGTCCTCTTCTCATATTGCAGCCAGACAGAGAGAGAACAAGCTCTCTGGTGTCTCTTCTCCTAAGGCAGGGGTCGGGAACCTATGACTTGCGAGCCAGATGTGGCTGTTTTGATGGCTGCATCTGGCTCACAGACAAATCTTTAATAAAAAAAATAATGTTAAAAATATAAAACATTCTCATGTATTACAATCCATTCATTTCCTACCGTTCATGTTCATGGGTGCAGGTGGCTAGAGCCAATCACAGTTGTCCTCTGGGACAACACCAAACTTTTATTGGATAATGAATAACGTATACGGGTCGTTGTATGGCTCTCATAAAATTACATTTTAACATATGTGGCATTCATGACTCTCTCAGCCAAAAAGGTGCCTGACCCCTGTCCTAAGGGCACTAATTTCATCACAAGGGCCCCATCTTTATGACCTCATCTCAGCCCAATCAGCATCAAAGGCCCCGTCTCTGTACACTTTACATGTGGGGGTTAGGGCTTCAACATACGCATGTGGGTGGGGGTGGGCAGAATTCAGTCCATAGCGGTCACGTTGACTTGGCTGGATTCGTCCCACAGTGTCCCCAGCTTCTTGCGCTGCTGAGCAGGAAGATAAGCCCGAGTCAGAATGGCTATGACTAGTGACGTGGAAAGACACGAACTATGGAGGGAGGAGACGACAGATTCAGGGAGTGGTGCGGACAGTGGGATCGTGGAGAAGAGCGAAAATCAAAGAATTCACGAGAAACAAAGGATCAGCAAACTTGGGCGAGAGCTTAGATACGGGCGACCAAGGTCTCTGATGTTGAGCCTGTGTGAAAAGAAGAAGAGTGGGTTGCTGGTCGATCGGGGAACTTTCCAGGGAGGAGTCCCCCTGTGCTGTGCGAAGGAGTCCCCCTGTGCTGTGCGGAGGAGGCAGGGTTGAAGGAACAAGCCACGCCCCTGCCCCCCCCCCCATCCCGGGCGGGTATGTTTGCATCCATGCCCACGTGTTCCCATAAATGACAACACAAGCTCTCTGGCAGCTGCGCCCTATTTTTAATACGAAGTGCCAGAGAGAATAGATTGATCTATAAATTGATGAACTCCATACAACAAATATTTATTGCCTGAACAAAATCTTGGGAGGGGGACCCATCGATGAACCGTCCGGGCCATTTCAGAGATTGCGATCCAGCAAAGGGTTCACGCACCTTACACAACTTTAGTCTAAAACAGTCTGGGAGATATCATTATGGTTAAAAAGTCTCGTTCCGGCAAGAAGGCACCACTGGGGCAAAGACCCAGAGGCGAGGGGCAGGCCAAGGGGCGGTCCTGAGGCTTGACCAGAGCGGGAGGTCAGGGCAAAAGTGGGAACGAGGCGGAGGTGCATGTGACAGGACAGACCTGTCCCACGGAGATGGGTCACGCAATAAATAATCCGGTAGACAGTGTATCGGTGGTATTAAAACTGTGTGGGTGGTTTAAAAAAAATATCTAAAAAGACTTTTTAAGAGGATGACAAGAAAAAAGGGCTGAGGAACATGGCCGCGGATGGGGTTATGGCAAAATGGTGGATTCCGTGCAGCCCCCAGAAGAAGGTCAGCGGCCTTACCTGAGCTGTGTTCCGGTCTGTTCCATGTAAGTAGGATACCGAGTTGAGGTGGGTCTTGGTGATTTGGGTAAAAATACCCCACAAACTCAAATTCATTAAGGCTGTTTTGGAAACCAAAGTGCATTACACAAACAGTTTTCTCCCTGTCTCCCTGACTCACGGAGGGAATGACTTTTTTTTTTTTTTTTTCTTTTGTATTTTTCCGAAATTAGAAGCAGGGAGGCAGAGAGACAAACTCCCGCATGCGCCCGACCGGGATCCACCCGGCAAGCCCACCAGGGGACGATGCTCTGCCCATCTAGGGTGTTGCTCCATTGCAACCAGAGCCATTCTAGTGCCTGAGGTGGAGGCCATGGAGCCATCCTCAGTGCCCGGGCCAACTTTAATCCCATGGAGCCTTGGCTGTGGGAGAGGAAGAGAGAGAGAGAGAGAAAGAAGAGAGGGAGAGGTGGAGAAGCAGATGGGTGCTTCTCCTGTGTGCCCTGACTGGGATTCAAACCATGGACTTCCACATGCCGGGCCGACACTCTACCGCTGAGCCAGCCGGCCAGGGCCAGGAATGACTTTCAATGCAATGTTTTTCTTCTCCTGATCCCAGCAACTTGGCATTGGAAGGGGCATAGGTTGCAGAGCACTTCTAAAGCCCATTTGGTGATTAAATAACAAACACTCCACCCTCACCAAGTCCATTAAAGTGACCTCACCACTTCCCAAACCCAGAGACGCCCATCTATCCTTCTTCAGGCTGCAGGAGAGCTTGGTGGTGGAGTGAGCATTGCGGGCTGGTATTTTGATTCTAGAAGATGCTCTTGGTTCATTTTAATATTTTATGTGCAAGTATTTATGAAAACACAAAGTATGTCATTATTGTAAGTGCCGGGCCTCCTGGGGCCCAAGATTTAGAAGAAGATGCATTCACTGGTCTAAGAGAGAGAAAGAGAAACAATTTAGAAACTCATGAGAGTTTATGTTGGAACGAAATTCATGTAATGATCTGATAACCTAAGTTTGTCAGGAAAAGAAACAAAATAACAACTTCAGCCTTTTTACAATGTGTGTCTTCTCTGGGACAGTAACGCTGAGTTCAGTACCAAAGCCCAGAACTGATCAGGAGTGGCACAGAAGTCAACAGGAAGCGTGGAAGAAGGCAATTCGCACTAACCTGGGAAGACAGTATCTACTGAAAGTCAGTGGGAAGAAAATGGCGGTAATGGTGTCAACAGGAATGTGTGGTAGATTCGATTGCTGTTGATCGATGTCCACTCTCCTACCCTACCAAAGACAGGCTGGGCCAAGCGGCGCGCTCTGGCCAGCGAAGGTGAACAGAAGTGATGGGTGTCTGCTCCCCCGGGCAGAAGCGTGGAGAGCAGGAGCATGCTCCGCCACGCTCCCGGTTTCTCTCCGGTGGTGCCCACAGTGTTCCACAGGCGAGCGGCTCCTTCGGGCTCGTCGCAGCATGAGGAGAGGGCTGAGCACAGAGTCTGAACCGTAAGGCCTTAATCGGGATGAATTATTATTATTATTTTTTTTTCATTTTTCTGAAGCTGGAAACAGGGAGAGACAGTCAGACAGACTCCCGCATGCGCCCGACCGGGATCCACCCGGCACGCCCACCAGGGGGCGACACTCTGCCCACCAGGGGGCGATGCTCTGCCCATCCTGGGCGTCGCCATGTTGCGACCAGAGCCACTCTAGCGCCTGAGGCAGAGGCCACAGAGCCATGCCCAGCGCCCGGGCCATCTTTGCTCCAATGGAGCCTCAGCTGTGGGAGGGGAAGAGAGAGACAGAGAGGAAAGTGCAGCGGAGGGGTGGAGAAGCAAATGGGCGCTTCTCCTGTGTGCCCTGGCCGGGAATCGAACCCGGGTCCTCCGCACGCTAGGCCGACGCTCTACCGCTGAGCCAACCGGCCAGGGCCCAATCGGGATGAATTATTACTCATTTCCTTAGCCATGATCAACACGGATGCTGCTGAGGAGGCAGGTTTGCCTACTCAGGGGTCTTTCTAAAGACAGAAGAATAAAACGGAACCAGAAGGGCCACAAGGGGCTCACCCTTACTCAGCACAGAGCCAAATACAGCCAGAGAGTGGGAAACAGAGGGCCTTAGAATGGGGGGGGGGCGGCACTCCTTACACATAATATACGTCAGACATAGAATCCTTTCTGGTCAGGGTCTCTGCATTGCGGACGTCTGCAGACCACGCTGGGGCAGAACCGATCCCGGCATGGTCCTGTGCCCTGGTCCCATCTTCTCGCTGCTGTCAGGAGCCCTGAGCTGGACCCGCTGTGACTTACAGAACCAGGACAGACTTCTGCTTTCCAGGTGTCAGGCTTGCTGGATCCTCCCCATTGGCTCAAGGCCCCAGCAGAGGAGGCATCTGAGTGGCCTATCTGTGAAACCAGGTCTGGGCTGACACCAGCGCCTCTCACACCGGAAGCAATAAGCTCCTCATTGATGGCCAAGCAAGAACGGCAAGACTCAGTATCAGCAGACCTTGACTTTGTTCTAGATCGCTCAGTCTTTGATCGGAGGGACTGGTTTTTATTAAAAGAATGAATCCAAATAGTTCCAGATATATGGAAAAGATTTATATAGGCGGATGGGGATCCTCAAACCCCTCAGTGAGATCTTCTGAGCATGGCCTTTAAGATACCAAGAGGCAGAAAAAGCCCAATAGAGATGAGGGGAGCTATCAGCTTTTAGGATACGCCCTTAAAGGCTCCAACGCCCCAAAGGGGTCTCATAGGATGCCATTTGGGTCCTGCTTCAATAGTGGAAAGGAAGGTCATTGAGCTAAAGCCTGCCAAACTTACATGCCTCTGCGGTGAGGAAACAGGGACACTGGAAGGTGGGCTTCTCCCTTGCTCCTCTAAGGGAGGGTTCAGTCTCTTCCAGCCCTGCTCCAGCCACCTATGACCTAACCTTGCCCAGAAAGCTGGGGTTTGCCACTGAAGGCTGAAGGTGCCCAGGGCCGTCGGCCCCATCTACGACACTGTGGATGAGCCTAGGGTATTTCTTTCAAGAAGCAGGTAAACTGATCTCATTTGCACAAGGGCCACTTAACTATGTCTTACCTGAATAGTCAGGTTTTTTATTCTTCCCTTGAAGATCTCTATTGTGGGTGTTGATAGTCCTATTTTATGCTGCTTTGTTTAATATATAGTGTTTCCTTTATTCCTCCTACCTCAATGCCCCACTCATATTTAAGGCTGGGACCTACTCCTAATTTAGAGCTCTCTTTCCCCCTTTTGCCAACTTCTATTATGAATCTACCTCTGTCACCCAGCTTAGTGTATCCCAAGGTTCTCTTTACCAAGCTACAGTCACAGAGCTCCAGGGAAAAGCAACCTGGTCTCATCTCTCCAGGCAGAGGAGAACAGAAGCTCCATCTCCACACATGCTGCAAATGGCTTTTCCAGTCTACCTGAATCATTACTAGCTAGAAGCAGCGGTCATTGGGACTTGGATGTGAGCTGCAAAGTATAGAATTGTGACAACAATTCCAGTGCCATGTGGACTTTTCCTGGACTCCTGCTCCTTGTGACAGCTCATCACTGACTGAACTGGGGTTGGGTTGCATTTTTCAGGGATCTGGCATGGTGTTGGGGCCAACTTGGACTTGGTGAACATGTTAAGGACACTTCTCTTTTATGGATTCTTGCTGTATTGGCCAAGAATTTGCTTAAAGGCTTTAATCACTGTAAAAAAAAAAAAAAAGGAGGACTGGATAAAGAAGATGTGGCACATATACACCATGGTATACTATTCAGCCATAAGAGATGATGACATCGCATCACTTACAACAAAATGGTGGGATCTTGATAACATTGTATGGAGTGGAATGGGTAAATCGGAAAAATACAAGAACTGCGGGATTCCATACATTGGTGGGACATAAAAACGAGACTAAGAGACATGGACAAGAGTGTGGTGGTTATGGGGGGTGGGGGGAGGGAAGGAGGGAGAGAGGGAGGGGGTGGGGGAGGGGCACAAAGAGGGCTAGAGGGAGGGTGATGGAGGACAATCTGACTTTGGGTTAAATGTTTGCAACAGAATTGAATGACAAGATGACCTGGACATGTTTTCTTTGAATATATGTACTATATGTACCCTGATTTAGTGATGTCACTCCATTAAAATAAAAATTTATTTATAAAAAAACCAAACCAAACAAACAAACAAAAAGAACGAATCCGTACACAGATGCAATAGGATGAACATCTACTGAGTTTGCAAAGTATATAACAAAGAAAGCGATGGAAGACACTGGCTGGTTAATTAGATTAAAAAAAATCATAAGCAACATTAAAATGTAGATGACAAAGTTGGAACATTTTACGAGTTATGGCAACTGAGAAATTAAAGTGTAAATAATGCTTACAGATCAACGAAGAACATTCTGAAGGTGGAGCCGGGACGAAAAGAAACCATTCCCAGCAGAAACGGTGGAAATCAATGAACATGACACGTCTCCAGCTTCACTGGGAATCATGACACAAATTATAAAGAGGTGTTCCCTCCCCTCCCCTCCCCTCCCCTCCCCTCCCCTCTCCTCCCCTCCCCTCCCCTCCCTCCCTCCCTCCTTCCCTCCTTCCTTCCTTCCTTCCTTCCTTCCTTCCTTCCTTCCTTCCTTCCTTCCTTCCTTCCTTCCTTCCTTCCTTCCTTCCTTCCTTCCTTCCTTCTTTCCTTCCTTCCTTTCTTCCTTCCTTCCTCTGTTCTTTTTTTGTTTGTTTTGCCTGTGAGATTGTTAATGATTTCAGTAGGTAACTGTGACAAGGCTCCAGTAAAATGGACCATCTCGTATCTTGTCTGAACAGTGCAGGACTTCAGGAGCAGAGTCTGACCCACGCTAGCAAGGGCAGCAGGCAAGTCCACACCTTGACTTCCCAGTGAGTTCGGTCCTTCAGGGACTTAGAGACTCACAAAAAGTTCTTATGTAATACAGATGCTTACTACAATCTTCTTGATAGCAAATAAAACCAGGAACATCAACAACAACAAACTGGAAATGCGGCTTCTCAATGAGTTAAAAATAGCAAATGATCAAATAAGTAATACTTCATATGGTAGCGTTATTAACCACCTTATTATTATTATTTTTTAAAGATTTTGTTTATTGATTTTACAGAGGGGGAAGTGAAAAGAGAAGTATCAACTCACAGTTGCTTCACTTTAGCTGTTCATTGCTTGCTTGTTGCAGGTGCCTTGACCGGGCAAGCCCAGAGTTTCGAACAGGTGACCTCAGTGTTCTAGGTCAGTGCTCTATCCTCTTCACCACCACAGGCCAGGCAACCCCCTTATTTTTAATGCAGCCACATGAACTGTGTAGGAAATAATTTTTTGTGTGTGTATGACAGAGAGAGAGAGAGAGAGAGAGACAGAGAGAGGGACAGATAGGGACAGACAGACAGGAAGGGAGAGAGATGAGAAGCATCAATTTCTGGTTGTGGCACCTTCGTTGTTCATTAATTGCTTTCTCATATGTGCCTTGATGGGGTGGGGGGTGGGGCTACAGCAGACCGATTGACCCCTTGTTGAAGCCAGCGACCTCGGGCTCAAACTGGTGAGCCTTGCTCAAACCAGATGAGCCCACGCTCAAGCCAGCAACCTCGGGGTTTCGAACCTGAGTCCTCCGCATCCCAGTCCGATGCTCGATCCACTGTGCCACCGCCTGGTCAGGCTGGAAATAATTTTTAATACCATGAAAATACATGCGTGTATACATCATACTTCATTACCTAGATTGTATATGATGGACTTATATCAAACTGTTACTAATCATGCTTTGGAGGGACTTTGGTATAACCTATGTTGTAATATATGCAAGTATCATAACACCTGATTGCATCATTTTAAAATACTTTCATTTTGAAAAGTAAATCTATGTATATACAGACGCCCATCATGTGCACGAGGCTAGAAAAAGACTGGGAGAAAATGAAAGACGTCCTCAGCGGAAGTTATCGTCGGCTGGGGCGGGGGGGGAGAGGGCTGCAGAGACGCGGTGCGCCGAGCGTTGCTGCACCCTTTCTCGTGCGCTCCTCGTGCGCTCCTCACCGCGGCCCTGGGGCTCCGTGCCGGCAGATCGCACCTTCCCTTTTCCAGGCACAGGTGCTGAGGGCCAGAGAGACGCTGGGTGAATCGAAGTCACCAGGCTAAGGAAAAGGCAGAGCTGAGATTTGCACGTGGGTCCTTCGACGCTCTATCTGCAGCTATTGTCACTGAACTGCGTTGGCTGTAAGATGATCACGTGGCTGGGAACCCTACCGCCGGGGAGAGGCCAGCAGGCGGTGGGAACAGACAGGTGCAGTTCTCTCAAGTGTCACGGCGTTTACCGTGAAATCAGAAAAGTCCACCGGGTATCTAGGTAGTCGTCATGGGCAGATGAAAGTTTCTGCAGGCTTCCCAGAAATTATTCATCGTTCAAAACATCTTAGCACACTGGCTACATTGAAGAGCCTTTTTTTTTTTTTTTTTTTTTTTTTTTTCCCCACGAGTCATCCCTGAGACTTTGGAAGGAAAAGAAGTGGGTATTCACCCCCTGTCTGCACAAGGGATAGAAACTTGTAAAGGAAGGAAGAGTACTGTCTATGCTCCCACACACCGTAACGGTGGACAGGGTGAAGTGCCTCCCACCTTCCTGACGTCTGCGTCACAAAGGGGCTTCTTAGTCCTACACCCCAAAGGCGGTGGCCCCTGAGCGGGCACTTGGGCTCCTTGGTGGGTAAGTAAGCAAAGGCTCTGCTCGGTGAGATGCCCACCTCTCTCCTTTATTATTTTTTTCATAGTCCATTTTTTTTTGGTGTGTGTGTGTTCCCAAATAAGAGCTTGTGCGTTCTTAGCCCAGAAGTTTGGAATTAGAAAAATGAGCATGAGAGTCATTTCCTACTTGTGGGGAAGCCACAGCATGGAACCTCCGTCCTCCTGCATTTGCAAAGGGCTGTCCTGTGGTTGGGACAGGAGTCCCTGGTGGTCCTCTCTCTGGGGGGCCAGTTATTCTTATCTCTGAGGATCAGGTTTGATTTCATTTCGCCCATAAATACTCATTGATATCATTTGCTCTTGCCTCTCAAGGAAGGAATTATCTACTTGATTCAAGCACGAAAGATTTTTTTTTTCTTCCCTTTATTTTCTACGTTTGTCCGGCTGGAGGGCTTTCCCTTCTGGATTTTCTACATATTTTTCTTACTCTACCGCATCGCTTTGCATCAATTGACCTGGTGTTCCTTCTTCTTGAAATGTGAAGTACTATGTTCATTTACTTCGGGCTTGATTCTACCTCTGTGCTATGGCATGCTGGCAAATATTCCGTACAAAGGAGACATTGGTCGCTGTAGTAGTAGCTGATCATGAACTATTGTGACTCCTTTATATAGAGAATGCTGTCTGATACGAAGATGTTTTTTTGGCAAACGCTGTATGCATCGCACACAAGGAGCGCTTTGTTAAGTGCTGATAGATCTTATCAACTTTAAAATCACAACCTAACACCCTGGACATAGGCATGCTTGTCTCTAATTACACCTCTGCTGGCCCTCTCGGCTCAGTGCCCTGTCACTGAACCCTGGGCATGTGGGCTCTGGACAAATGGGAACAATTCACTGGCAAAGCGCACATCCTAGATTTATTTATTTTCTTGCTTCATCACACCTGGGAGTGTCCTACGCATTATATAGTTAAAAAAAAATAATAACAACAACACACCTGTGAGGTAAGAAGAGGCGACTCAGGCTGTGGCTCACAGCAGGTGAGGGTGCCGTGGGGGATGGGCCTGGGTCCAGGTGTCTTTCCCTGCCAAGGCCCTGCGGCCAATCACAGCGCTCCCCATCCACACGGTCGGTGGGGGGAGGGTACAGGGGGCGGGGCGACAGCTGAGCACAGCAGGGACTCCAGCCAGCGCCTTCAAAGTCATCTGCCACGTGAGCCACGGGAGCAGTTTTGCTTCACGTGCGTGGAGTGTGGACCAGTAGTTATGGAAACATTCACGAATAATTTCCACACTAGCAAGGAGGCAATCAGCAGAGTCATTTTCCTGGATGGAACTGAACTACGTCTGGCTGTGCCCGGCCAAAGTGTGCCTCTTCCCGGGACCTTAGAGGCATCTGGGAAACCTCACGACGTCTGCCAGCCCCATTTCTGTAACCTAAGAAATCTGCCCTGTGCCTCCACCGTGCTGTTGGTAGTGTTTGCCTCTACCCCTCGTCTGGTCTGCCTTCCCAAACGGCTGCATTCACGCAATCAGGCGATCATGAAAGCTCTTTAGAACACATACAGTGTGTCCGTAAAGACATGGTGCACTTTTGACTGGTCACAGGAAAGCAACAAAAGACGATAGAAATGTGAAATCTGCACCAAATAAAAGGACAACTCTCCCAGTTTCATATCTATTCAGTGCAGTTCAATGTGGGCTCACGCACAGATTTTTTAGGGCTCCTTAGGTAGCTATCCTGTATAGCCTCTATAGACTCGTCTCTGACTGATGGCCTACCCGGGGTTTCTCCAACAAACTGCCGGTTTCCTTCAACTGCTATCCCACCGAGTAATGCTATTCCTATGTGATGGTGCTTCGTTATAAACTCGCCGATATTCATGTTGCACTTTGGTCACGAATTCGAATTTAGCGAGCCACAGAACACACTGAACTTTCCTCTGTATCGTCCACATCTCGACTGGCATGGCCATGGGTTGCTCCGCTGTATACACGGTGTTATGTCATCATCTGTGCATGCGCACATGCTGCCACATCATCCTACAGAAACTGGGAGAGTTTTCCTTTTATTTGGTGCAGATTTCACATTTCTATCATCTTTTGTTGCTTTCCTGTGACCGGTCAAAAGTGCTCTGTGACTTTACGGACACACTGTATTTCTTCCATAGAGCCTCCCAGAAGGTATGAAGTCTAGCTACGGATTTGTTTGCTGGTTGGAATTCCTACCGGCCCTGTTTTAGAGAGTTTTTTCTCTCAGATGTCAGCATGCTGGTTCTTCCTACTGTAAGGTTGTAGTTACCTGTGAAGTTATTTATGGAAAATAGGCTTTTATTGTGTTATATTATAGTTAGTAGAATATGAAAGAGGAGAAAGGGGTATGGGGAAACAAAGAAATAAATCACAAGTACAAATCATTGTATTTGAGACTTTATTATTTTATTTTATTTTGTTGCATTTTGTATTTTTCTGAAGTGAGAAGCTGGGAGGCAGACAGACTCCCACATGCGCCCAACTGGGATCCACCTGGCATGCCCACCAGGGGGCGATGCTCTGCCCATCTGGGGCATTGCTCTGTTGCAGCCAGAGCTGTTCTAGCACCTGAGGTGGAGGCCATGGGGCCATCCTCAGCGCCCGGGTCAGCTTTGCTCCAATGGAGCCTTGGCTGCGGGAAGGGAAGAGAGAGAGAGGAAGGAGAGGGGGAAGGGTGGAGAAGCAGATGGGTGCTTCTCCTCTGTGCCCTGACCTAGAATCAATGGGCTGATGCTCTAGCACTGAGCCACCTGGCCAGGGTGGAACTTTATTTTTTTAAATAATTTTATTTAGAAAAGTATATTTAATGGAGTGACATTGATCAATCAGAGTACATAGGTTTCAGATAAACATTTCTATAGCATTTGAACTGTTGGTTAGGTTGTGTACCCATCACCCAAATATTTGAGACTTTAAATTTTGGCTATGATTAACTAGTTTGGTAGTTAATTCCCCTCCCACCAAAACACATCTAAACAGGGAAAGCTATATAAAACAGTTATTTACAGGACATGGGCAGTAATCAATGGGCAAGGCTGAGACCTCTGAGCTCAGGGAAACACGTGAGGTCTGTCTTACACTGACCCTGATTTTTCCTCAAGTGCAAATTCCAAACCATTGTAGGGGTGAGTAGAATCCAAGCAGAAAGCAGCGGTTTTTGTTGTTTTTGTTTGTTTGTTTTGTTTGTAAGAGGAAACAGAGACTGGTATTTGGAGTTACTGTGGTGACTGTGATTTTGCAAAAATTCCTGGACCTGCCCTAACAAAGATGAAAATCCAGTTGTGGTAGGGTCAGGGTGATCCTCTAGGATTTTAATTGCCTGCTAGATAAACACTTAGCATTCTTCAGATAAGAAGATAGCACACTCCCGGAGTGCCTAGGAGGCATCATTTATAACGTCCAGCATGGTATAAAAAAACAGTTAGACATGCAAATAAGCAGGAAAAGTGACTGATAAGCAAGAGATAAAACAAACAACCAAGAGGGACCTAGAGCTGATATACATACGGACTGTTGTAGGCGGTAAGGAGTTTAACATTACTGTGACTAGTATGTTAAAAAGAAAAGATGGTCAAAATGAATACAAAGATGGAGTATTTTTTTTTTTTTTTTACATAAAATTGGAATCTATTAAAAGACTAGAATAGAGATCTGAGTCTGGAAAGGACGCTGTGTGAAATTAAGGTCTTTATTCCTGACACGTGACTGATTAGCCTGGATATTCACGGGGACTGTGCTTACCTGCCACACGGAACAGAGTCTGTGATGTGGCCAGAGAAAGCAATAGGTGGAGGCTGATGCGTGACAATGACACGGAAGAGAGTGACACTGCCTAGGCAGAAGAGAAGCTTCTTTTTGTGAATTGTACTGGACGTGGACCAATCAGACGAGACATCAATGCAACATGATGCTCCAATGATGAGAAATACGTACTTAGTCTGCATGGTAGTCTGTTAGGGCTGCTGTTACAGGTAACACATGCTGGGGGCCGGGGGGGGGGGGGGGGGGGGGGGGGGGGGGGGGGGGGGGAGGGGTGTACAACAGGAATCACATGGTGTGTGTCCAAAACTCTCACCCCCATGAACTGGAATTAGGCTGCCGTGGCTTTCAACCCAGAGACCTAACGGTGGAAATAACCAGAACAAAATGGAAATAAACCTTTGAGACTTCAGCATCTTCGTCAAGGATCAGAACGGAGTGAAACTGGGAGTGTCAGATGGATAAAGCGCGTGTTCCCTTGGCCGTGGGAAGAACGCAGAGCGAGGAGCCCGGAACAGCCTGGAGGAAAAGCTGGTGGAGAACAGACAGAGACCGGTTTGGGGGATGACCGTGCAGGGGAAGCCTGACTTCAGAGTCTAGTTGTTGGACCGGGTCCTAAACCCAGGGCACGCTAACGTCCGCCTCCTTATTTAGCTTCTCCAGCTCGGTCACATGAAAGAGCTATAACTGCATGTTGGTTTCTATGTGGTCTGAGGCTAATCTCTGCTGGTGCTGTAGTTCTCGGCTGCCTTCTCAGTGAGCTCCACCCCCCTGCTTAAAGCGTGTTTTCCGAAGCAAGAACGTGCCTGGAAAATGGTGTTGCGTCGCGTTGAGATATCCTACATCAGAAAATAAATTCATGCGGAAAAACCCCAACAAAACCCTTAGAATTTCTTCGAACTCTCCGTGTAGTGAACGATTTAACCTTGCCCAAGAGAGGCCTACCCTCCGCCCGCAGTGTCCGGGAGGTCATCTCTAAGCCCTTGCAAAGCCACGCCCCCTAGAGCGTCCTCACGTGACCGGGAGTCTGGGTCGTGGCGGGGTTTCCGACGATGTTCTTTTTTTTTTTTCTGAAGCTGGAAATGGGGATAGACAGTCAGACAGACTCCCGCATGTGCCCTACTGGGATCCACCCGCACGCCCACCAGGGGCGACGCTCTGCCCACCAGGGGGGAATGCTCTGCCCCTCCGGGGCCTCGCTCTGTTGCGACCAGAGCCACTCTAGCGCCTGGGGCAGAGGCCAAGGAGCCATCCCCAGCGCCCGGGCCATCTTTGCTCCAATGGAGCCTTGGCTGCGGGAGGGGAAGAGAGAGACAGAGAGGAAGGAGGGGGAGGGGTGGAGAAGCAAATGAGTGCTTCTCCTATGTGCCCTGGCCGGAATCGAACCCGGGTCCCCCGCACGCCAGGCCGACGCTCTACCACTGAGCCAACCAGCCAGGGCCTCCGATGATGTTCTTAAAGATGGGAGCTTGGAGCCACACGGTACCAGCTTGACTTCCGGAGTTGCTGGAAACGGAGGTCGGCCATGTGGGCGGTCAACCCTGGAGCCCGAACAACGACCCTGACACTGAGGTTGGAGTGACAGTCCCCGGCTGACCCGGTGTGTAGCATCACACGGCGTTGCCAGAAAAGCAATGCGTCCACAACTCACGGGGACAGGACAGCTTGAGACTCTGTGTCTGCACCTTTCCTGGAATCGGCCCTGTGTGCCTGCCTCTCCTCCTGGCTGATTCTAACTGGTGTCTCTCCACCTTAACTAGCTTGTATCCTAAACCGTCGTCGTGCGCGTAGGAGCTTCTAGTGAGTTCTGCCAGTCCTTGCAGTAAGTTATGGCACCTGAGTGTGGTCCTGGGGACCCTGAACTTGCAGTTGCTGTCAGAAGTGAGGGCGATCTGGTGAAATGCTCCCTAACATCACACCCTTTACAAGCTATATTTCTGTGGTTACTATAGTGATGATTTACCTGTGAGGATCTGCTTGTTTGAGCAGCTGGCCTGAGTGAGAATAATGCTAATGGATGTTTATTATGAGCAAGAGTATTTGGGGTTTAAAATCTCTGGGAGGTCCTCTAAGTTCTGAGCTGTCCATTCAATCAACAAACATGTGGTTACTTGTTGTTATTTAGAGCACCCTATTCTATGCCTAAAACACACAGTCCCTTAAATTTGGATTATTCCTAAATTAAAAAATAATCATAATGACAAACAGAGGACTCCGATTCAATTCGAACAAACATTGGTCTGCGAATGGAGGTAGATACAGCAAAGCCATCGGGTCCCTCTGGCTGTGACGGTTAAAACCGGGCTATCTGGGGCCAAGTAGACCGGGCTGGCGACCTGAGACACTTTTCGGTGCGCACACTGTGATAGGCTCACGGCAACTTTTCTCCCTCATCTGTGGAAGGAGAGCAAAACCTACTTCGTAGACTTGTTGCAAGGATGACATGGAGTGATGTCAGAAAAGATCAGTCGTGTAACTAATCCATGGTCTCTTTTATTATGATTAATATACTCAGGCATATCTTGTTTTTCTTTTAAAAATTTTTAATAAAGTGAGAGGCAGAGAGGCAGGGAGGCAGACAGACAGACTCCCCCATGTGCCCTGAACGGGATCAACCCAGCATGCTCACCAGGGGGCCATGCTCTGCCCATCTGGGTGTTGCTCCGCTGCTCAGCAACCAAGCTCTTCTTTAGCGCCTGAGGTAGAGGATATGGAGCCATTCTCAGTGCCCAGGGCCAACTTGCATCACCTGAGACATGGCTGCAGGAGGGGAGGGGAAGAGAGCAAGAGAGAGAACTGAGAGGGGAAAGGGTGGAGAAGCAAACAGTTGCTTCTCCTGTGTGCCCTAACCAGGAATCAAACCCAATACATCCACATGCCGGCCGATGCTCTACCACTGAGCCCACCAGCCAAGGCCCAGGCATATCTTTTAATGAAGCTTTTTTTTTTTTTTAAACTGAGTATGAGAGGATGTTGCTCCCTACCTACCTAAATTAATATTAGTGGTCACTTCATTCCTTGGTCCCAGGAACGCAGGTGGAGCTTTGAACCGTAGCTCATGACAGAGGGACAAAGAAAGAGATTCAGGATTTATGTAGCGGCGGGGGCTTCAGTTACAGCTGCTTCCGCTGCCCTCTGTTTTGTCCGGGAAATACCCGGGAGCTCTGGCTGTTGTACATACAGGGTTACGAAGCCCAGAGGAGGCGAGGTTGGGCTCCATGTGTCCCATGGCTTTGCGGCAGGAGAAGGGTTACGAAGCAGCCAGTGAGAGTAAAATATTCATTAGTCAGGTCTGCAGCGACGTCCCCCTGTTTAGACGGGGTCTCGCCCAGGCAACTCCGCTCCGGTCCCAGAAACGCAGGGAATGGCGGGGCTCCTCGGATCTCCGGGAAACCGCTTCTTTCTGAGAATTTCTTCATTCTCACGAAAACCCCGAGTAGACATTAGTTTGTCCTATCAAATTTATGGGATAAAGAAAAGAGGCAACAGCCTGACCAGGCGGTGGCGCAGTGGAGAGAGCGTCGAACTGGGACGTGAAGGACCCAGGTTCCAGACCCCGAGGTCACCGGCTTGAGCGTGGGCTCATCTGGTTTGAGCAAGGCTCACCAGCTTGAACCCAAAGTCGCTGGCTTGAGCAAGGGGTTACTTGGTCTGCTGTAGCCCCACGGTCAAGGCTCATATGAGAAAGCAATCAATGAACAACTAAGGTGTCGCAACAAAGAATTGATGCTTCTCATCTCTCTCCCTTCCTCTCTGTCTCTCCCTATCTGTCCCTCTCTCTGACTCTCTGTCACAAAAAAAAAGAGGCAACAAGGCAACATGGTTTAATAAACTAAGCTCCTGTTTTATATAATAAAATTAGAATGCTTTTTTCTTGAGTCCATTAAAAAGTAAAGCCACTCTTCCACCGTAGTACCTTGTGCACACACACCCTGCTGTCGGGGAGCTCAGCTGTGTTAGCTCTGTGCCCCGATCTCTTCAGCTCATTGTACCCTACACTGATATGACACCTTGGGCTCCTCCCTCTTACCTCTCAAAATTGATAAATCTTGTTGACTAGCAGAGTTGTTTATATTATACTCATTGTTAAGCAAATTGCTCAACGTCGCCAATCTAGACAGTGGCCGAGCTAAAAGATGGAGGGCTAGTTCCCTTTTCAATAATCCAGTGGTCCCCAAACTCTTCAGGCGGGAAACTTACTGGAATGCGCATGCCTGGGGGTGACGCACCCAGGTGCTGATTCACAAGTCTGGGCCCCTGGGACCAGCAATCTGCATTTTTAACAACCACCCTTGTGGCCGTACCTGTAGCGGACTAGGTGCTTGTAGGATACCGCCACAGGGACCACGTATGAAGGATTCTGGTAGCAAAAACTGTAGGTTCTTTCTGCGCCCCTTAAATAGCACGTGCCTTCTGGGGGGTTCATGCCACTCCCCAGGGCATAGAAGGAAATACAGCCGGTTGCCCGGAAGGAGGAGTGATGTTTTCTTTTTCTCTGCCTTCTCCACGCCTCTGTAACAAGAGGCACGCACGTCACAGTTCAGAAAGTTTCAGGTGGAAGCTAAGGTTCACTGCTGGGAAGCCAGGAGCGGCTCCCGCTGCACTGTGATGTTCCTCCTGCACCGGACATGAGCGTGCGTAGGAACAGGTCCGAGCTTCCACTGTGAGATGTCCCTCTTTCCGGGCCACCCACGGATACCCTCTAAGCCACCGATGACATGCCACGGGTCCACCCCTTCCTGCTCTGTCTCCGTCTCCTCTCCTCTCACCTTGCTTCTGCGAGTGGTTACCAGAAAACAGACACCACGCACGCCTCCCCGAAAGCCCGCTGCTCTCTGCCTGAGCAGTCTAAGCCAGCCAGCTCAGGAAAATCAACCATCGCTTCTGGGGTCTCCGGTCTCCGGGGACAGCAGTTTCCGCAGCAACGTGGCACACCTGCCTTGTGCCCGAGTTGGAAGCTGCCGTTCTTCTTTATGTGAAGGAAAATCTAGCTTCAGGCATGAGGTATGCTGCCTTTACAACCTCAGGCACATATTTCTGGTATTTCTGGTCCCAGTGGGGGTTACTTCCCTTTTTAGAGTGGCTGAATACACTCCCACCTTCTGTGGGGCCCCCAGGAACACCGTCTCTGTTACAGAAACTTTTAAACAGGAGAATGAGGCATTTCCATCAGTCAGCAGCCTGCATCCATATGAATTTCCTGTCAACTATAAAAAGATGGTATTTTGGGAAATTCCTTAGCAATATTTGAATTCTATGATTGGATTTAATTTTCTTTCTTTCTTTTTTTTTTTTTTTTTGTATTTTTCTGAAGTTGGAAACGGGGAGGCAGTCAGACAGACTGCCCAACCGGGATCCACCCGGCACGCCCACCAGGGGGCAATGCTCTGCCCATCTGGGACATTGCTCTATTGCAACTAGGGCCATTCTAGTGCCGGAGGCAGAGGCCATGGAGCCGTCCTCAGTGTCCGGGGCCAACTTTGCTCCAGTGGAGCCTCGGCTGCGGGAGGGGAAGAGAGAGACAGAGAGGAGGGAGAGGGGGAGGGGTGGAGAAGCAGATGGGCGCTTCTCCTGTGTGCCCTGGCCGGGAATTGAACCCGGGACTCCTGCACGCCAGGCTGACGCTCTACCACTGAGCCAACCAGCCAGGGCCCGGATTTAATTTTCTTATCAGAAAAATGACCCCGGTGAGGCTAGCTTAGGGGGCGACAATGTCTTTTCTGCAACATACTTTAGGTGTCACAGGCTGCGTGAGCTCCTCTGCAGTTCCTCAGGGGCTGTGCTTGGAGCACAGAAGTAGCCAGAGGACAATCCGTCAGCCAAGGGCCAGGCTTTGTTCCCACTGCTCTTTATTTACAAGAACAGGTGGCGGGTGTTTGTCCTGTGGGCTCTCGCTGGCTGACTTCTGGGGGCTCACGGCGGTCTTCCCTGGCTCCCGGAATTCTGTAATTCTCTCCCAGCGAATGAAAACCCAACCGTCCCTTGCTCACTCTGCGGTTATGATGGTCGCTAGTGCTGATCCGTTTCTCATTGTGCCTGTCAGGGGCCACTGAGATGAGAGATAATACTACTGACCCGAAAAACTCCTGTGCTGTGAATTGGACAGATACAGATACTTTTTCAAAAACATGGACAGGTAGTTGAATCCCCCGCCATCTAAAAACAGCAGTCCTACGGCGACGACCTGCGCGTCCAGACTTTGGAAACCGAGGCTCAGAGAAAGGAGGAGGATATTGTCGTCCGGGCCTGTGGTCAGCAGCGCAGCTGGAGAGCGGGTTCAGGGGCGTCGGCTTCGAGAGCCTGCTTCTTCGACATCGCGCTTTCTACTGCTTCGTGTGAAGGCTTGGAATGTCGCCGCATCCCAAGGGCTAACTCCCTGCTGGGGAAATGAGGGTTATGGAAGAATAAGAAGAAAGGGGGGGGGGGAGGGGGATGAGAGGGCCGTCGTGGACAAGAGGGGTTTTGAAAGGTGTGTCTGCAAGAGCAAACGTGTCCGGGGCCAGCGCAGATGAGAGCTACGAAGAAGCCGTCGGCTTTGAAAATCAGAACGTGTCCGAGGATTCTCACTCGGGGTCATGACTCTTGGGGCCAGGAGCCAGATCACCAAAGGAAATGAATCAAGGAAAGTAACTTTAAGACCCGTCGGTTTAGAAAACTGGCAATCGAGGGGCAGAGAACGGGGCGGCTGTTCCAACTTTTCCACCCTTTCCATTCTCGCTACGTGGAGCAGTTACAAAGAAAAAGAAAGATGCACGCACCCTTTCCTGGGTCGATCCTTAACTTAACGTCTCTCGGGCAGGTCGCCGTAGGTTGAACGTGAGGACTTAGGCTGGCACAGGAGCAAACGCTTCCCGTGGGGCAGAAATCCGTCCTTCTGCACCCGGCCAGTGAGCCACGGAGGGGCGCTGAGGTTGCCTGGTAGTGGCTGGAAACATTGTTGCAACCTCTGAGCGCCTTATCCTCCAACTGCGGGAGCAGCTGGCCTTTAAGAGGTTTAAGGGGCCGGCGTGTTGGGAACTCTGGTTTGTTGCGTCATGCAGAGCTGAGAGAAATGTCAGAGCAACCGCTGTTTCTGAAAACACGGGGTGCTGGGGCGACGGCGGCGTTGGTGGCGGTGGGTGGGGGAAGGAGCAGGAAATTGTTGATTTTGCTTTTCCCAGAAAGGAGGGGAATGTGGATCACCTCCGGCAGGGCTTAAAGCTCTCTTGCTGCCATTCAAGGGAAATGTCGCCAAGGGTCCAGAGATACGAGAAGGCGGCGTGCTTTGGTCAGTCCCTAAATTAGAGAAGTGTCACTGGCTGAAGTTCCAAATGATGTCTGTCTGCAGCCATCTAAGTTGGGGGGGGGGGGGCTGGGGACCTGGTGGTAATTTTTGAAGAGAGTCAGAATATTTGCCTGTTTTATTTTTGCCAATAAAATTTAAAGGGAACAATCACTTTCAAAATAGGTTGTTTAGAATGATTCATTCTGCAGAACTTAAAAATTTTTTTCTATCTTTAAAAAATTTTTTTTATTTAGACAATTTAACAAGGGTGACATTGGTCAACCAGAGCACATAGATTTAGAGAAAACATCTCCACATCATTTGGACAGTCGACCATGCAAAAAAGATTACAAACATAAATACCTTCGGTGATCCACTATAGAATCCTGACTGGAGGTCAGAAATCTCTGATATTTATAGCTGTTTAAAAAGTAGTCCTTTAAAATAGAGGGAACTATGAATTATCTATGATGTCATGAATAATGGGTGCCCACAAATAATCCATCTCAAGCCTCAATTAGCTGTTCTGCAAGGTTCGGTATCCAGTAATAGTAAATATTGTATCAAACTGGCTCATAAATTGCAAACCCAATGTAATTCCACCATATTAAATACATATCTTTCCATTTTGATCACGGCAACTTGTGACCTGCTCAAAGAATTGTTTTCTTAGTTAATTTCCACTTCGATCCCTTGGGGATCCTGACACCCTGCAGACAGGTAAAGAAGCGTCGAGCGGTAAGATGAGGCATTTTTAAGTGCCGTAGCTCCAGCCCCCCACAATCTTAATCCCCATTTCAGGGGAAGGCAAAACTGTGACCAGGCCGAAAATGACTCAAAAGCAAGCTGAAACGTTCTACAAGAGGCCAGATGGTGGCAGCAGAGGACGTGTGAGAAAAACTCTTAGAGAGTTTAACAAGACAACATACACACACGTCGTAAATAGCTGCAGAAGGACTAATTTATTGACGCCAATTAAGATAAGGAAACTGTTGAGGACGTGCACTGGGTTACCACGGATACCTGAGTTTCACTTATGGGCTGTGCGAACTTGGAGAGGTCCTGTTTGCTCCTTTGAAAAATGGGGACACGAACAGTGATAGGATTGTTTTGGGATTAAGAGAGATTGAAGTTTAAAGGGTTGGCTAATGTCTACAATGTTGTAAGGAGGGTGGGGGGTGGGAGAAGAGAGAGAGATCCCGGGATCCCGGTGGTGTCTCTCCCCTCTCATGCACGGAGCGTCTGTCCCTCCCTCTTGTGCACGGAGCGTCTGCGCCTCCCTCTGTGCACGGAGCGTCTGTCCCTCCCTCTCGTGCACGGAGCGTCTGTCCCTCCCTCTCGTGCACGGAGCGTCTGTCCCTCCCTCTCGTGCACGGAGCGTCTGCCCCTCCCTCTCGTGCACGGAGCGTCTGTCCCTCCCTCTCGTGCACGGAGCGTCTGTCCCTCCCTCTTGTGCACGGAGCGTCTGCGCCTCCCTCTGTGCACGGAGCGTCTGTCCCTCCCTCTCATGCACGGAGCGTCTGTCCCTCCCTCTTGTGCACGGAGCGTCTGCGCCTCCCTCTGTGCACGGAGCGTCTGTCCCTCCCTCTTGTGCACGGAGCGTCTGCCCCTCCCTCTTGTGCACGGAGCGTCTGCCCCTCCCTCTTGTGCACCGAGCGTCTGTCCCTCCCTCTTGTGCACGGAGCGTTTGTCCCTCCCTCTCGTGCACTGAGCGTCTGCGCCTCCCTCTTGTGCATGGAGCGTCTGCGCCTCCCTCTTGTGCACGGAGCGTCTGCCCCTCCCTCTTGTGCACCGAGCGTCTGCCCCTCCCTCTTGTGCACGGAGCGTCTGCGCCTCCCTCTTGTGCATGGAGCGTCTGCGCCTCCCTCTTGTGCACCGAGCGTCTGCCCCTCCCTCTTGTGCACGGAGCGTCTGCCCCTCCCTCTTGTGCACGGAGCGTCTGCCCCTCCCTCTTGTGCACGGAGCGTCTGCCCCTCCCTCTTGTGCACGGAGCGTCTGCGCCTCCCTCTTGTGCACGGAGCGTCTGCCCCTCCCTCTTGTGCACCGAGCGTCTGCCCCTCCCCTCTTGTGCACCGAGCGTCTGTCCCTCCCTCTTGTGCACCGAGCGTCTGCCCCTCCCTCTTGTGCACGGAGCGTCTGCACCTCCCTCTTGTGCACCGAGCGTCTGCCCCTCCCTCTTGTGCACGGAGCGTCTGCCCCTCCCTCTTGTGCACCGAGCGTCTGCCCCTCCCTCTTGTGCACGGAGCGTCTGCGCCTCCCTCTGTGCACGGAGCGTCTGTCCCTCCCTCTTGTGCACGGAGCGTCTGCGCCTCCCTCTTGTGCACGGAGCGTCTGTCCCTCCCTCTTGTGCACGGAGCGTCTGCCCCTCCCTCTTGTGCACGGAGCGTCTGCACCTCCCTCTTGTGCACCGAGCGTCTGCCCCTCCCTCTTGTGCACGGAGCGTCTGTCCCTCCCTCTTGTGCACCCAGCGTCTGCGCCTCCTTCGCTCTCAATGTGGAGGAGGCGCGCGTTCCTGGGGCTGGCGCTGGTTTCCATGGTCTCTAGACCAGCTTTGGCGTTTGCTGTCATCTGCACGCTTGCCGCTCATGACGGTACTTAGGGTTCAAGTGATTCTGTTTTGCGGAATAGTGAATATAACAATAATAATAATAATAATAATAATAATAATAAAACAGTGAATATGATGTCATAGCAACATGCATCATTTAAGAAAGAAGAACTATGTCCGCCTCAAAGACATTGCTAGTTGGGCTCTGATGAATCATCCCTGTCAGGAAGCAGGGATTTATTTTGGGTGTTCGTGGAGAAACGGGGACACGTAGAAGACTGTCTCCTAAGCTTCCCAGTAACAGTAAGTCAGGCCCATGGGAAATTGGAACAGCAACCCTTGGAACCTGGCTATTTGGTCATCCACTCAGAAATGGGCATCTGTGACTTCTTACTCTGGGCATTCTTATTTATTTATTTATTTATTATTCTTATTATTATTTTTTACAGAGACAGAGAGTGAGTCAGAGAGAGGGATAGTCAGGGACAGACAGACAGGAACGGAGAGAGATGAGAAGCATCAATCATTAGTTTTGCATTGTGCGTTGTGACACCTTAGTTGTTCATTGATTGCTTTCTCATATGTGCCTTGACCATGGGCCTCCAGCAGACCGAGCAACACCTTGCTAGAGCCAGCGACCTTGGGTTCAAGCTCATGGGCTCTTGCTCAAACCAGATGAGCCTGCGCTCAAGCTGGCGACCTCAGAGTCTCGAACCTGGGTCCTCGGTATCCCAGTCCGAAGCTTTATCCACTGCGGCACCGCCTGGTCAGGCTGGGCATTCTGTTGTGACCGGTATAGAGAGGCCCTGTGGCCACAACCCGGCAACTTTCACAGAAGACGTCATCTGTGGTTGCTTTTCTCCCAGGGCAGCTGAGGACACGATGGGTACCCAGATACCTCCTCAAGACAGAGCAAACCGGCAACCCGAGTTCCCAGCTCTCTCTACTGTCAGAGCTGTGAAATACGGCCATGGCAACATTGTGCTCAAGTCATTAGAGTGTGGCTTGTCGACAAGCGGTATCGTCTTCATTTCTGGTTGAAAATGGAGATGGAGGTTGTTCACTTGGTGACTCTTCCACTTCGGTGACTTGTAAGGGGTACCCCACTACTTGATAAAGATCCAGGGAATGTTCCGGTCCAGTCTGGGCATCAAGTATCTCATTTCATCTCTAGATCTTTCCTACCTACAAAGGTCTGAACGTTTGTATCCCCCTCAATGTGTTGAAACCCTAACTCTCCCAGGTGATGGCATGAGGAGGTGGGGACATTAGGGGGCAATTAAGTCAGGAGAGCAGAGCCCACATAACTAGGATTGGTGTCCTTACGCATGAGACCCCCAGGGAGAGCCCCAGCTGCTCCTCCACATGTAGTTGCCTCTACAAGGCGCAACGGGCCAGAAACAAGCCAGGAATTGGGTTCTTACCAGACCCTGACTCTACTGGTGCCTTGATCTCAGACTGCTCAACCTCCAGAACTGTGAGCAGTAAGTTCCTGTCATCAATAAGCCACCTGGACGACAGCATTTTTTAATGACTGACAAACAGACTAAGACTTTGCCCCAGAACTCGTCTTTCCCATCCCATGAGGTGTTTACAGTCATAAGAAGACTGTATTGGGCTCAGACTCATTCTGTATCACCAGCTTCTGGGTCTCATGTAAGTTTCCTTACATTTTTTTTCTGAGCCTCTGATTTTCTACGGTATTTAGAACGAGGCTAATAATTTTTACTCCGCTAGAAAGCCATAATAGTACACCTCTGTGGAAAAAAAGGAAAGCTTGCAAAATATATTGTATTTGAATCATTTACCAAGCAGTGTCTTGAACAGAGAAGGGGTTAACTGAATTCCTGTGGAAGGCGTTTAATTGAATTTGCAGGGATTAGAGGATCACCGTTTTCCCTTTAATCTTCAGATTTTGAGGCCCTTCGCCCATCAGAGACTGCTGAGAACTACATTTCAATTAGATTTAGTGGGGCATGAGGGAGAAGGGAATTATCAAAGGACGAGGGAGGGAGGAGAGAAGCAATTCCCCCCTTTTCTCTCCTGACCTGCAAAAGTTCTCCTGAAATCGAAACTGCGGCCTGGAATGCGTTCTGGAGTCGCCCAGGGTCTTGTGCACCTGCCTGCTCTTGCACGGCTGGGGACTCGCGTTCCTGACCGTGACGTCAGTGCTCACGGAGTCAAAGCCCGCCACAGGCACGGGGAGGCTTCTGCTCTCTGTGGCTTTTGAGTAGTTCCCTCTTCTGGCCGAGAAAGAAATGCATGCATCAGGGTTCCTTCTAGGAAGAAAAAAAAAATATATATCTATTTTTTAAAGACCGGAGGTGTTTCTGCACACGAGGTTGGCCGTTGGAGGGTACACACACAGATGCATTTGAGGTGAACACAACTCATGTGCGATGATTCCTTGGGCCGGCGTCTGTCCTGTGCAGGACCCGGAGTGTGCTTGGGCGTGGTGCATGGGGGCCACAGTGTCCCCAAAACGGGAACCAACCGACCGCTGGCTGGTCACATATTGTTTGGAAATGAACGTTTCACAACGCCGCCGGCCGCAAGGTAAAACCCGCACTCACAACAGGCGCAGGGAGATGATCGGGAGTTTTAAATCCCCGCTGTCTCAGTGACTGCGTTCGGAGGAAGGACAGACTGGCTGGCTTTGTTTCCAGCAGCCGCGACTCGGTGGCCCTGCAGGCTCAGGGACGGAGGGGTCGAGAGCTGAGCCGGCCAGCGAGCAACGTTCTTGTGCGGATTTGAATGCATTTTAATCAGAGGGTTTTTTTTTTTTTAATGCTCTTATAGAACCCGTGGTTGGCTCCCCTGCTTAGCTCTGCCCGTCCCGCTCTGGCTACTGAGAAATAAGCAGATCGCGGTCAGAAGGATGCACACGTGGGTCTGTGGACCCTGGCACGGTGGACCCCAGGTGCTGTGAACAAGCACGTTTGCAGAAACACGTGTGGGAACAGCGCCCCCGCCCCCCACCCTCTGCAGGTGGAGTCCGCTCAGGGACTGGCCCTGCCTTTATTCTCCCGAACTCTGAATTTCTATGCATGTCATTCGGTTGCTAGTCCACGCTGGGCCTTTTCATGCAAAAGAGAAGTGTCCGACCTGGCTGCTTAAGCCATCTCTACGGACGTTTTGCAGACCGGAACAGGTTGGGCCCATCTTCCTTCTCTTCGCCATCAGATTAAAGTGTCTGAACCTTCCTAACCGCTGCGAGACAATATTGATCCTTTATCGGCAGCCGACTCCGTGGGTCTCTCGCACCGTGTAATGGATGGGGCGGCACTGGACCGGGCAGCTGCCTGAATGAGGGGGCCAGACATGGACAGGAGGAGGCCGACTGCTCTCTGAGCCGACTGTTCCGGGCTCTCAGAAGGGGTCAGAGGACAGTCTAGAAAGAGGATGCAAGGGTTCTCAGCACAGTTCAGGAGGAAGCCAGGGATGCCCGTTTCTGGGAAGGGCAGCTGAATGTGTAGGCTGGAGAACTCTTTGTAGAGTTCTGCCTGGTGATGCTGGTGGGACAGGGGCAGTCACTGCAGTAGGAGCCCTGGGGGAAGGTGACCAGGAAGTGGCCCCTGGGGGTGACTTTCACCGGATAACAGGTTGATTCCCAGGCCTCTGCTTGTTTCTGTATTATTATTAAGGAGCCCCAGGGAAGGATTGCTGCCATGCACCTTCAGAGTCTGTGTGTACAATCACCTTGGGGACCATCTAAATATGCAGGTTCTTCCTTGCATCCTTTAGACTTTCTGGTTCAGACGGCCTAGGGAGGAGCTAAGGAAATTTCCTTTTATATAATCATCACGGGTAACTGATGCATGCAATTTAAGAATGACTGCTTCAGATTTCAAAGGAAGGATGAGTCTAGCCTTCTCTATTTTTTAATTTTTTTATATTTTTCTGAAGTGAGAAGTGGGAAGGCAGAGAGACAGACTCCCGCATGCACCTGACCAAGATCCACCCAGCATGCCCACCAGGGGGCGATGCTCTGCCTATCTGGGCTGTTACTCTGTTGCAACCAGAGCCATTCTAGCACTTGAGACGGAGGCCATGGAGCCATCCTCAGCGCCCGGGCCAACTTTGCTCCAATGGAGCCTTGGCTGCAGGAGGGGAAGAAGAGAGAGACAGAGAGGAAGGAGAGGGGGCGGGATGGAGAAGCAGATGGGCACTTCTCCTGTGTGCCTTGGCTGGGAATAGAACCCAGGACTTCCACATGCCGGGCCGATGCTCTACCACCGAGCCAGCCGGCCAGGGCCAAGTCTAGCCTTCTTATTGCCCGTGATTGACACTCATTGCTAGTTCATGAATATTTGAGATAAACAAACGGGTCATGGAAACATTTTTGCGTAATAGGATTGGAAGTGATGGGGAAGGTATTCCCTTTCCTTCACCCCTAATCTGGGGGTGATTGAAGCAATGTAAACGTCGTTCATCTTGATTACAGCCCGGTACGTCAGTGAACGTGACACCATTCTACGCGGGTTAAACAGGCTCGGAGAAGCTGAGTAACTTGTCCCCGATGACGTATAGTAATGACCACGGCCTCTGGGCTTCTCCCTCTCCCTGTCATTGTAGGGACATTTGTCGACCCCTGGCTTCCGTGACGATGACTGTCTGTCCTCTGTTGTCTCGGTGCTCCCTCATCTCCTCGAGTTCTGCTTCCTCTCCGTCGTCCTTACCACTTCCTCCCCACGTCTCTTCCTCCGTCACCCTCAAGTGCAAGCTCAAACACGGTCCAAGCCCTAAATCACGAGGCTCTTTTAATTTATTTACAGAGACAGAGAGAGAATCAGAGAGAGGGATAGACAGGGACAGACAGGAACAAAGAGAGATGAGAAGCATCACTCATTAGTTTTTTGTTGTGCATTGCGACACCTTAGTTGTTCATCGATTGCTTTCACATATGTGCCTTGACCGTGGGCCTTCAGCAGACGGAGTAACCCCTTGCTGGAGCCAGCGACCTTGGGTCCAAGCTGGTGAGCTTTTGCTCAAACCAGATGAGCCCGAGCCTGCGCTTCAAGCTGGCGACCTTGGGGGTCTCAAACCTGGGTCCTCCGCATCCCAGTCCGACGCTCTATCCACTGCACCATTGCCTGGTCAGGCACGATGCTCTTTTGATTCCAATATGTAGCTATCTCCCGGTCCAGAACAAGGCCTACTGGGCCGAATCCTTGGCATTACTGTCAATGAAAATAATTCTTGTGATCATGCGTGAGCACTCCCTGGTCGCCAGGCCCTGACGTGCCGTCCCCTGACACGCTCACCACGTGTCTGTGTGAGGGGCTGTTGTCATTACCGTGTGCAGAGGAAGTTGCCAAGGAGGAGATTAGTTATGGGGCTACTCATTTGTGCGTTTCACCAGTACTGGACGCCTGATGAGTATTTTTTTTTTTTTTTTTTGGAATCAATTTGCTTTTAGGTTTGTTAATATTTTCTAGTGGAATCCACTGACATGGTTGACTTTATTCGGTCAGAGGACATTTTAAGAGTCTATTTACAGGGAAGACATTTACAGCTGCCTGTCCCCTTCTGTAGACTTGTCCTTGGTGTTTCTATCGTCACCAAGCCCGGGAGCGTTTGTGATGACAAACACGGCAGATAACCTTTAAGCACCATTGCAGGTAAGGATGGAAGTGTGAAATAAGATGTTAAGTTCTGGAGATTGGCCTGACACATGGCTACGGTTAATTTTTGAATGCATAGGTCATTTATATTTGACTTCAGAAAGCATTCTGGGGGAGACGTTTTTCCTCCAAGGATTTGTGTTTACTCAGGACGGTGGTCTAATTGCCTGCCTTTCCTGAGCACCCCAGCTGGTCAGAGGGCGGGGCACTCCTGGGCCGTTCTGTGGGTGTGAGAGGGCCCGCCCGGGGTTCCTGATGGGCTCTGGTTCATCCACGCAGTGGAAAAGCCACACGGGACAGCCCTCCCATGGGCAGTGTGCCCGTGGTCAATAGCGGGCGGTGCAGGGAAGGTGTCAAGCAGGGGCAGGGGCAGCGGGAACACCGCCCACAGCAGAGGACACGGGGAGGCAGTGTGGAGCGGCCGGCTGTGGGCGGCAACCCACCCGGGGAACACGGTGGGTGGATGGCAGTGGGTTTTCATTCTCCTCCACGGCTGTTTGGCAGCCAGCGGTCCTTCGAACGCTAAGTGACCGGGGACAAAAGCAGACACCGCACTTGAACATTCTGGGTCAGTGACGGACAGGGAGAGGGGACAAACAGTGTTCCCAAGGATGTGATGCTCTCCTTGTGTTTATTTGTTGCTTTTAAAATTTAAAGGGCCAGGCTCACGAGGCTAACTTACAGTTAGATCGGATGCTTTTCTCCACGCCAAATCGGTGCCGCAGCCACAGCTTGATGGAAATCTGAGCCCGGCCCTCATCTCATTGGCCTTCGTGCGTTCACAAAAGACAGTGCCGTCAGGGACCCAGCTGTTCAGCAAACAGTCACTGAGCGGTGACCCCATCTGAGGGGCGAGAGGATCACTAAAACCCACCTGTAATTACAGTTGTGGTAGAGACCACGAGAGGAAGGCTGTGGTCCCTCAGCACCGTATAGAAGGACCTGGTCCAGACAGGTGTGTGTGTGTGTGTTGGCAGAGAAGAAAGGCGGAGAGAAGGTGTCCCTGCGTAGGGGACACGCAGGTGGGCTTGAAGAGTGACTAGGATTGGCCAGGTGAAGGGTACGGTGGGAAGAGGGAAGGTCCACACGGCCGAGCTCACACTCTCCTTGGCATTCAGAGGTCTTGCGACTTCGAATTGGGGGTGCAGAAGAACAGTACCCGGCGGGCTGTTTCCGGTGCGGCTGATTGGAGGGGATTGGAAACGTCACACTGTAACAACAACCCAGGGCACTGGGTTGACAGATGCCCTTTGAAGACACCGCTCTCCGCCCTGGAGAGCAGAGAGGTGCGGTAGGATTAAAGAAGCGCTGGTGGACAGGTTGCCTTTTCCTGGCGTCAAAGGGGTCAGAAGAGGGGAGGGAGAGTCCATGGATTGAGCGGAGGGAGAAGACAGTACCGGGGGACAGGGAGACGGGGCTTCTCACGGCAGCAGAGCCGATCGTGGCCTGGAGGGACCCTCTCCGGACAGACAGGGAAGGGCGTAAGTGCCTTCTAAGGGCAGCAGGTAGAAAAGTCCCCTCTGGATAGCCATGCGATCTCTGCAACCTAAGACTGGCGTTGCCGATCATTTCAGATATTTATTTTTTTTGCTGCGATATGGGGAGAAGGGACTTAAACCATTTTTTTTTATTTTTTATTCTGGGCTTGATGCTGAATTCTGTCAATTGCCTCAGAGTAACTCTGACATTAAAAGTAAAAACGAGTTTAAATCGCAGGTTTAAAAAAAGAAAGCCGCGTGGGAGGCGGCCCTCAGTCTGGGAGACTCGCGAGAAAACGCTCTGCCGGTGCCCACGGCCCACGTGATCACGTGGGTGTGAGTTCTCGGGGAGGGAGGTCGCGAGCGGCTGCGTGCAGATAATCCCGTCTTCCTCAGGGCAGAAGACGCAGAGGCAAGTTTTTAATTCATTACAAAGCTGCTCTTTCGTGGTGAACATGGCCACACGTCTTCCCACAGCACCCTTTCAGAAAACAGAGAATCTTGAGGAATGACCTACCCCGAAGGCTGGGGGGTGGGGGGGGGGAGAAGATGCGGACTTGCGGGCTCTCAGCTGGGAGCCGGTGTGCGTGCTGCAGGCGTGAGCTCCGGAGGGATCGGGCGTCCAGTTATTCTATTTTCCTGCAATGATCCGGATGAATGAGCCAATCCCACGCGTGTGTGGAATGGTAGTTCCTTCTCAAGCTCAGATTCCTCCACCGGGAAACTTAAGTAACCACACATTGCCTGCCCACTCTGCGTGATTAGTCTGGAAGTGGCATCTACGCTAGATTGGCGCGCCAGGGCCAGTAGCGTCCCTTGTTCGGTAGAAACCCCAGTTTTC
This sequence comes from Saccopteryx leptura, assembly GCF_036850995.1. Taxonomy (NCBI): domain Eukaryota; kingdom Metazoa; phylum Chordata; class Mammalia; order Chiroptera; family Emballonuridae; genus Saccopteryx; species Saccopteryx leptura. The sequence goes on from NC_089513.1 coordinate 76,137,094, forward strand.
TCATCTCGGGAATGGGAATAACCACGACTTTGTTTTGAGAACGCAATGAGATCGTAGGGACAAAGCACTTATTTCAACGCCGTGTTCACAGAACATACATCGTCATTCCTGTCCTTCCTCCCATCCTCCCATCCCCCCCCTTTGACGCGAAGAATACAACCCTTCCTCTCACGTCTTAAACCTCGGGATTTCCTGCCGTGTTTTCTATTCTCTGCCTGGCTGGCAGGGAGAGCAGAGATTAGGAGGCTTGAACTCTGTTAATATCACACACACATACACACAGTCATGGACACACGCACACACATACACGCACACGCACACACACACACTCCTCAAGCACCTGGCTGTGCCCTCATCACTCCGATGAGCTGTCTCCGATTTTCTAGGAACACATCCAATGGAAACTAGCTCCTCCAGCACAGCCTTTCTGAGATACATGTCCCGAGGACCAGGCTCTCTTTCTGCGATGTGGCCTTTTCCTTCCGAGAGCTCTTCCTTCCACAGTGTCCGAGCCACCCTTTCTCGATCTCCCGAGAGAGAGTCTCTTTGGGGACTCTTTTTTCCTCCGACTGTTCCTCCAGTGTTAGTATTCTGCTGATAATATAACCCCCGCCCCCAGTTTCGATTGTGATATATTGTATTGTATGTGCTGCACTTTTCGTCACCAGCACGCTGTGCTTGACTTCTACACCCATCTGATCAACTCCTTTGTGACATTCTTGGTTTAGCCGCCACCCAGCACCTCACACTCAACGTTTTCTAAAAACCAAAACCATAGTCTCTCTCCCTCTCCAGGCCTCTCCTTCTAACATCTCTCTCTCCAAACTCCCCTGTCTCGGCGGAGAGCCCGTCTGTCTAAGTGGGAAACACCACGTCACTTTGGCTCTGCCCCATGGCATCTCCGATACCCCATCAAGTTCTAAGTCCTGTTCGTTAATGAAAAATTCTATTTCCTAAATATCATTCCAGGGGATGGGCTTTTCATTCGTCCTTTCCTACCGTGAGCCATTATTCCATCCTCCGAATTGAATGCCTGTCTCAGAAAACAGCTTTCACATTTCCCAAAGGGTCTGACCATTCCCTCCCTTTTATGCTTGGAAAACAATCTTTCCATTGTCATTACTCTTGTGAACCTTGTGAAGTGTCCCCACCCCCATCAAGGCAGAGCTGGCCGCTCACCCGCCCCTCCCTGCGGGGTTATCAGGGGACTTGTCACTCACCCCCTTTTTAAATAGTTGCCAGAGAGTTTGCAGCTGTTTGAGTATTTGTGGCTCTTAGATTTTGAAAGCCTTGAGGAAAAGGGAGTTTGTCTTTGTTTCAGGGAGTTGGGCACTTCCTAAGTTGAAATACATTCACTAAAGGACCAGTTCACTAGAAGGCCATTGGCCAAGGGACCATAGTCACCAAATTTATCCATGTATTCCACACAGTATAATAGTTAAATCTATCAGGATGTTTCATTTTGGTTCCTAGGCATGAAATATAATTTTCTGGTTATTAAAATTTTAAGGTTGTGGCACCTGAGAACCTGAACCCCCCCCCCCCCAAAAAAAGAATCCATAAATGCTAAAGATAAACAAAACAGAATCAGTATTAAATTAAAAATAATAATGTTATGGACCTAAAAAGCCTTATGCTAAGTGAAATAAACCAGTCAGAGGAAGACAAGGGCCATATGACTTCACTTAGATGTGGAATCTAGTGAACAAAGTGAATTAAGGAGCAAAATAGAGACAGACTCATAAATACAGAGAACAGACTGACAGCTGAGGAAAAGGGAGAGGGGGGGGTAGAAGAGGGTAAAGGGGATAAATGGCGATGAAGGAGACGGGACTTGGGGTGGTGACCATACAATACAGTATATAGAGGATGTGTCATAGAAGTGTACACCTGAAACCTGTACAATCCGATAAACTCAATTAAAAAAATGAAAAAAAAAATTCTCAAAGAGAAAGCTATTCCTAACATCCCAGCATTTTTATTTTATTTTTTTTGTATTTTTCTGAAGTGAGAAGCTGGGAGGCAGACAGACAGACTCCTGCATGTGCCTGACCGGGATCCACCCGGCATGCCCACCAGGGGGCGATGCTCTGGCCATCTGGGGTGTTGCTCCATTGTAACCGGAGCCATTCTAGCGCCTGAGGCAGAGGCCATAGAGCCGTCCTCAGCGCCCGGGCCAACTTTGTTCCAATGGAGCCTTGGCTGCGGGAGGGGAAGAGAGAGACAGAGAGGAAGGAGAGGGGGAGGGGTGGAGAAGCAGATGGGCGCTTCTGTGTGCTCCAGCCTGAAATCAAACCAGGACTTCCACACACTGGGCCAATGCTCTAACACTGAGCCATCTGGCCAGGGCTACATCCCAGCATTTTATATGTAATGAGGCCATTTGTTTATCTCTGAAATATTTTTAGTTATGTTTGAATATCATTTTCTATTTCGGTAAACTGAGCATTTTCCTAATTCTTTTCTTTCTTTTTTTTGCTATTTCCTCCAATGACCAGCTTTCCTTTTATATATCTAGCATTCCAAGTTTAATAATAAGTTAAACTTTAATTAAGATTAAACTTTAAATTTAAACTCATAGGTACTGAAATAAATCAGAATTTTAAATTAAATTGAAATGTAATTAACTAAAATGTTTAAGTTAAATTTAGAATTCAAATTTAAATTCATCCAAAAGCATCAGAATTAGTTGAAAAACATTGGGTCTCTATGAATCTAAAAAAATGTGACTTCTACCAAGGGACAATTCAGGTCCCTTCATCTATCAGAGATAATCTATGAGGGATAATTTACCGGTCGGTGGTCCTAGAGCCGACTCAGATCTCTGTGGACGTCCCCACACGGGCACTTGGACATCTCAGAAACTCCTCAGGCTCAGTGAAGAGCACGCTCTCCAGGTCCGTTCTGTTATTTACTTCTGAAGGGAACTCCAACTCTCCCAGTTTGACGCTCTTTGGAGGATAATGGTGCCACTTCCTCTTCAATGGCTCAAGCCAGAAACCAAGGAGTCGTTAGCCTCCAAATCTACATATTTTTCAAATGTATTTGCCTTATTCCTTACTGTCGCCACCATTCTAGGCCCAGCTACCATCATCTTTTTTTTTTTTTTTTTTTTCTGAAGTGAGAAGTGGGGAGGCAGAGAGACAGACTCCCGCATGCGCCCAACCGGGATCCACCTGGCATGCCCACCAGGGGGCGACGCTATGCCCACCAGGGGGCGATGCTCTGCCCATCTGGGGTGTTGCTCCACTGAAACAGGAGCCATTCTAGTGCCTGAGGCAGAGGCCATGGAGCCATCCTCAGCGCCCGGGCCAACTTTGTTCCAATGGAGCTCTGGCTGCAGGAGGGGAAGAGAGAGACAGAGAGGAAGGAGAGGGGGAGGGGTGGAGAAGCAGATGGGCGCTTCTCCTGTGTGCCCTGGCTGGGAATTGAACCCGGGACTTCCACACGCTGGGCTGACACTCTACCACTGAGCCAGCCAGCCAGGGCCGCTACCGTCACCTCTTGTGGACACTACTGTAACAGTTCTACCTTATGGGGTTGTGAGGATTAAATTTCCACCCCTGAAATCTTAGAACAGCCTGGCCCCCAGTGAGCACTCACTACACATGCGACAATTAAATACAAGTTGTGTGTTATTTCGTCAACCCCGTTTCCTCTCCTTAAAATCTAATTTTTAAAGTATTTCACATATTTCTGAAACAGAAATCAGATGATGTCACCCTTCTCTTTAAAACCTTTCAATAGCCTCCGATGACTCTTAGAGAGTAAAAACCCAAATTCATAACACGGACCATGGGGTGATGCAGGTTTTGGCCCCTGAATGCTTTTCCATGTTCCCCAGAGACCCCTCTGCTTCCCTGGAGCATGACATAGTCAGAGCCTGGAGTGTGCCATGCCACCGTCCAGCCCAGAGCCTTTATTTCCTGTCCCTTCCTGTTAATACTTCTTCCGACCTGCCCCAGTGCCTTTGCAATGAAATGCCTTTTTCTCTCTCTCTTTTTTTTTTTTTTTTTTTTTTTTTTAAAATAGACTTTATTGTTTAAAGCAGGTTTAGGTTCACAGTAAAGTTGAGCAGAGGAAGCACGAGGGATTCCCACATACCCCAACCCACCCCTCCCCCAACCTCCCACCTTTTTCTCTTTCTAGATTCTTCTCTTTGATCCTGCTGGCTTTCACAGAACCATAGCCTCTTCTTCAAACATCACTGTGAGAGTGTAATGTTTTAGTGGATTTTTTTTTTGTTTTTATTTTTGCTTATCTTTTTTCTTCATAAAGCAAAAATTCTACAAGGGCAAAGACTGTGTTTATTATCATTGACCATTTGCTTCCCAAGATCTAGTCCAGTGACTTCCGTATAGTGAGTGGGTCTTCCATAAGCATTCATCACTGTGACCGAATGACCTAGTTCGTGTAATCCTCTACAGTCTCTGGGTTAAACATAGCTCTGTGTCATTACTAGTATGGGACCCTGAAAACCTACAATAAAAGGGAACCGTGGTTTTGCTATTTGTTTCTCTCTCAGAATAATTTAGGTCCTGCATTGATCGCTATTCTTGTATAGTTTCAGTAGCTTTTACAAAGTAACCACGGCTGTTACCCTAAGGATATACACATGTTGATGAAAATAAGAGTTGTTCTGTTATATATTAAATATAATCACTCCTTTCTACTTTCATCATTTCTCGTCTGTTTTGCAACCTCAGGAGTTTGTTGTCCTGTAAAAAATTTGCTTCCCTTACCACAGAGACACCTGCCACCACAAGGGGGCAGGGATACACAGAGAGTCAGCTCTTCTGACTTTGTTCTGCATCGGAAGATCCTTCTTTGACAGAATAAATGTGGGCCATTATTTTTTCTATGAGTTTCTTCTTTTTTTTTTTTTTTTTCATTTGCCATTCAGTGTAAAACCTGTAAACACTGTTACCCCTTTCTTATGATGTGTTTCTTTTAAATGATGAACAGACATTCAGCTACACCAACAGTAGCCATGAAAGGACCCATTTCTGCAGCACGTTAGGGAATTTTACAAAGATACAAGAATGATATACCAGCACGGCAGAAAATTGTTTATCGGTATTTGTGTAGCTAATTTTCATTCTTTTGTTTTGTCTTTAGCCTACACACACACACACACACACACACACACACACACACACACACACACATACACACTCACATGTTGGTAGAAGAAAAAAGGAAATTTTATGGTTTTTAAAAATAACCTTTTAGGGAATATTTAGAAACCTGTGACATAGAAATGAGAAATTGAACTTTTTTTTTTTTTTTGGAAATAGGAATTCACAGTACAATTTGCTTTATTGTTCTATCTTTTGTGCACCAAACACACATGTCTTCCTCAGTCGGACAAGGAAAAACACACCCTGAACTTTCCGTGGCTAGCGTGGCCTAGTTCGCCTGAATAGTTTGGGTAGGACTTTATGCGAGTGGTCTAGTCACGTAGCTAACTTTGTTTGATTTGGTGATTCTGAAAGTTAGTTCCTTGTAAATGACCAGCCCATCAGATGTAGAGTTGAAGTTTAAGAATGTTGAGTTTAATAATAATGATAATAAGATGATTTGTATGTGAGCAGGTGCTTTGGTTAGAAGGAAGTTTAGAGAGAAAGAGAGCTCTTTGGAGAAACTAATAGCAGAAGGAATGGGACTTCAATTCAGACTGGGAGCCACCGAAGAGCACACGGAAAGTTCGGAGACAAGTCACTTGGACTTGATGCTCTTCCATGCTTCTGTGTGTGCCCCTGCTTGCCTTCCGACTCTGGAATAATACCTCCTCCCACTCCGCTCTTTTTCTCCAGATAGTGCAAATCATCGGACGTACTTGTCATACTTTACCGTCTTGAGCCCAAGGAAGACATTGCTCTTAACATCCCAACATTCTCCGCACCCCAGTAAGTCTAGCTTCAGAATGCTCCTCAATAGAGCTTCTCAGAATGGCTCAGACACCAATAGGATTCATCACCCTTGGTTCACGAGGTGACATGGATGTGCCCTCTTGGTGACTTAGCTCAAATTGGCAGCTGGTTAAGTCTGACCAGGGTTGTATGGTTTTGGCAGATGTGTTTCTGGCTTGAATATGACAATGGTAGTAGAATAGAATGTCTCTTCTTCCATATACACAGTGACGGGAGAATAAACCATTCAGTTTGAGGTAAAGAAAGTAAAGCAACTAACAGATCTCATCATTTTATTCATCTAACTCAGGCTGATTAAAACATTCATCTATAACAGGGGTCATCAACCTTTTTATACCTGCCGCCCACTTTTGTATCTCTGTTAGTAGTAAAATTTTCTAACCGCCCAATGGTTCCACAGTCATGGTGATTTATAAAGTAGGGAAGTCACTTTACTTTATAAAATTTACAAAGCAAAGTTACAGCAGGTTAAGGCATATAATAATAATTACTTACCAAGTACTTTCTGTTGGATTTTCGCTAAGTTTGGCAGAATAAATCTTTATAAAACAACTTACTATAGTTAAATCTATCTTTTTATTTATACTTTGGTTGCTCCGCTACCGCCCACTATGAAAGCTGGAACGCCCACTAGTGGGCGGTAGGGACCAGGTTGACTACCACTGATCTATAAGCTCCACAAAAGAAAGGAGCTTTTTTTTTTTTAAATTAGGAGTATTTATTATAGGAGTATTTATTTTGCTCATTACTCTATCTCCAGCATTTAACCAAGGGTCTAACCCATACCAGCAAATAGTTTCTGCTGACTGAATAGGTGAATAATGATAAATACTGTATTTTATGCCAATTACTAAATTAGACATAAAATACTAGACATCGGTACTCCTCTGAGACCCAATTTTTGGGAATAGTTAAACTCTTAACTTTTTAAGGAGATATATTTCAAAATCCTTCAAGGATATTTAAGGCGATTCCTATTTATCAGGGTCAGTTAGGGTCTTAGATTAATTCTTCTTATACACTGATGTCCTAGACTAAGAACAGAAGTCTTGAAACTAAAATTGGTGAACACACAATACAGTAGTGTACAGAAGATGTGTTACTGAATCATACACCTGACATCCAGCATAGTTTTGTTAACCCGTGTCACTCCAATGAATTCAATAAAAAGGAAATAAAAATCTTTTATTCATGTGCCCACAATAAGCCTGAACAATTTTCAAGATTAATCACTTGTGCCATAGAAGCAGATGGCCTCTGGACCATCTGTCATTTGTTGACACATTAAGGAAAAGGTGTGGAAATGCTTCGGAGCTAGGCAGCGGGAGCTGAGCAAGGCCCTTGGGGACCGTCCATGCTCGGAGCTGCCCCACGCAGTGGCCGCTAACCATTATCCCTGATCCCGGGGAAATACGGCCAGGGCAGCTGAGGAGTTGAATGTTTCATGTCATTTAAACATAAGTGATTAAAATCCATATTTAATTAGACACCTATGCCGAATGGTCCGGTATGGGATGGTGCAGGCTTAGAAAAAATAAATGCCCAAGGAGAATGCTCACATTTTTATTTTTACTTATTTATTTTTAGATTTTATTTATTAATCTTAGAGAGAGGAGTCAGAGAGAGAAAGAGAGAGAGAGAGAGAGAAGGGAGGGAGGTGCAGAAAGCATCAACTCCCATATGTGCCTTGACCAGGGAAGCCCGGGGTTTTGAACCGGCAACCTCAGTGTTCCAAGTTGATGCTTTTACCCATTGAGCCACCACAGGTCAGGCAATGCTCACATTTTTGAGAGGAGAGACTGGAAATTTAAGCAAACAAGTCATCAGATGAAAACCAGTGGAGAACGAAAGAATCTTGTGGCGGGATTTTAAAGAGCCACAAGTTCAGCCCTGGCCGCGAGCTAGAGCGTTTGCTAGGCAGGTTCACGCTGCTAGGCTAGTCACGCAGCACCGGGGACGCTGGTGCTGACTCTGCCAGGAACTGTTTTATTTTCGTGTCACGGGCCGGAAGTCTGATATACGCCACCCCCCAGTGGAAACAGGATGGGAACTCATGCCCACCAGGGTGCGAAAGCCGTGCTGTGGTCCCATCCGAGTGAGCAGAAGGAAACGTTCGGGTTTCCGTTGCGCATGCGTGTTCTCGGAGGCAGGGTCTGGGCTGGAATGAGTGTCCCACCCCAATGTCCGTCTAGGATTCCTCAAATCCTCCCGGCCAAGGCTGGGACTGGTTTCTGGTGCTGGCCTGGGTTGGGGGGTTGGGTGGCAGGAGGGAAGGGCGGGGAGGCTGGGCAGTGGGTGGCACCCACGGAGAGCGATCCTCGGTGAGCACCGTCTCGCGGGTCCCCGGCCCCCGGGCGCCAGGGGCAGCGGTGCCAGATGGCCTGTTTCCCCCCGAGGGCGGCCGAGCCTGGACGGCATCCTCCGCCGACTTTTCATGGTTGGATTCTCTGACACTCTTTTTTTCTCCGATGATGCTCTGTGACCTGCTTTCCCCCTCACGCGTCAGAGGGCTGATGCGATGTGGCATTCACCTGGTGAGTGTGCCAGCCGGGGCGTTTTCCCGTCCTAATTGTGTCGAGAAACTGCTCCCGGGACAGGAGAGAGCGTGCTTCTCCGTGGTCAGGAGGGTGGAGACCGGCCTTTACTTTCGGCTGCCACTAGACCCAGGGCCTCTGCGTGCTCCCAGGTCACCCTGTGGAAGACGGAGCCTGTACTTTTAGGGAAAAACAAAGAAACAAACAAACAAAAAACAAAAGAAGGAGAAGAGCATTTTTCCTGGCTGGTCTTCAGAATGAGTTTCACGAAAGAATGATTCTGCAGGAGCTTGGCTATTAAAGGAAGGTGTCTGCTGAGAGGAAGCTGAGTGTCTTCTCTAAGAACCCGGCTTTCCCCGGGGTTGGAATGAACTAGCTAGCTGTGTCAGGCTAGCCCTGTCTCCTGCTAACCTGGGGTTCTTTCAAAACCAGAAATCCAGTCTTGGGATTCTTTGGTAAGAGAGTCAAGTTCAGAGACCGGGTAATCTGACTTCGCCAGTGTAGCACCGGGGTGCAGCTCATGCGCTGAGCCACGGGGGGTCAAGGTCATCTGAGGGCCAACTGTGAGTTTGCGGCACGAGTGGGACTCTTCATAGATGGCCGGTCAGCGGGAACGGTGGGGTGGTGGCAGCTGGCAAGCCGGACACAGGACACGAGGAGGGAGCTGGATTTCTGATAGTGCAGGTGACGCGGGGCACCAGTCTCTAGGGCCAACGCAGGAGGCGAGCTGGGGAGGAAATGTAGGTGTACACACAAGATTGTCACACCTGACCAGGCGGAGGTGCAGTGCATAGAGTGTTGGACTGGGATGCGGAAGACCCAGGTTCAAAACCCTGAAGTCACTGGCTTGAGCAAGGACTCACCGGGCTTGAGCGAGGGCTCATCCAACTTGAGCGTGGGGTCACTAGCTTGAACGTGGGATCATAACCCCATGGTCACTGGCTTGAGCTCAAGGTCGCTGGCTGGAGCAAGAGGTCACTCACTCTGCTATAGCCCCCCCCACCCCCAGTGAAGGCACATATGAGAAAGCAATCAGTGAACAACTAAGGTGCCACAACAAAGAATTGATGCTTCTCATCTCTGTTCTTTCCTGTCTGTCTGTCCCTATCAGTCCCTCTCTCTGTCCCTCTCTCTGTCTCTGTCACCAAAAAAAATTGTCACAAGGTTGTTAGGGAGCCAGTTACTGGAATGGCAGCTCAATTACATTGAGCGTGTGTGCTCCCTGGGGCTGGGGGCTTGTTCTTAAAAGAACCGGTCCTGTAGGACAGGCGCCTTGCCAAAGTGTGGTCAGCTTCAGTCCTACAGGGACAGACACGATTGTAAAGTCCCAACGTTCGTAGCTGGGGCAAGAGCTTGGTTCCTGGGAGACGATTGTTCGTTATTAGATACTCTTAAGCATCAACCCTATCTCAGACAACAGATAGCCTGGGGGAGTTGAATGAAATTTCTGCAAGTACAGCTGATTGCTGGGTGTCTTGTAGAAAAAGAAGAAGACACCCAGCTGAAAAACTGTGTCTCAATCAACCACTGTCTGTCCGTCCATCTTTCTGTCTTTCTGAGCTTTATGAGGGAGGGTAATACATCTTGATCCCAATACTTATCTCAGCTCTGGGGGAGGAAAGCGGAAATGTTGTATCTATTGAGAGAAGGGTTATCTGAGTATTATATTATATGATTTGTTAGAGCCTGCTTAATTTAAACTGATTATGTCCTGAACACTCAATTCTGCTTCATCCAGGGCCAAAGGCCCCCAACAGCCCGTCTGTCCACGTGTCCCCTGGTCATGCACACTTGCCATCCACCTGAAGGGTAGACGGGCTGTTAGTAGCCTGTGGAAAGCTCAGCCTGGGTTTCCTGTACTGTAGGGAGAGTGTTCATCTTTCTCTTATTTTAGCAACAGGACTGGCCGTGTCTTTGTACACAGGTGGCCACAGAGCTGGGTCAGGATGTGGCACCATGACAGGTGGTACTGGGGGGCAGGGGAAAGAACCTCACGGCTCCTGGAGTTCAGGGTCTGGTGTAGCCTTTTCCAAACTGAGCCTGAGCACACCTGTCAACACGAGGCCATAACAATGAGGCTACATGACCTCGTGGTAGGACACTCAAACAGACGGTCATTTTACTGCTTTTGAAAGACAGTGAAGGCCCTGGCCGGTTGGCTCAGCGGTAGAGCGTCGGCCTGGCGAGCGGGGGACCTGGGTTCGATTCCCGGCCAGGGCACATAGGAGAAGCGCCCATTTGCTTCTCCACCCCTCCCCTTCCTCTCTGTCTCTCTCTTCCCCTCCTGCAGCCAAGGCTCCATTGGAGCAAAGATGGCCCGGGCGCTGGGGGATGGCTCCTTGGCCTCTGCCCCAGGCGCTAGAGTGGCTCTGGTCGCAACAGAGCGACGCCCCGGAGGGGCAGAGCATCGCCCCCTGGTGGGCAGAGCATCGCCCCCTGGTGGGCAGAGCATCGCCCCTGGTGGGCGTGCCGGGTGGATCCCGGTTGGGCGCATGTGGGAGTCTGTCTGACTGTCTCTCCCTGTTTCCAGCTTCAGAAAAATAATTTAAAAAAAAAAAGAAAAAAAAAAAAAAGAAAGACAGTGAATGCGGTTGAAAACAGGGTATCTTGGCTTACTGTGTGGATATCTGTGGAAAGAACAATCTGGCAGCAGCAACAGAACGTGCAAAGGTCCTGGGGCAGAAGCAGGCCCCTTCCAGTGGAGGAATAGCGAGGAGGGCAGCATGGCTGGAGCAGAGTGAGCAACGTGGCCTGGAAGAAGACTGTGAAGTTTTAGAGGTAACTGGGTCAGGTCCTGAAATGCCAAGGGCACTGGAGCTATTTGTACCACACTCTTTAACATTTACCTTGAAGACACACAGTAATTTCAGTCTCTGGATAAACATTTAGACAGCACATTTTTTATTGGTTACTAATTATAATACGACTAAAGGAATGTTTTCGTGATCAAAGACACAGTCCTTTGTTATTTTATAGTGTGCAGTCACATTTACACAGTTTTCATATTAGGCAGGTCAAAATAAGCTTGTACACACAGAAGCATCTGACAGGCTTTTTCCTTTCTGTAAACAATCGTCACCATTTGAATTTTCCAAAAGAAAAAAAGAGAAAGAAAGAAAGAAAAAAGGACACGAGAAAGTCCAAATAAATAGTTTTTTTCCCCATTAAATTATCTGTCATAATAACACACACACTTTCCTTTTTCTGAAGCAGATTTCTTTTTCTCCAAGAGCCTTGACTTGTTTTGATTTTTATCAGATTTGATGAGTTCCATACCCACTTGGGGAATAACATCGCAACACTGTCTCTATTGGGTCTTTAAAATCAGCCCTTTGAGTGGAAAATACAAATACATATTTTGGAAGTAACGTTTTAAAATGATAATGTAAGTCGGATGGTAAGGGGAAAAATGGCTTTAGTGCGAGCTCAGAACTGCAGAAACTCTGAACAACATTTCAGAGTGAAAAGGAGACCTTTTCAGCCAGGAAGCTAGTTTTTAGAGCTACCGCCAGACCTGCGTGTCCCTGAAGCTGTGTCACCGGGCCACCACCAGGGATGTGAGAGTGGATTTACAAATGAAAGGGAGCCCTGAGGCGAGGGCTAGAACTTAGTGGGGAGGGAGAGAAAGAATAGAGAGGGGGAGGCTGTGTGTAATTTGATTCCAAACTTCTGTTGAAAGTAAGGACCAGACCAGTTCTCCGTTTTGGCTGGATTGTTTTTTTTTTACAGTATCTGTTGTGGAATGTGCTGTGTCCCTTTTCCAGAGAAGCACAAACCCTGACCCTCCTGCCTCTGAATGTGTCTTACTTGGAAATAAGTTCTCTGCAGACGTAATTACGTGGGGAGGGGCGATGGTGTGAGCCCCGGTCGGAGTCTGGAACTCTGGGAAGCAGGAGTCGATGTCCAAGGACAGAAGGGGATGTCTCAGCCCAGCCAGCGGCAGTGGAACCCTCCCCGCCCCCACCCCCCAAAGGGCTGGACGCTGCCACCCACACCGGCGAGGGCCATCTTTCCTCAGTCTACTCAATTCAAAGGCGAACCTTTTCCGTTGACACCGACACAGCCACACCCAGAAGTCGTGTTTCAACACCTCTCCGGGCCCTTCCCCTGTCAAGGGGACACATAAAATTAACCGTCACATACGGCGTGGGGGGGGGGGGGGGAAGTATTCTATTATATTCGTGGGCCTGCGTTCCCGGGCTATGACCTCGGTGAGTGCTTCTTAGCTTTGTTACCTTGTCTTCGGTAAGACAGGAAGGCTAGAGGTGGCCGGACTATGAAAAATGCCTTGGTCCACGTGGGCAAATATATCTGCACATAAGAAAATGATAATTCTTTGAATACACGTTAAATCCACACTAAAAGCGAGCGAGCCTCCTGATCAGGACTGTGGAGTCTGGAGGGCTCTGTGGTCGCCCACACCTGCTGGTCAGTCCTCTCTGCGCGGTTCTTCACCGAGGGCCGGAGGGAGGGAGAGGGGACGTTTTCACAGGACTCGGGGTGTGTTCTCCTTGGGCTTCTTGGTGCCGGTTCCTTTGGTGAAGAATCTTTGATGTTGGTAATAAAAAGATCAAAGGAATGCTTCATGTAGGGCTTCCAGCCGCCTCCGATGATACCAGCCGACGTGTCCCAAACAAGCCCCACGCGGACCGTGGTGCAGGAAACCCCAATCCAGGCTTTTAAATTCCCTCTGCGGTGATCAACCAGCCCCGTCTGCGTGGTTCTGGGGGGGGGGTGCTCAAACCACAGCGCCCCCCCCCCCCCCCCGGCAGTCCAGGAAGGGTTGGTCACCACCGTGGGGAATTCAAAACCCTCATTTAGAAGAAAGAGTGACAAACGAAATGCAACGATGAAGAACGCTTCCCCTTTGCACCTGACCCACGCAGAGCGGGCCGCGTGTATAACGGGCGCCTTCCGGGATGCTCGGTTTGCTGGCAAACAGCTCATGAAGTGACCTCATTACTCATATCGGCACCATCTGAGGTTGCTATCTGTCTGACTAAACCAAACATTCAAGCAGGCAGAAGCTTCTCTTTCCACGGGAACTGTCCACATGCCACGCCTGTCTGCCCACCCACCGGCAGCCTACGCTTGGGTGGGCATCTGACTGCGGCTCCGAGTAACTCTTCTCTCTCCTCCGATGTTCCCGTTAGAATCAGGCAGGGGAGGGACCCAGGCTGGGGCTGGGGGTGGCCTGGGGCTCAGCAGACAGGGGAATAGCTCAGCCTGTCCCTGCCGTCCCCTCCACTGCAGCCCGATTGCTTTCTTGAATGTGGTCAATGGACGGTGGTCCTGGGTGCGTCCTAGCGCCAAGTGGCCCCTCAATCCCGGGTCAAGTCCCTGTGACCGCCGGTTCTGGTTCTGACTTCCCTCCAACCTGGTACCGAGGCATCGTTTTTTCTAGGCAGGCCGTTCTCTGGAAGCGCTAACGTCTTGTCCCCGACGCCCACCCAATTGCTAAGGACTCCCTCGAGTTTGCACCAGGACAGATGCCTGTGAAAGTCGGTCACTCTTGGAGCGCTGAGGGTCACAGGTAGTTTGGCTAACACCGGGTTGGAGACGGCTCCATTGCTCAGGCTCCGCAGAGCGGCGCTGGCCGGCTGAAACGCGCTTTGTTTGCAGCTCCTGTCCGTCGTCCCTGGTCAGGCTGAGCCCGGGCAGGTGCCCCGTGGCCGGGTGCGCAGCTGCGGGGAGCTGGAGCCTCAGAAACCGGTGGTGGCGTCCGGGACTGCCTGTTCAGGTGGGGTTTCCCTCGCAGTCTAGAGGCTGACTAATTATTTATTTACTGATGATGCCACACACAGAGAGAAGTCGTGGTGATGGTAACGGTCATATGGAGAAAGGAGAAGAGAGACTGCCTTAGGTCACCCTACAAACAGAAGGAGAGCCGCAAGGAGGGTGGACTGGCAGGGGAGCACGAGCCCGGCTGCCCTGTGGTGCCGAAGTCTTGTCCAGGTTTCCTACCCAGAGCGACCTGTGAGAAATGCAAAAGGTGGTCCTGGCCAGTGGCTAAGTGGGTAGAGTGTCGGCCGGCATATGGATGTCCTGGGTTCTATTTCAGGGTAGGGCACACAGGAGAAGTGACCATCTGCTTATCTTCCTCCTCATTCTCCCCACCCCTCCACATAACTAGTGTCTTGGTTGGTTCAAGCATTGCCCTGGGCATGGAGGATGGCTTGGTTGATCTGAGTGCATCAGCCACAGGTGCTAAAAATAGCTCAGTACTCGAGCATCAGCCCCTAATGGGGTTGCCAGAAGCCTGTCTCTCTATGTACCCTCCTCACCTAAAAAAAAAAAAAAGAAATGTGAAAGACACCTAAATTTGTTGAAATCATGTTCTGTTTTGGAGGAGGTGACAGATAGTGCCTATTATTCATAGCTGAAGGCACCCGGGACCCAGCGTAGAGTTCTTGATGTTGCTAGGTACTGGAATGGCTGCCTGGACCGTTAGCGGGAGCCCCTGTGTTTCCAGGCGTTTCGGCAGCCGCCCACATTACACACCCTGCTTCACTGACAGTTGAGGGTTGTGGTCTGATTTTGCGCCCCAAATTTAGTTTCATCGGCCCTTGTAGACCTTTCCCTCCATCTGTTGGTTGTACCCCCATTCCACATTAACCTGCAGCCCAGGTGCGAGCTCAGTGTGAGAAGGCAGCCTAACCTCTTCTTGTCGAGGTGGACAAGCCGTTCTCCTGAGGAGAGCTCGGCAGAAGGATGGATGCTCCACGGGGTTCCGGGGCTCCCCATGGCCGGCTGGCGGAGGCTGCTCATGCCCCTCACACGGAGACAGCTCAGCTCTCCGCCGGCCACGGCACTGGCGGCACGCTGTGTCATTTAAATGTAGAGCTGTGGCTTTCTTCTACTTGGGCATTTCCCATTTTCCAGAAGTCCTGGTTATCAAACCAGAAAATCAGTTGGTTTTTGCATAAAAGAAAGAGGTTTCACTTCCCACTCATTAAAAGAAATAGTCCAGATGAATTTTTTAAAATTCATACCTTTGTTGTAGTTCTTTTACAAGAATGAACCTTTTTATTTATAGGCACATGAGCATATTTTTTTGGGTTGATTTTCTGTAGATGTTTCCTCTCACCACCGCTTTCTCTCTCTCTCTTCCATTCCTAAATGTAACTTGAGATGTGCGCAGGGGGGGAAGAAATCTATTTTTACATCCGTTTGGCTGGCAACCAGATGCTGAGGAAAAAAAAACCTGATACCCACTGACAGCCATGTTTTAGATTCGCATTTAGATAGAGCGTCAGCGATCAGGGGTACACCAGTTCATTTAGACTGGCTTTTGTCTCTGCGTGTCTTCCTTAATTATCCATCTCTCCCGGAATGGAATTGTCAGAAATCCTGTAGGCATTTCTCATCACCTGCAGAACCGAAGTCAGCACTTTTCCTGGAGTGGGCAGCACAGGAATCCTCCCAAGGAGTTGCAGGAATAACCGAGATTGTTGCAGACAGCAAGAACAGTGCTCACTGCGTTTCCACGTCAGCTGAGAAATTGCCAGTGAGGACCTTCCATTTCCTTTTGGGCGACGCAGGGAGCTCTCTGTCAGAGCTGAATGCCGGTGGACACCATGGGTGTCTGACTCGTCTTATCCCACTTGTTCATAGGTGTCCACTTAAGTGTGTTCTAGTGGAGACGGCATCATCCCAGAGACCAGGCTCTGAGTCCTGCCACTTCTTATTACCGTGGCTTCCGACAGGTCGCCCAGGTCCCAGGAGTCTGACTCTGACTCTCCCCTGTGGAATGGAGTTAGCATGGCCTGCCCTATCTGTCTTGTAGGGCTGTTGGGAGGTGTGACAGTGAGATGACATGGAGGTGTTACGTACACAAGAAAGCACTACAACATGTCATTATATATATATATATTTATTATTATTATTTTTGTATTTCTCTGAAGTGAGAAGCAAGGAGGCAGAGTCCTGTGTGAGCCCACCCGAGATCCACCCGGATTCCCACCAGGGGGCACTGCTCTGCCCATCCAGGTTTTTGCTCCGTTTCAACCAGAGCCATTCTGGCACCTGAGGCAGAGGCCATGGAGCCATCCTCAGCGCCCGGGCCAACTTTGCTGCAGTGGAGCCTTGGCTGCGGGAGAGGAAGAGAGAGACAGAGAGAAAGGAGAGGGGGAAGGGTGGAGAAGCAGATGGGTGCTTCTTCTGTATGCCCTGGCCGGGAATCGAACCTGGGCCTTCCACACACTGGGCCGATGATCTACCGGAACATATAAAGTGTCATCACGAACCCGAGTTTACTTCTCTCTCTAGGCATGTTTCATAGAAGGAAATAATTTTATTTCCCTGCCAGGTTCCTATAAGTCCTGCCATCTTTGCCGGGCCAGGCCACACCCCAAAATGTCCCTTAATGCAGGATGATAGAGACTTAGACCGCAGGGTTGAAATCCTGACTTCTCCTTTCGCTAATTGTGGAATCTGGACTAGTCAAGCGTCTCAAGCCTCCCGTTTCCTCATCTGCAGAACTGAGATATTGATTGTGTCTATACCTGGGGTTGACTTAGGGCTCAGTGGTTCACTCCTCCTCTCTCAGCCCTGTGGGGTTACTGCAGACAGGGTGAGGTAGACTGCCTGTGTATCTCCGACGTGGGCCTTGTTACCATAGAAGATCTAGAAACACATGCAGTGAGAAGGGGAGGTGTTTCTGTATGGGAGACCCATCAGTCACCTAGACAGACTGCCACAGGGTCGTCTTTATTTATTTGCCTGGGGACATCACCATGGTCCAGCCAGGGGTTGTCAAACTTTTTATAAAAACCGCCCACTTTTGCCGTGCTGGTCAACCTGGTCCCTACCGTGCAACCAAACAGCGCCGCGATTGGCCCGTCCTGAAAGCTGGAACGCCCACTAGTGGGCGGTAGGGACCAGGTCTACCAGCACTGCAAAAGTGGGCGGTTTTTATAAAAAGTTTGACGACCCCTGGCGGAGAAATGAGCCCCAGGCATGTCTCAGTTAATAGGAATGATCAGGGTATAAAGACGTCAGCTCACACTGAAAAGACCTCACTGAGGCCATTTTGTTCAATGGGAGAAACATCTGTGCAGCCGGCTTGATATTCACACCTGCTCTGGGCAGCTAAGCTACACCACGCAAACCAAGTTACCTGGGAGACGTCTGGGACGCCTCGAACCGGAACGTTTGGTAGATACCTATGATGTGTGCTTGTACATGCATGTCACGTATGCATTCACAGTCCATGCTTAAGTGACAAAAGCTGGTTAGAGAAGAGCACATATGTCATAATCCCATTTCTGAACATTTATATTCATCTCATATCGAAAGTATACGGGAAGGTATGTAACAAAATACCTCGTTCTCTCTCGTTGCTGGGGTGATGGGTGCCTTTTCATTTTGCTTGTCTCTGTTTTGTTTTCTATAATAAATACGGGTTACTGGACTAAGGTTTCTAATAACTGTTGAAATAATTATTATAATTATTATTTCATAAGTGATGCTAAGAGCCATCCTATCCCCGACAGTACTGCAGAGATTGGAATAGATAGAGCTTTTGGAAACCGGCAAAGAAAACCCACATCCAGTGGAAAGCCGGGGAGTAGTGCACGCTCTCTTCTCGTCCTAACTGATCCGGCGGGGCGGCGTGGAGGAAAAATGTTTAAAGCACGGAGTGCGAGAGCCCCGATAATATCTAGTTTATAGAATGCATTGCAGTTGAACTGCTTATGGTCTATTTGTTCTCGAGGGAAATGAAAGAAGCCTTACGTAGCTAGAAAGGGACATTCATTGTTAATGTCCTCCATAACCCGAGTGGCCATGCTATGAAGAAGGGGGTAATAAGAGTGGCGTGGCACAGTGGCTTTTCCTGTAAGAGTCGGCTTGTTAAAAGCATTTCACACGCGCTTACTTAGCTCTTAGTGTGCTCTGGATTTGCTGCTCTGCGATGAGGCTCCCTCCCAACGTCTGAGTCGCTGGCAGGAGAGAAAGAGGCACGAAGAGCCTGATGTTTTATGTGCAGGACCGGGCGTTCGGACCAGGGGCTGTGGGAACACAGGAGCGGCCGTGAGGAGCTCAGCCTACTCGGCGGGTGTCACTGACGAGGTAAACCCCGAGTTGGTCCTTAAAGAAGGAGTAAGACTGACGAGGTGAAGCCTGACCAGAGGACTTCCCGGGCAGACCAGCCGCAGCAAAGGGACAGGCCGAGCGTGGGATGTGTCACGGGGACACTGATCCAGAGGGGTGGGTCGGCTCATGTCTTAGGGTGTGGTCCCCAACCTTTTTTTGGGCCACGGACTGGTTTTAATCTCAGAAAATATTTTCACGGACCGGCCTTTAGGGTGGGACGGATAAATGTGTCACGTGAGCGAGACAAGCGTCAAGAGTGAGTCTTAGACGGATGTAACAGAGGGAATCTGGTCATTTAAAAAAAATAAAACATCGTTCAGACTTAAATATAAATAAAACAGAAATAATGTAAGTTATTTATTGTTTTTCAGCGGACTGGTATCAAATGGCCCATGGACCGGTACTGGTTCGCGGCCCAGGGATTGGGGACCACTGTCTTAGGGGACCTAGGATGGGCGTGGTAGGAGCTAAGGTAGTCAGTGCAAACATTAGCCATGCAGAATGTAACGGCTGAGAAAGAAGCAGTTCTGAGAAGAAAGGCAGACGGCGTGTGTCCTGTGCCGGGGGCACCAGGAAGAGAGGAGGCTCCGCTGAGCTCCTCCTAGGGCACGCCTTTCGACCTGCCCCGCATCCACCCGAGCTCAGCTCTGGGACGTCGGTGATCTTCAATCTGCACGACAGGCAAGTGGAAGCTGCAGCATCACCTGAATTTCTAGAAAGAGGAGGTTTCTAGCAACCTTGCAGCGGAGGCAATTGGGGTTTATCCAAGTCCCCAGAGTGGGTTTGTTTCCTGTACAGTACCCTGTCTTTCTGACTGACACAACATACCGTGGGACATAGTCCTCCCCCACCAAACAAACACACACACACATGCACGCACACACACATGCACGCACACACACGCACATGCACACACACATGCACGCACACGCATGCATACATGCACATGCATGCATGCACACGCACATGCACACGCACACACGCACACACACATGCACGCACACACACACACGCACATGCACGCACACACATGCACACACCACCACCACCACCACCACCACCCACCGCCGCCGCCACCAAATAGCTCAGCATATTTGCAGATAAAAACAAGTGGAGGGAAATGAAATATGCATGCGAGAAGTTCCTAGACCTCTCTGCCCTCGTCAGCATCCCTGGGGGACTGGGATTGTGCAGCGAATGTGAGAGCCCGCTGCTTTTAAACCCTCACGGCTTCCCTTTTGGATGTGGCAGGATTTCTCGAGTTGGCACGAAGCTCATTTTCTGCAGTATGTGAACGCACCCCAGGGTGTTCCTCCCGAACAGCTACTTCCTCCCCGCAGCGGACTGACTGGGCCTCCCTCCGGTCTGGCTGTGAGGCCCCCGGTGTTGCAGGCCCGGCTGGTGACCCCCAGGGAGGGAATGGTGCCCGCCCTGCTGCCCGCCCAGGGTGATGCCCTCCCTGCTGCCCGCCCAGGGTGATGCCCGCCCTGCTGCCTGCCCTGGGTGATGCCCTCCCTGCTGCCTGCCCTGGGTGATGCCCGCCCTGCTGCCCGCCCTGGGTGATGCCCTCCCTCCTGCCCGCCCTGGGTGATGCCTGCCCTGCTGCCCGCCCTGGGTGATGCCCTCCCTCCTGCCCGCCCTGGGTGATGCCCGCCCTGCTGCCCGCCCTGGGTGATGCCCGCCCTGCTGCCCGCCCTGGGTGATGCCCTCCCTGCTGCCTGCCCTGGGTGATGCCCGCCCTGCTGCCCGCCCTGGGTGATGCCCTCCCTCCTGCCCGCCCTGGGTGATGCCCGCCCTGCTGCCCGCCCTGGGTGATGCCCTCCCTGCTGCCTGCCCTGGGTGATGCCCTCCCTGCTGCCCGCCCTGGGTGATGCCCACCCTGGGTGATGCCCGCCCTGCTGCCTGCCCTGGGTGATGCCCGCCCTGGGTGATGCCCGCCCTGGGTGATGCCCTTCCTGCTGCCCACCCTGGGCGATGCCCGCCCTGGGTGATGCCCGCCCTGCTGTCCGCCCTGGGTGATGCCTGCCCTGCTGCCCGTCCTGGGTGATGCCCACCCTGGGTGATGCCCTTTCTGCTGCCTGGCCCGGTGGGCGTTTGCGGGGCTGAGGAAGCCCGTTCATCCAGGAGATGGCCCTGCGGTTAGAAAGACGTGAGGTGCAAATGCCTTGTCACTCGAGTGTCCTTGCCTTCCCTTCCCTTCTGTGCCCCGCCTGGAGCCTCCAAGACACGGGGCTTCACCAGGGGAGCAGATGCCAGCGGATGCCCGCGTCTGCCAGGGTGTCAGCAAGCGGTGCCGCCTCCGCGGTTCACTTGATTACCATATGGAACAGTCTGTGAAGGTGTCCCAGCTACAGTTAGCATTCCATTCCTCGTTAGGCTCGCGGTGACTTTGTGGGGTCACTTTCCCCTGGGGGGGACTCCCTCCTGAGGGGGCTCCCTCTCGTCCTTCTCTGTGTTACCACCTCCCCCATCACCCGCACACGGAGCTTTCTGCGGTGCCAACTTGATGGCACCATGCTCCTTCCTAAAGTTCTGCATGGCTGCAAATTGTTTCAGGGTTCAAAATAAATGATTAAGTACAGGGTAGACCGGGCTAGTTGGCTCAGTGGGCCTGGTGTGCAGGAGTCCCGGGTTGGACTTTGGAAGTCCCAGCCAGGGCACACAGGAGAAGCACCCATCTGCTTCTCCACCCCTTCCCCCTCTCCTTCCTCTCTGTTTCTCTCTTCCCCTCCCACAGCCAAGGCTCCATTGGAGCAAAGTTGATCCCGGGTGCTGAGGATGGCTCCATGGCCTCCGCCTCAGGTGCTAGAATGGCTCCAGTTGCAGTGGAGCAAGGGCCCCAGATGGGCAGAGCATCGCCCCCTGATGGGCATGCCGGGTGGATCCCAGTCGGGCGCATGTGGGAGTCTGTCTCTCTGCCTCCCTGCTTCTCACTTCAGAAAAATACAAAAAAATAAAATCAAATAAATAAACAATGAAACACAGGGTAGGCGGCCCCTCCCCTCCCCCGCCTCCCCTCTGCCCACTCTCACTCCTGCAGCGCCCTTGGGATCTTCACGTCCCCCGTCCCCCACGGGACCTTTGCCCTCGCTCTCCTGTCGGGGAAGCCTTCTGTCTCCTTGCCGTCCTTCCTTCAGGTGTCACCTCTCCACCCGTGACCAGGACCCCCCTGCACCATGCGGCTGTCTTCTATGACACTGACCTTAATTTCGGGTTTGCTTCATCACCACATGGCCTCCACCACTGGGCTCTCAGGTCTTTGCGAGCAGGCAGCTTTGCTCACTAATGGGTCTCGGAGCTCAGCTCCAGACTCCAGCACGCAACGCACTGCCAATATTTATTGAGTGGTAATGGGCACATTAACACGTACAGACAGTGCAGATAAACATTCTTTTCTGGAGGAAGGGTAATGATAAATATTCAAGAACCAGAAGAAGTTTTTAACACATGTGCACAAGTATAGCCATCTCTAAGTACTTTTATGAATCATATCTGGGGGCGTCAATGTCCTTGAAACATTCTTCGAACCACTCAGCAGACCTTACATGTTTGAATTATCTGGCTTCTGTCAAGACAAACAAAGTTTGAAATACCTATTTTTTTAGCAAGTAATTATGAAGTCTTGTCCTTGAGTTTATTGGTAAAGAGGGAGTGTGGGACTATTCAACAACCAATCCCCAAAATAATAACAATTAATGAACTGGGACCCCCTCTGTCCTTGGAGGAGAGCATAAGAATGAAGTCAGATCATGAGGGTGTGGCTCTTTGATTTTGTGTTATCCTCGACGCTGTTTTATTTTGATATGTAATTAAGGGGTGGGTGTAACATTCATCTCCAAATAATATACATCGGTGCTTCAAAGGTGTGTCAGTGGACCGTGAAAACATTTCCTCACAGGCACCAACCTCTGCCAATTCCTCCTCGGCTAATATGTGACAACAACAATAATAACGTAGACGGTTAACAATCATTTAATGTTTATTATGTTTCGGATCCTATGATAAATATTTTACATCCCGTGCCTTGTGTCGGGGAAGATGTTCATCAGCTCTGTTTTCTAGAAGAGGAAGGTGGAACTTGGAGAGGTTAGGTGACTTGCTCGAGATCACTGCCGCTGGGTAGGCGATGGAGGCGTGTTTTGAGTTCAAGTGTACTTGGCTCTGAAGCCTCCGATCTTGGCCATGAGTCAGCAATCTGTAGAGGAAAGCTGATTGGGGTCCAAGGCATGATTGTTTCGGGTACCATGGTTCTCATGTACTTCCGTGGGCATATGATTGCCCTAAGCAACACGGATTTAGTGCGCTATTACCTTTGTTTTCTCTGAAGGCTTTTAGGTGTGACCCTTTCTGCTGGTGAGATACCCTTCTGCCTCTGAGCTTACCCAAAGCACTTTGTTGCTATGGAGTCCGCGAGAACACCCAGACCAAGAGAAACTGGGCCACTGAAAAGTGATGCTGCCACACAATTAAATCAACCCGTCACTCATTAATTCAACAATGCATGAAAAGAACTCTTACAGTCCTTATAGTGATATTTTAAAAATGCGGCAAGGTTAAAAAAAAAAAAACACACAACACATGAAAACGAACAGCCTAAATGCTGTCCTTCACAAGCTGATATTCCAGTTCGTAGGGCAAGAAAGGGATGGATAGGTCTGTACATCAGTAATTGCAATAATGAGACATATTTCATAGTAAAGGCATGGAAAATAGTTCTCTGGGAGTGTTTGGTTAGTGTCAGTGACTTATTCCAGAGCAAGCATCAGGCAATGCGTAGGCAGCGACACGAACCCCACCATGACAGGCAGGATGAGAGAGAGAGAGCTGGTGGAGGGGATCTGTGGAGTGGGGAGAGAGACTAGAGAGAGAACAGGGTCCGCCCCTCAACTCGTACGACGAACTGAACCCACCGCTGTACAGCGTCACCCTAACCTTGACATTCGGCATTCAGCAATGCGGCTAGGTTAGGGCATTAGCCTTCAGAGTAGATTCAATCATTGGCCATTTTTCTAAAGTTCACAGATGACACAGTGTGAGAAAATGAAGTATCTTCTCTCCATTGTAGTAAAGCTGAACTCCTTGTAATGAATCCATCGACGCGTTCATTGACGAGCGCTGAACTGAGCGCCTAGGCCGCGAGGGTGTTAGTTTGCCTTGGAATCCTAGTCTAGTTCAATGCCAGGTCTCTGGGGGAAGACACCCTCTTGCTACGTTGGACTCTCAGGAAACGGTTTGGAATTAGAAAGAACAAGGGAAGCCCAGGAAAACCAAGTGGCTTTTGACCCAAGCCGCCCTGGGACAGGGTGGAGCTGATGCCTGTCCATCTCAATTCTTCGCTAAGAAAAAATTTAGAAGGAAGCCATTTCTTTTTGGGTTTTTTTTTTTCTTTTTGTGTGTGACAGAGACAGAGAGAGGGACAGATAGGGACAGACAGGCAGGAAGGGAGAGAGATGAGAAGCATCAATTCTTTGCTGTGGCACCTTAGTTGTTCATTGATTGCTTTCTCATATGTGCCTTGACTGGGGGGCTACAGCAGAGCGAGTGACCCCTTGCTCAAGCCAGTGACCTCGGGCTCAAGCTGGTGAGCCTTGCGCTCAAGCCAGTGATCTCGGGGTTTCGAACCTGGTCCTCCGCGTCCCAGTCCGACACTCTATCCACTGTGCCACCGCCTGGTCAGGTTAGAAAGAAGCCATTTCTGTGTCTGAAAGTCCTCTTAGGCTCGTATTTCCCTGCGACCTTGTTGGAACGAACGGGAGGCGGGATTGAAGGCAGCCTCCCTTCCCTACATCTGTTTGAAGATCACGATTGACTTCAGTACGAAAGTGAGAAGCAGAAACACTTTCAGGGTGACATAAAAAGCGTCAGGGTTTTGTGGCCTCAGGGGTCAGCACTCTGGAAGGCCACAGCGAGGGCAGAAACCTTACACTTTGATCTTAGCCAAAAGGCCGAGAAGCGATAGAGGGCAGACTTCAGTTTCAAATTAGCACGCTCCTCTCTGCTATGCTTGGCTTTGTCTGATGCTAGGAGGCCGTGCTTGCCTGGGCCCGGGCTCGTTTTCAGAAAGAAGTTGAGGTCTGTGTGGTACCCTTACTTGCTTCCAATAAATAGTCTCGGCCGCTGCGTTTGGGATGCCGGCTGGAGACGGTGGTGAACGTGACTCCGGCCTTGTGACACGTCCAAGGCTTGCTTTTGTTTCTGTGCCTTTCTCCTCTGAGACACCGGAAAGGATGACAGGTGTGCCCTACCAGGGGAAGGTGAGCGGTCCCACCTGGTGCCACTTAGGAGGTATTCAGAGAATTTCAAGTCTTTTGGAAGCTGGCATTCTTTGCTTAAAGAGGAGATTCATTCTCAGTGCCGTGTTGGAAGTTATGGACACGGTCATTTTCTGTAAGGAGAAAGTGGAGGGAGGCTGGAGAACGAGCGGAGAGGTAATCAAAGAAGGGGAGGGCCCCGATGGGGTGCAGGCCCGCCCCCACGGTGCACGCCCGGCCCCGGGAGGATTATGACTAGAGCGTGTGAGAGAGGCTGGTGGCTCACAGTCCCGCAGAGATGGGGAGGATGTCGGGACCAGGAACATAGGGAAGGAGACAGCTGATGGTGGCCCACAGTCCCGCAGAGATGGGGAGGATGTCGGGACCAGGAACATAGGGAAGGAGACAGTTGATGGTGGCCCACAGCCCCGCAGAGATGGGGAGGATGTCGGGACCAGGAACATAGGGAAGGAGACAGCTGATGGTGGCCCACAGTCCCGCAGAGATGGGGAGGATGTCGGGACCAGGAACATAGGGAAGGAGACAGCTGATGGTGGCCCACAGTCCCGCAGAGATGGGGAGGATGTCGGGACCAGGAACATAGGGAAGGAGACAGTTGATGGTGGCCCACAGCCCCGCAGAGATGGGGAGGATGTCGGGACCAGGAACATAGGGAAGGAGACAGCTGATGGTGGCCCACAGTCCCGCAGAGATGGGGAGGATGTCGGGACCAGGAACATAGGGAAGGAGACAGCTGATGGTGGCCCACAGTCCCGCAGAGATGGGGAGGATGTCGGGACCAGGAACATAGGGAAGGAGACAGTTGATTGGAACCAGTAAGGGCAACATGAAGATATATTGTTTACCTGGAAAGTAAGGCACAGATTTAAAACATATATATGGCAACAAAACTGACTGTTGTGTCACACACAAAAATTAATATTGGATTTGTCTTTGCCAAATGCAAGTCAGCAAGAGGACAGCCTACCCCCCCCCCCCCCCCCATGGACTGGGACACAGACTCTGCGTCACAGAAGTGACCACAGCTTTCTTCTTTTGATCTCAGGCCCCTGCCTGCTGGGGAACACGGTCCCCTACCCCAAATGGAGAGGGGCGCGTCTACACGTCGGCTTCGATTCTGCAGAGAATTTCTTCTCAGCAGAGAATAATAAGCAAACCCTCTCTCAAAGAGCGTGTTGTTTGTCGCCCTGCCGTGTGCCGAGTCTCCCAAGTACAAAGAGAGTGAGCTGTTTTTGTTTCCTTTCAGGGGTCGGGACAGCTTCGTGGGTGCGTTGTTGCGCGTGGGGGCGGGGCGGGGTGGGGCGTGGCCATCCTCAGCTGGTCTCCCCACCTTCACGTGGGAAGCCCTGGCAAGAGTGTTCAAGGGCCCCCGAACCCCCACAGGGGTCGAATATACTCAACTCTGAGGACCTACTGACCCGCGGAGCTTCAGACGAGGGTCTTACACTCGGGGACCCGGTGAGCTTGGCACGCGGGGCTAACATGCTATTTAAAGATGCAAATGATGAAAGCGCCTGGGCCTTGAGTCGGACAGATGTCTCGAAAGGCCGAACTTGGAATTCATCTCCGTATTTAAACGGTAACTTAATTTTATCTGGGCTTCGCCCCAAACAGCTTCTCGCATAGAGGTTAGAAATGTTTTATTCACGTTCAGCATGAATAAAAGATGACCGTCGTCTGCCCCATGGGAAAAGACAAACCTTCCCTGGTGCCCCTCTATGGAGAGATACGCTGAAAACTCTATTGATGTGCATCCTAAATGCTTAAGAATATACTGAATAAAAGGTGGCATTTGCCTCAGATTTAAAACATATATATGGCAACAAAACTATTTTGTCACAAAAAAAATTAATATTGCCTCCAGACATTAGGTTAGTACGGAAGACAACGATCGCACGCATACTGTATCCACACGTTTGCTAAACGTTCTAGTCAGTGATCGTGGTAATACTGACCCCAGATAGATGGTACATCCCCCCTGCCCCCCATTTCACCCCCAAGTCCAAACTGCAAACCCACCTCCTACCGTGGCTGATCCCCCCGGTCGGTGGGTCGTGGTGAGGGTTAAACGAGGAGATAAGCCTGTAGCCAGGGCTGCAGCTGAGACCCACATGGCATTTTCTGTGCTGAGATGGCGCTGAGTCGGCCGCTCGCCCGAGATCTCTGCCGTCTACGTGGTCCACTCGAACAGTCTGCAGTGTCCCGGGCCTGGTTACAACCCATCTTTTGAAGAGGCTCCCTCAGACCGCTGGGCAAGAACTTCAGACGTGCCTGTGGCGGCAGTTTGGCTTTGGGCTTACGTAGATGCAAAGGAGTTATTCGTGGGGTGAGCGAGGGGGACCTTGAGGGTACTTGTTGGGGACCAGGAGTGTCACGAGGGGTGGACTGTAGCAACAGCGGTCCACTCATGTCTCTCTGGCACCGACTCTACCTGTCACGCCGATGGCTCCTGACTGCCGACATCTGACAGCTCTCTGTCCCTGAGCCCTTCCGCTGGTGGTCGGAATGTGCTGGGCTTGTGTGGGCCAGGCAGGCAGTGGCCGGGAGGTCACCCTGCTGGGGGCAGCCCTCAGCCAGGTAGGGATGGGGGTTGATAAACCTCACGGCTCTCTAGCCCCTCAGGTGGGACCAGTGTGACAGGTGTTCTACCCAGTCTCCTCGAGGAACCAAAAGAGTGAGCCCCAACCCCTCACAATAGCAAACTGTGGATTAACACACCCGATAGTGGTTAGTTCCCTTCCCTGTCTCCCTCCCGGCCTCCCTTATTGGTGCTTCTTGGAATCATTTCCCTAAGTAAATTGTCTGCATAAAAACCTTGGCCACAAGGAACACACATGTCTGAAGATATGTGACAAAACAAGCCAGCTTCTGACCTCCTGCTTCTTATGGTCTAGTAGAGAAGGGCACTAATCAAATAATTACATGATAATTGCACAATTGCAATTGTGCCGGTATGCAAAGGCAGTGTGTGTGTGTGTGTGTGTGTGTGTGTGTGTGTGTGTGTTGGAGTCAGGAAAAGTCTCCCCTGAAGAAGGGATGTCTGAGCTGAGAAGTG
The DNA here is from genome assembly GCF_036850995.1 of Saccopteryx leptura. Classification (NCBI taxonomy): domain Eukaryota; kingdom Metazoa; phylum Chordata; class Mammalia; order Chiroptera; family Emballonuridae; genus Saccopteryx; species Saccopteryx leptura. Next base: position 76,164,983 of record NC_089513.1, read on the forward strand.
AAAAAGATGAAGAGAACTAGAGAGGGTGTTTCGAACAAAGAATAACATGTGCAAAGGGCCTGTGGCAGGAAGGAGCAGGAGATGTAGAGACTCTAAAGAGAGGCCAGTGTGGCTGAAATAGAGGATGATGGGAAAAGCTCAGTGGGAAATGAGACCAGGAAGATAGGTCATAGTCGGATGGTGTGGGCTTTCTAGTGTTGGGTTGTATTCATGTACAGAAAGCGTTACCCCCACAGAATTACTTCCTTTTCATTAATATACTTGTTCTGTTATTCTTATACTTTAAATTGTCAGTACAAATTTCGTGAAAACTTGTCCTCTCTGTTGTCATTAAAGTGCCTGCATAATGTCCTTGATTTTCTTTCTTCTTCTACAGAACCTAAAACATCTGACTCCTTACAGAAAAAGCGTGCTGAGCTCTGCTCTGAAGAAATCATCCTGGTTGTAGGAGGAAGAATGGACGGTTGGGTGGTGAGGGTCAGGGTCAGGTGCTGCTGCAGAGAGGGGGGGTGGTGTTTAGAAGAGGGCAGAGGGTCAGAGTGCTCCTCTGCCCACATGGTCTGCAACTTGCATTATTTACCTTACGCAACACCTTGTACAATAGATCTTCCCACACTGTGTAAATATTGATTATAGCTTATTCTTTCAAGAGCCGCACTGTGTGACTTCCCACAATCGTCCTTTTGTTGCTGGGGATTCAGATTGTTTTTAATTTTCAGGGTTGCAGACAATGTTGTAAAAGATGCCGTTTGTTGCACAAGATGTCCTTTGTGGTAAAAGATGCCGTTTGTTGCACAAGACGTCCTTTGTGGTAGAAGTTCTTTGTTGTAAAAGATGTCGTTTGTTGCGAAAGATGTCAAGAAGGCGTTTGTGTATGTTTTCTTCTATCCCAGATCCTATTCCTTTAGGGAAGATATTGAAAAATGCAACTGCCGGATAATAAGTAGCCGTATTTTAACTTCTTACCGTACTGACAAATTATTCCCTACAGGGGGAGTGCCAATTTGCGCTCCTAAGGAGTGTATGATGAAACAAATAGCCCATCAACCCACCAACAAATAGTAGTGTCAGACGTTCTAGTGTTCATATAATTTTCCATGATTTTTAAAAATGATTCGTACAAGCTCTGTGTTTTGGCAAGTAATCCTTTTCCCATTATAAAGATTGAAAATATGTTCTTCTCATTGGTAACTTCTCTATTGTGGGTAATGAACTCTTTGTTCTATATGGTCCACAATACATTTTCCCCATCTGTTGCTGTTTTTTTTCTAATTAAAAAAAATTAATTTTGGTGTAGTCAAAATGAATGTTTTCTCTAAGGCATTGTTGTGTTATTTGTTGTTTTAAAAAGACTCTTCTATTCCTAGTTTATAAGCATGGCTTCCTATATTTCTTCTAATGTGTTTGAGGATTTGACTTTTACCTTTATATCTTTAACCGGTGTGGAATTTATTTTTTGCAGAAGGGGTAAAATAGAGATTCAGTTTAATTCTGCCCCCCCCCCTCAAATTATTGAGAAAAAATTCACTGCATATTTATTTCCTTCCCACTGAGTTGTTTTACTACCATTATCAATTTTTGCACAATTCCCCAAACATGGGCTAAGTTCCGGACTCCGTTCTGGTGGCAGTAACCCACGGCCTCTTCCTGCATCGGTCCCATAGTGTTCCAATCCCTGCTTCCCTCTGACTCCACAGGGCCTCCCCTTGCGTGTTACTGTTAGCACATTCACTACCAGGTTTCCCAGATAGGATCCTGGCACAGTGTAGGAGTTAAACTGACACGTGTTGAGTTTTTTCTTTAAACTCTGAACTGCCTTTGGCAGACGAAAATGGTAATGTGATCGGTGATGAACTGGCTTCTTTACTTTTTTTCTCTTCTCCAGCTTCCCATCTTAGAAATTTTGTGATTGAAGTAATCCCCTCCCCCACCTCCGCCCTCACGCCCTCACGCCCTCATCACCCAAGGGAGAGGTTAGCATTGCATTTACCCATAGCTATGTTTTCAGAAAGATGTAGTGCGCTGCAACCTCCAGTAGCCCTTATGGTTAAAGGTTTAAAGAAATGGTGAGATATATATATGATATATATATGTATATATATATTACAAAAATTAGGAGATATTTTATTGCTTCATATTCATTTTGAAATGTCCCCTAATTTTTGTGAGAGGTGTATATATATATATATATATATATATATATATATATATATAGCCATACATCTTTAAAGAAGGTGACAATTATGACATGTTAATTCATTGAGAAAAATGTATCCAAAGTATTCAAAACATTTTGAGGATTTACAAATTGAAGTAAATATCAATAACACAGCAGAAAACACAATATAAAATAATCAAAATAAAATTATTTAAAACTGTTGCTTTCTATTAAAAGGGTCAATCACATCAATGAGAATATTGTAAAAAAAAAAAATTCATGAATATGGTAGAAAGGAAAATAAACCCGAGGAAGGTGGGGGTGAACTAGAATAAACCCGAAGACCATTATTACACCGTTGGGATATTAAGTCATTTCTCATTGCCGGGAAAAAAAGCTATTTTATTTCTATATATATATTTTTGTTGTTGTTAACCGTAATTCCTTTCTCAAAGTCACTTGGATACAGGTCAGAAATAAAGAGCAATATACTTATAAGTGTCTCTAAAACACACATTATAATAACATACGGCTTTAAATGAGCTAATTAATGCACAATGACACTTTCCTTTCGCATACTGATGACACCTTTTCTGTCTTCTCCAGCATGAAACTGTTTTGCCTTTATGACCCCTACTCCTTTCTGAGTGTTTGTGCTCAAGGAGGAAATTGAATAGATTTGCTACTGCCACCCTGAGAAACTGTGGCTACGACTAACTATGTTATTGGTCCCTATAATTCATCAGACATTAGAGACAGCGGGACTTTGACGATGCACAGGTGCCCACGTATGGCCCACCAGATGGCTGAGGGAGGCCAGGGTCCCTGTAGGCTGGGCTTTGGGGAAAAGGAACAGCTTCTAAGGTCTTCTGCAAAATTTTTTAAATTATTGATTCTTAACCGTGCTCCAGGCCTCGCTGAAGAGAGGCACTTTGCAGCACTTGAACCGTCGAAATGTGAATATGTATGAATTGATAAACCACATTTTCTTTAGACCTGCCTGGCTCTCAGTTACTTGGCTATTGCTGGATATTTTTTAAAAATGGGAAGACTTTAATTTAATTCAGTTCCTAGGAATAAAAATTACTTCTTGAAAGTCAAATTGATTTTTGGTGTGTTTTTTTTTTTTGTATTTTTCTGAAGTTGGAAATGGGGAGGCAGTCAGACAGACTCCCACATGTGCCCGACCGGGATCCACCTGGCATGCCCACCAGGGGGCGATGCTCTGCCCATCTGGGGCATCGCTCTGTTGCAACCAGAGCCATTCTAGTGCCTGAGGTGGAGGCCATGGAGCTGTCCTCAGTGCCCGGGCCAACTTTGCTCCAATGGAGCCTTGGCTGTGGGAGAGGAAGAGAGAGACAGAGAGGAAGGAGAGGGGGAAGGGTGGAGAAGCAGATGGGTACTTCTCCTGTGTGCCCTGGCTGAGAATCGAACCCAGGACTTCCACACACCGGGCCAATGCTCTACCAATGAGCCAGCCGGCCAGGGCTGAAAGTCAAATTGTTTTTAAAGTAGGTTCATACCTTCTCTCTAGTATATGGGACTGGGGTAAAAATTTTATTTTTTATTTGTTCAGGTTGGTGTGTGTGTGTATGCTATAGCAATTTAAGGCAGTTTAACCCCATAATGCTTAGTACTCCTGTTAGATATTTTTGAAACATTTAAAAGTTTTTAATTGTATTTCATTTCAAATATCAATTAAAGGTAAAATAGGAAAAGAATATGTTTTCTTAGTCCTTCTTACAAATACTTTTCCTTATCTTAGTTTTTATATAGATTTGGCAAAACTAATGACTCCTCAAAGACTTTCCAAGAGATTAAAACTTAATTATGAGAGGGAAAATATTCTTAGACTTGAAACATTGAACTTAGGGATTCACACATATTTTTCAATAATTGGAATTAGAGTGCAGTACAGAGAACATTGTAGGTAAACACTCTTTCATCTCAATAATAATTGGTCTGAGAAAATCCTTAATGTATCTGATAGATCATGCATAGTAATACTTCAGCAATAGCCTACACTACTATGAGGAGAAACATAAAAAATATGGATAAATATCTTATACATCTGGACATTTATTATTGGAAATTCTTACTGCAGTGACTAATTTGTTGAAAATATTATCTCAGTATTTTACATCTTTAACCACTTGCTAGCATAATTTATTAGGAGATAGCTCATACTTGTTGATTGTGCTTAACGTAACCATATGAAAAAATGGTTATGACATGCGGTTGTTTATACATCAGCCTACGTGTCTGTAGGAATAAGATCAAAGCAGAGAGTCAAGGCCTTCTTTTGTGAATGCATTCACTCAATAAGTATTGGAGTTCGGTGATTTTGGTATTCACCTACCCATTGGAGAGATCCACATTTTCAAATAAGAAGCACAACTTTCAAATAAGTTCTCTGTGAGCATTCCGGAGTACGGGGTCGAAAGGTTTCTTTCGGTGGCGAACTCGGGCTGGCTGACGATGAGGTAGCTGGGCAACTGAAGGAGCAAGCCCTGGAGATAACATTCTTACGCTGTAACGGGCCGTTCGGCTTTGAAAAAGACCCTGCAAATACCTAACTCTCAATCCGGTCTGAGCACCTGGGTCATTGCGATGTTGGGGTTGGCGCATTGATCTGGACTCATTCCCGAAATCCATTCATCAGAAAGAACAGAAACGGCAGTGCACACCTCGTGAGCGCCCCCTATTGTAAGTCACGAACGTATTCATCGTTAACTTTCTCATCCTTATTGTTCTGATCATTTATTCAAACAAAATACCATTGTGGTGGGTGCAGATGGGTTCAGTTCTGCCCTAGATACCATCTGACGACTAGATCAAGAAATGGAAGGCATTGCTGAGAACTGATTTTGGAGACTACGTTTTCATTCTCAAACTTATAACAATCATGTTTTTAAAAAGCATTGTTTATCGTAGGCCTACCAAATATAACTGAAAAAAAAAATGGCTGGGTTATTTATTATTTTTTTTTTGATGTCAGAAATATGTATTTAATCTATAGCTTCATTATGTAATTGAATCCCGTTTTTGTTATAACAGAGGCTATTTTGATTAATACCAGGTACAAGGACTTCACTTATCTGACAAGGTCAATGTATGCTTTTATACATAAGGCAGCTTTGATGTCTAATAGACATTAGTTGTCTGACATGCATTTTAAACACAGCCCGCCTCGCAATGAATGCGAAAACGGCGTCCGTTAATGGAACATTTGTACTGGATGCAATAAAACTGAGTTGTTTGCTTGCAACTTCTTTATGCTGTTACAATAATTCTCAGAAGAAACCTCAAAAGGAGTGATTAATGCGATGCTGAACGGTCAGGGGTGGGTAATTTATATTTGTCTATGCTAACAAGCATTTCCTAGATTAAAAAGGGTACTGGCATTTCGATTTATTGATTTGTGTCATGAATCCACCCAGAAAGTAGAATGCTAATGGTAGTTACAATCAAATTCCAGGAGAAGAGAAAGACTTGACCAGTGTTCACATATTAGTATTTTGTTTCAAGTCTCTTTTCTATAAAAATAGAGATTTTTGAACGTAGTTCTTTTGGACCTTGTTGTTCCCTTCTTCATCTGTAAGGCAGTTACAGGTGGCCCTCTCATTGATTAAAGCGAAAAAGTCTCCTTCTTAAGTCAAATGTACAATCATCTAGGACAGTGGTTCTCAACCTTTCTAATGCCGTGACCCCGCAATACAGTTCTTCATGTTGCGGTGACCCCAAACCAAAAAATAATTTTGGTGGCTACTTCATAACTGTAATTTTGCTACAGTTATGATTCAGAATGTAAATACCTGATATGCATTATGTATTTTCTGATGGCTTTAGGCGACCCTGCTGGGGTCGCTACCCACAGGTTGAGAACTGCTGATCTAGGATGTCAAGAGCATTTAGGAATAAGACCAAATGTGGTATAAAAATACAGTTCTCTTAAATTATAGTAAAAATTTGCAGGCTTTATTCAAAGAGCTCCCCGGGTGGGCCAGGGACCCAAAGTAAATAAACAGGTAGAGTGGTGATTGTATTGTGTGAAAAATGTACAACACATCCTAAAACGAGGAAGAAGTTCAAGTTAATGATTTTTTTTCTTTTTTTTTTTTTGTATTTTTCTGAAGTTGGAAACGGGGAGGCAGTCAGACAGACTCCCGCATGCACCTGACTGGGATCCACCCGGCACCCCACCAGGGGGCAATGCTCTGCCCATTCAGGGCATTGCTCTGCTGCTACCAGAGCCATTCTAGCGCCTGAGGCAGAGGCCACAGAGCCATCCCCAGCGCCGGGGCCATCTTTGCTCCAATGGAGCCTCGGCTGCGGGAGGGGAAGAGAGAGACAGAGAGGAAGGAGAGGGGGAGGGGTAGAGAAGCAAATGGGCGCTTCTCCTGTGTGCCCTGGCCGGGAATTGAACCCAGGACTTCCGCACGCCAGGCCGATGCTCTACCACTGAGCCAACTGGCCAGGGCCACAAGTTAATGATTTTTATAAAAAGGGATAACATGTTAGTTATTGTGTAGAATTACAGTCTAATCTGTGTCTAGGTCTTCACTGGGGCTGATAAATACAGACTCATATACACTTATGTATACATCCTACTTCTTTTTGTTTATTTTGTTGTTTTTTGTCCCCCCCCCCCAAGATTTCAGTACTTTTGCTCATTCTCAAAAGTGTACAAAAAGCTTGAGAACTACAAAAAAGGGTTCACAGGATATATGGGTGACAAGTGAAAGCATATTTTAATATATCTTTAAATATATAAATTGAAAAGCCAACAGAGCTAACGAGAGAGTGCAGTTAGGCAATGAAATGCAAGATAAATATGCTAGCATTTAGTGGCATTACTAGCAACAAGCAAGTAGAAAAATAACTGGAGCCTGACCAGGTGGTGGCACAGTAGATAAAGCATTGGACTGGGACGTGGAGGACCCAGGTTCAAAACCCCGAGGTCATCAGCTTGAGCGTGGGGCCCCTGGCTTGAGTACAGGATCATAGACATGACCCCATGGTCATTGGTTTGAACCCAAAGGTCGCTGGCTTGAGCAAGGGGTCACTCACTCTGCTGTAACCCCCTGGTCAAGGCACATATGAGAAAGCAATTAATGACCAACTAAGAAGCTGCAATGAATTGATGCTTCTCATCACTATCCCTTCCTGTCTGTCTGTCCCTATCTGTCCCTCTCTCTGTCTCTGTGGAAAGAAAGAAAAAACAACAACAACAAAGATGAAGAAGCAATATAGGGAATGATTTTATCATCTTGCAGCAGGGAAGGGAGGCTTCCTCACTTAGACACAGCCTCTACAACCAGAGAAGAAAACTGAAATATTTGACTGCATAAATTAAGAAACCCGAATGGCTTAGGAAACCATACTATAAAGAAAGTTAAAAGATAAAGAAGAGATGGGGAGATTTTTATATCTATCTCCAAAGAGGGTCGATGTCAACAAAAGAGATGCACAGTTCATCTGTGGTTAATAAATGTTACTTAAAAGGATACCATGAATTTTTTCAGTGGGGGTCCAATTAAAAGTATGTCCCGCCCTGGCTGGTTGGCTCAGCGGTAGAGCGTCGGCCTGGCATGCGGGGGACCCGGGTTCGATTCCCGGCAAGGGCACATAGGAGAAGCGCCCATTTGCTTCTCCACCCCCCCTCCTTCCTCTCTGTCTCTCTCTTCCCCTCCCGCAGCCAAGGCTCCATTGGAGCAAAGATGGCCCGGGCACTGGGGATGGCTCCTTGGCCTCTGCCCCAGGCGCTAGAGTGGCTCTGGTCGCGGCAGTTCGATGCCCTGGAGGGGCAGAGCATCGCCCCCTGGTGGGCAGAGCGTCGCCCCTGGTGGGAGTGCCGGGTGGATCCCGGTCGGGCGCATGCGGGAGTCTGTCTGACTGTCTCTCCCTGTTTCCAGTTTCAGAAAAAATACAAAAAAAAAAAAAAAAAAAAAAGTATGTCCCCACTGTACATTTTTTTTGTTTTTAAATACTCAACTATTCCTTCATTTTACATGTACCTGCCAGCATGCATCTGCATAGATTTTCAATGTTTGTCTTCTACATATTTGTACACACCTTGATGGGTAAAAGATGTCTCTCTGAACCTTGATTCATATGCCATTTTTTTTCCTCTAGCCGATTCTTCTTGTTGCAGGAGGGTATTCAAAAATTGAACTTTTATAAGCCTGCTATTATTATAAAATATCTATTTATAGTAGACAACTGGCAGAGTTACCATAGAAACTAAAACAGCAATCAATTCAGAACCCAGGAAAGTGTAAGTAAAGATGTGAGTCTTATGAACAGAAAGCCATAAAACCGAGAATTCCTCATAATTATTGGGAAAAAAAATGCAAAATAGATTTTTGTCCCAAAGGATAACAGATGGAAAAACTGTTTACAATTATGGTTTATCTCCTGGTATAAATTTGTGCAATTATAATGAAGCTAGGCATGTTCTCATTTTAAGATGCTGTCAAGAAATCAGTTTTTTTTAAAAAAAGAAAACTGGATAATATAAAGCTCTAATATACTTCGAGACAAACAACTATTATTCTTCTCTCTAAATCTGCAATATTCGACCTCTCTCAAATATAATGTCCAAACCATTTTGATTTGGCAGATAGATATCTGGGCCCAAACTCACATCTTGTACAACCACTTTATGTTAAATCCACCGGCTAAAACTGAAGAAGAGGTCGGGAATCGGAATATATAGCCATCAAAGTGATAAGATCCCACGGCGCTGAACTGCCTTGGGATGTCAGCAGGCATGTCCGGTTCAGGAACACAGTCATTCCCGAACATGGGACCATGACTCGTGACTCTCAGAGGGCAGTCAGAACTGCAGCAGGTTCTGGTGGGGAGGGATTTAGTTTTCCCTTTAAAAACATGTGTTCCTTGGCAAAATGTAAAACAAATGAAAGCAAATGTTCCCCCTGGATAAATGGGTTGATGAGTGGATTTTTTTCACCTGTGGGCATCCAGTGGTGTAAAAATGGAGGTGTAGGAAAAGAAAGGTCAGAGTCAAGGCCCTTTATTTAGTAAATCGCTATCCGTTTGCATCCTAAACCCTCCTGCAACTTGTAATTGAACCTCGCAAAAACCAACATGAATAACTGGTTTATTTTTCTAAGAAGCACAGTTCATCATTTACCAGAGAGAGCACAAGGTAATTCACACTTCCACCAATATTCTTCTGTTTCATGAAAAGCTCCTCAAAAGTCAACTTGCAAAACCAGTGACTGTGTGATTGCTTTCCCATATGTCCACCAAAGGAAAAAAAAAAAAAAAAAAACCATTCGAGTGCGAGAAACAAATATTAAATTATACCAGAAGCCTCCCATCGTCTGGAGCTGGGGATCATGACTCAGCACAGACTTGTTCAGCTGCAGAGAGCAATGCGTTCCATCCCCAAAGGGGATCCGCTCGGGGAGCCGTGCACCACGCTGCCCTGCCACGTAGGGGGACGGGGCGGGGTCACCCTGTCCGTTTATAACCGCAAAAGCAATCCTCTTAATGAAATAGTAAGCTTATTCTTTGACTTTGAAACTGTTCAAGGTCTCCAATTCATCTGAACACCCACGCAGGACACAGTTAGTGTGAGAACTATCAGAACAGTACAAGCCGTTTTAACCCAATACAATGAGAAAAAGAATGTGGGTTGGCTACTCTAGACGTAGGAAATCTTGATTATAAAGATACTTCGGTGGTGATGACGTGTTTTTTTTTTCTTTTGAATAAAATTAAAAACAAAAAAAATGAGTTCTTTTGTTTTTATTTGAGCTCTTCATTGAAATATTAGAACAGGCAATGTGTGTGAACAAATCCTGGGGGTACAGCTCAGTGGATTTTCACCAGGTGACCCCTCAATTGTCAGGAGCACGTAAACCAGGGAGTAAAAGTTGGCCAGCTACCCACAAACTATTGTCACGCCCCTTCGGTCACTGCCCGCCCTTCCCAAGGCTCAACACGATTGATTTGCAGTTGGGTATGACTGGAACACATTCTGTTTTATCGATGCTACTCCTTGCACTCAGCGTCCGCTCACCATACTCACCCCGCATTTGCGTGGAGTTATACTTCTTCATATCTATTGCTATATAGTACCTAACTGGGTGGCTATGTCATATTTGTTTCCTGTTCTACAGTTGACAGACATTTAGGTGGTTTGCACGTTGGCTTTTACGAGTAGTGCTGCTCCAGATATGATTGTATGTGGTTTTTGGCCAACACACGCCAGCATTTCTGTAGGGCGCATGCTCAGGAAGCATGTCGCCTAGTCACGGGGCGTGCTCACGGTCAGCTTTGGCCAATACTGCGGAGCAGTTCTCCGAAGTACTTGTAGTGACCGCAACTCCCACCCCCACCCGGAAGTCAGAGCTCCGGTTTTTCCGAATACTTGCAGTGCCCGATGTTTTCTGGCCCTTTTGTTCAGCGATTCCGGGGGCTGTGTAGGGAATCTCATCGTTTCTCATTAGCACTTTCCAACCGGGTCCTGAAATTGAGGGCTTCCTACGTTTCCTAGCCCGCGTGGACCCTTTCTCTGTGAAGGGCACGCCAACACAGCGACGGCTTCATAGGACAAAACTATCATTTGGTCTACATTGTAATGATTCTACCAGTTAACAAGTATTCCTGGCGGTGACGCTGTATGTTGCTATCCGGCCACCGCTGTCCAGCTGCGTTCACCGTCAGACGGGGGCTGTGCTTTCGTCACCATGGCATTTCTTTTTTTTTTTTTTTTTTTTTTGTATTTTTCCGAAGCTGGAAATGGGGAGACAGTCAGACAGACTCCCGCATGCGCCCGACCGGGATCCACCCGGCACGCCCACCAGGGGGCGATGCTCTGCCCACCAGGGGGCGATGCTCTGTTGCAATCAGAGCCATTCTAGCACCTGAGGCAGAGGCCACAGAGCCATCCTCAGCGCCCAGGACATCTTTGCTCCAATGGAACCTCGGCTGCGAGAGGGGAAGAGAGAGACAGAGAGGAAGGAGAGGGGGAGGGGTGGAGAAGCAGATGGGCGCTTCTCCTGTGTGCCCTGGCCGGGAATCGAACCCGGGACTCCTGCACGCCAGGCCGACGCTCTACCACTGAGCCAACCGGCCTGGGCTACCATGGCATTTCTGGCGTCTAGCGCCGGGCCTCATTCCAGACCCCTGGCTCGGCGCTGTTCTATGCACATTTAAAGCTGTAGATTTCTTTCTAAGTGTTGCATCAGCATGGCTTTGGCCGCATGACGCTAGTTTTTCTTCGGCTGCTCTTCTTAGTGCTCAATAAGGAACATTTTCTAATTTCCCTTTTTTTCCCCTCTTTGCCGCATCAGTTATGTCGGTTGATCAACTTCTAAATATTTGCAGATACTCTAGATTAAAAAAAAACAAAACAGCGGCCGTGGTGTCAAAACACGTGATTGCAATTCTTTTAAACTCAGTGCGGCTTGTGTCATGGCCCAGCACACGTCTCTCTCAGTGAGTGTTTCGCGGTGAACTTAGACAGTATAGATATTCTCCAGTTGTGTGTGATGTATACACGTCAGTTAGGTCAAGTTTTGGTGGCGTTCTTTAAAACTTCAATGTTCTTATTGATGTATTTTTTTGTTCCTGTTCATCCCATCAGTTACAAAGAAAGGGGCGTTAAAATCGCTACCTGGGGGTTTGCTCCTCTGTCCCGTTAGCCCTGCTCATTTTTGCTGTGTGTGTTTGGCATTCTGTTCGTGCGGCACACACACGAAGAGCTGTTACATCTTCCTGACTCACCGACCTTGGGCGTGGCTCATCTGTGTGTGTGTGTGTGGGGGGGGCAGTCAGTACATCTAGTTCTTTTTCCCGTGCTCGCCAAATACCTGGAAATGAATTTTTCACTCTTTAACCTGGAGCGGCACCTGCCTGCCAGTCATTCTGAGCTGCCACTGCTGGAAGAGGCGGGGTTTTCACAATCAGGTTGTGACTCATTAACTCACACTTGACTTGTAGCTTTTAATGTGGATGCTCACCTGCCCGGGGCTGGGTCTGTGGCGGGTGCTTCCAAGGGACAGACCGCTTCTTCCCCTCTCCCTGTGTCTCACCCTCTCCAGGACACAGCTTCGGTCTTCAGCAGAGGCGGGAGGGATGGGGAGGAAGACTTCTCTGGTGCCTCCTGCTCTTACCCTCAGCTTTATCTCCGTGGTAAAGGTCCCTGGTGCTGCAGGTTCAGCACGGTGGGAGCGGTGGGGAAACATATACCTGGTTGCTTCTAAGTTTCCAGAATGTTGTTCCAGAAGCTGACGGTCGTAGGTGAAGGAGCTTGTTGCCCAACCTACGCAGAGTAAGAGACCCACTAGGGTCTACAGCTGTGCTACTGCTGAAATTCTAACATCATAGATTTACCCTCCCTGGGAGCATTGATTTGTTCACCGACTCTAATAATAAAAAAAAAGCTGTTCCTCCCATTTCCAAAGGCCTTAGAGTCAGCAAACCAATTCATGTGTTTTGAATTAGAAGTCCCGCCTTTAAATGCAGATCACCCTGGGAAGTGTGAACCCAGGGACGTCCCCATCGTTCATTTCCACTGCGTTACAAAATCATCGAAGGGGCCCTTCTGGTGAACTCGTGAGGAAGCCGGAATCACCAGCCGGCTGGTCATGGATTTGGGAGGAGGCCCGTGTTTGTTTTGTCCCCCCCCCCCTCCAAGATCACATCTAAAGTAGTCTTCCTGGGACTACACCAAGGAAAACACTGCCCTGAATAAAAGGAAACCTAACATATCAACACTTGTTCTCGAATATCCGGAAACAGAAAGAAGAGTCCTCCCTGAAAGAGAGGAGATGCAGGGATTCACAGTCAGACGGAAAGGTAACAGGATGGAACCTGAGACAGCAGAGCTGAGGAAAGAAATGAGGGGTTAGCAGAAACGGAGGAGAGACACCCCCCGCAGGCACAGCGAGGGGTCGGCTGACTAGTTAACTGGCAGAGGAGGCATGACGGGTTTTTCTCCATCACTCATTCTGATGGGGAAATCTCAAAGGGTCCAAATTTTAAAACGATGGCAGAACTTTGGGTAGCCAGCGCGCCCCAGGACATTGTTCTAACATCTAGACAGTCCCTAAGAAAAGGGAGGCGGGATGGGGTAGAGCTAGCTAGCTCGTGTCCGTAGGGGGTGAGTCAGCGATTTGCTCCGGGGCGATTAGAGCCCAGAGAAGTTGTTTTCAATGACTGCAAAACAGTAGAAGCAAGGCGAGAATCACTGCAGTCGTCAACGATAGTGCGCCGTCCAGGGTTTCACGTCCTGGATTCATTTTTTTTTTTTTTACTTTAATTGTAAGAAATTAACTTTAGCACATAGTTTTCATCTGTTCTCCTCTGATATTAATAATTTCCCGTGGTTACTTGGCTACATCCTAGATGCAGCCCATGGAGAACAGGGGGCTGGAGCAGTGACAGGAACCTGGCCGTTGCTCCGGTTTCCTCCTCATGAAACCAGTGTGAAAGGAACAGGACCACCCTCGTGCCATGTCCGGTGGCCCACGGGAGTGCCCAGCAGAGAGGTCAGAGGGATTTCCACAGCTCTGAAGGTGACAGTCAAGTAGCAGACTGTGTGGGAATAAAAGACCAGTGGCTATACTAGATATAAATAAATCACTATCAGTCTCTGGGGGGCTCTAACATCTGATCTTGAATTTGAAAATAACCGTGAATGCTGACTATAAAGAGGCCATTTTTAAAAAAATTAAATAATGGATTAAGCTGGTACTTTTGACTGGCATGCGCCCCCAGAGACTACTGTGGACGTGGGAGCACTTGAGCAAACAACTTCTGTGAAGTCATAGCTATTGTGAAGAGACAGCTTGTTCCCCCCCCCCCCAAAAAAAAAATCTGGCGTGCACCATGTCCACATTTTAAAAGGTGCTTCAAATAAGAAAAAGGAGGAAAGTACAGATCTCGTAAATTTGGCTTTCCGAGTCTTAGAGGGGATTTCTGGGAACAGTGGCACTTCGGAGTACAATCAGTTGGACAGCAATTTCTTTCTCTTTCAAATCTTTCTACTTTCCTTTCTGCAGTACATTCTGCTACTCTCTTGTTTTCTTAATTGTTTTCACTTCAAGGAGATAGAACATTTTCTACTCATTCAAGTCTGTTTATATAGAACTTACGATTTAGTGGGAGGTAACTATTCAATGCCTTGTTAATCAAAGTTGATTAATTAGCCCAGACTTCACGATTAAGTGAACACTTCAATCAGGCAGAACAAAGATCTGTAATTACTTTCAAGAAGGAGAGTTAGGTTAACCTTTTTTTGAAAAGTGTACCTATTCTGGTGTAAGAATATTTTTCATTCATTCATTCATTCATTTATTCACTCACTCACTCTTTCATGCATTCCAAATGTTTATTGAGTTTCTAAACGATGTGGTGGGCAATGTGCTAAATATTAGAGATTTAAAAATGATGAGAAGGTAGTTCTTCACTGATCTCAGTGTCCCCCGGACACCCACCAATGTGTGACTTTGAGTAGATCACTTCTTACGTTCATTCAAGTTGTGCGTATCAATAGTTTAGTTCTTTTTATGGCTGAGTAGTATGGTTGTAGAATAGTTTGCTTACCCATTTGCCCCTGGAAGACGATCTTGATTATTTCCAGTTTTCACCTATCATTAATAGAACACAGATGAATATCTAGGTACCATTTTCTTTATGAGGGCATTAAGTTTTCATTTCTCTGAGATAAATGCCCAAGCATGTAATTCCTGGGTCAAAGGGTACGAGTATGTTTCTTTATATTTTTTTTAAGTAAGAACTTGCCCAGTTGTTTTCCAGAGTGGTTGTACCATATTAAATTCTCACTAGAAATGTGTAAGTAATCCAGTTTCTCCACATTCCTGCTAACATTTGGTATTATCACTATGTTTTATTTCAGTCATTCTAACAGGTCGGCAATAATATCTCATTGTGGTTTTAATTTGTTTTTCCAAATAGCAGCTAATGACATTGAACATCTACTCATGGGCTTTAAAAATTTTCTTTACTCTTTATCTACTTTGATAAAATTCCTATTCATATCTTTGGTCATTTTTTATTGTACTAGTTTAGTCTTTACTGTTTACATTTTTTTTTTTACTGTTGAGTTATGTTTAAAATATAATTTAAATTTAACTTTAGAAACATGACCTGTAAAGGGAAAGAAAAATTGGTCCTCACTGAGATGCAAGACATTGCTTTTTAAAAAACCCTGTTACCAGGACGAAAGGAAAAAGTGCAGATAGGAAAAACAAATACTCGAAGACCACACATTCAACCAAGGACTCGTAACTACTCCTAGTCCTCGGTCCCAAAGATTTTAATCCTTTGTTTTCCATTAAAAATTTAGTTTTATATTTTACATTTAAGTCCTTGACTTGTTTTGCCTTTATTTATTTTTTTATTTTTTTTGAAACTGGAAACGAGGAGAGACAGTTAGACAGACTCCCGCATGCGCCCGACCGGGATCCACCCGGCACGCCCACCAGGGGCGATGCTCTGCCCACCGGGGGGCGATGCTCTGCCCCTCCGGGGCGTCGCTCTGCCGCAACCAGAGCCACTCTAGCACCTGGGGCAGAGGCCAAGGAACCATCCCCAGCGCCCAGGCCATCTTTGCTCCAATGGAGCCTTGGCTGCAGGAGGGGAAGAGAGAGACAGAGAGGAAGGAGGGGGGGGGGTGGAGAAGCAAATGGGCGCTTCTCCTATGTGCCCTGGCCGGGAGTCAAACCCGGGTCCCCTGCACACCAGGCCGACGCTCTACTGCTGAGCCAACCAGCCAGGGCCTATTTTTGAAAATACCTCCTTTTATACCTTCGGAAACATCTGTTAAAGATAGATTTCATCATTTCATTTAGATAGGTGCAGAATGGGAACCGCTGAGCTGGGGTGGAGTGGACTGGGTTCTCCTAATGCTCAAAGATGGCCTGTCTTTCCTCAGAGGACGTCATGGGCTAGAAGCTATAAACAGTAACGCGGGGGGGGGGGGGGGGGAGGTTTTCTTGTGTTCTTTCTATAGGGTACAAAGTGCACCGAGGTGATTAAGAGATGGGGAGATTTTATATACATACTATTGTCATAATTTTTTTTTTTTCCAAGCTCACTAGTCTGCTTGGCAGTTGGCTATGTTAAAAGCTAACATCAGAGTCTGGGTGGATTTGTCTCATAGGCAATGACTGAGGATCTTAAGGAAAGAGAGAGACTGGATACTCTCATTTGTTAAGCAGACTTGGTGGCAGAACTAAGGTTTTGTTCAGTCTCTCTCTCTCTCTCTCTCTCTCTCTCTCTCTCATACACACACACACACACAATTAGGGGCCTTCATTGAATTACAATTGTACGGACAGAAATAAAAGTCATTTCTCTATCAGAGGATCCATCTAGATGGTTTCTTTTCATTAGAAAGCAGGAATCACTGGGGATTTCCTCTAATTGGATCTTACCTGGAATAGCATATACTATTACCGAAATCTATATTTTCTGCAAACTGGAGCATTTGATCTAGAGCATTTTAGAAGCTTTCTACAGAATCAAGTCAGGAGGCATTTTTAATGAGCGGAGGAAATGAAATATCCAGTCACTCTCGCACACACAAAAATACCATGATCTGATTTCTAGGTCACATTTTCCTTTCAGATAAAACCATTCCTTTTCTTTTTGTTTTTCTTCAATTTTAGTATTTTAATTAAGCTACTGTCTGAAACATGCCCAGATTCCATATCCTATTTGAGCCATCATATGAAATGACCCACATATATCAAGTAAAGGCTCGGCCTATAATAGACAGAAAAAATATGGCTCCTCACGATAGCTTCTTATGTCTATAACCCAGAATCCACTCACCTGATATATGAGAGAGCCAATAGGATCAGGGGTACCTGTCTACCAATCACTGATTTTGATATAACCAGTAGTAAAATGGTTGATGTTGGCTTTTAGCAACCCCATTGCCTGGCTTACATTAACTTTGTGGTCAAAGATAATAATATAGTGATATCTCGGTTTTCTTAGATAATACATCTGAAAACAATCAGCGAAAGCTGAAACCACAAAAACTGAGGCAACGATCTCCATATGAATCAATGTCAATCCAATTACCATCCGCGGTAATCACTTACATGTAATTGTAGTCTTAGCACTTGCAATCAATAAAAAAAGCACAAAAACACTGGAAAGCAATGGAATTGTTTGGCTACACGCACAGGGATGATGCTCACGCGAGAAACAACGCCACACTGAGCAGAGAACGCGTGGGTCGCCTTTGTTTTCGCAAAATTAGCAGCGAGGTCACGTGGGCACACTGATGAAATCCGAGGCAACCGAGGAAAACTGAGGCACATTTTTTTCACGGAAAAAATCGACAAAATGCAAAACCGATGATAACTGAAGTCAACGAAAGCCAAGGTATGACTGTACTCGTTTTATTTCCTTGTCAGTGATTTTTGCTGGGAGAAATAGAAGGCGGCAGGAAGGCCAGATGTGAGACAGATTGATTCCGACAAAGGAAGTCATCAGCATGAGTCTACAGAAAAGCTGAGCAGGGATGTGGCCAGGACTGTGTGGACATCAGGCATTCACCAGGAGCTGACTCAGGGCATGGAACACACACACATACACACTTCACTCCTGGGATAAAATACTCAGTGTAACCCACAGAAATTTAGAAAGGAGTGTAGGATATCCTTGAGAAAGAATAATATAGCTGAATGCTTCCATTTTAGACATTAAAAAAAAAAAAATCAAGCCTGACCAGGCAGTGGCACAGTGGATAGAGCGTCAGACTGGGATGCGGAAGGACCCAGGTTCGAGACCCCGGGGTTGCCAGCTTGAGTGTGGGCTCATCTGGCTTGAGCAAAAAGCTCACTAGCATAAACCCAAGGTCACTGGCTCGAGTGGGGGGTTGCTCAGTCTGCTGAAGGCCCGCGGTCATGGCACATATGAGAAGGCAATCAATGAACAACTATGGTGTCGCAACGAAAAACTGATGATTGATGCTTCTCATCGCTCTTCGTTCCTGTCTGTCTGTCCCTGTCTATCCCTCTGTCTGACTCTCTCTCTGTCCCTGTAAAAAGGAATTAAAAAAAAATCAAGACCCAGAGAGGGTTAATGTCACATTTCAACCATTGTAAGATACACATTGTTTTCTCATGTGTTAGTGTCTCTAAAACCGGTATGTTTTTTGTATCATTAATAGTGTCTTACAATGGCTTTGGCCAGGTGGCACTCATGATGTAGTTGCATGATGGAATGCATGAACATGGTGGCTTTATTGGACAACTGTAACTTTATGTTTCAGTCAATGAACCACTTAAGGATCATTTGAGTAAAGCGTAAGTCCTGCCTGTGGTTCACAAACCTGTTCTAACACCTTCCAGTGAGATGTATAAAGTATCAGCATTACAACTCATGTAACAGGTGTTTGTGGCTTGGGAAGCAACCCTGAAGTTAAGACTAAAGCATTCTTTTTAAGACAAGCTGGCACAAAGGGTAACAATGTTTGAAAAAATTTGCACACCAACTACTCTTAGTAAAACATTCCTTCAGAAAAATTGCCCATGACTCTTACATCTTTCCGTTTTTTTATGCTCTACAACACTAATATGTAAATAATTTGTGTAAGTAAGTCTAAAAGAGCTCCTTCAATAAGCATAAAAATTCTAAATGAGAAGGGAATATTGTGTCATAATTTGACAAACTTTTCTTTCCCAGTGCAACAATCTTTCTCCTAAACAATTATGAATATAATTAGTTCTGATTCATTCATATCCCATCTGTTTTCTTATAAGCCAAGTTATTATCCATTCATACATTCTCTGATGTAAAAGAAAAAACTAAAGTGTCCCAACTTTGATGAAGAAATCTAATCTTTATTTCTATGATGTTAGCACAATGTACTCACACAGTAGCTTTGATCTGTACTTAACAAAATACATTATAGCACTTTACAAACTTTATCAGTTTGGAAAACATTGCGTAACATTTTATTAAACACGATAACTTTATATATATTATATATATATTTTCATAACTTTATTTACTTTAAAAAGATAATTACCTCTCTTTATTCAATACTTGGTTGTATCAGTAAAGCACAGCCTAACAAAGGAAGAAGTCCTCTCATTAGCAAGTAAGATAAATAGAACACTAAGAAGAGATACCACCTGTTAGTCTCATATATTTTAAATTAAGGTACCAGTGGAATGTAAACAAACTTTTTGTAATTTTTTTTAAAAATTTTTTTTACAAAAGATGTGTTATCAAATATACATGCAGAGGTCTGAGTTCTAGCGACTGTCATTTTATTTCCTTAACAATGTGGTACAATTTAAGTCTTTAAAAACTGTAGCCTTTGGCACTTTGAGTAGAAAAAGAATATATCAATATTTATGTAAAGAAAAAAAAAAACTTCAATGACTAGAGAAGTACTTCAAAATCTTTTGTTAAGAAGTAGGAAAGATTAGGAAACAGACTGCACCTGAAATGCTGCAGCTTTTTAAATTTCTTCTTGTCTTCAGAGTACGAAAATCAGCCCACCTTTTTCTCTCTAGAAACTGGCGAAGGCCAGGGATGTTATCATGGCGGTGGGGCTGAGAAGTGGGGAAGGCAACGTGTTTTTCCCACTCCCCTCTCTGATTAGGACATTGCCCGAAGGGATGGAGTTTTAAATCTGTATTTTATTGCCAGAGTTTTCAGTTCTGCTGGTTTGGGCTGAGTCCCTAATGCTCTGGGTGGGAGGTGGGTTACTCTAGAAAGCCCCGCCCCCTTCCCTGCAGGTGATAATGATGTGGTCATCTCATCTCTAAACCACGCCTTCCTTTCGTTCTCTCTGGAAACTCCACGGAGACGGGTCAGCCAGCTTTCCTGTTACCCTGCGATCCCCTCAGCAATCATCCAGTGTAGGCGGGAATTCTTAAGAAATGGTGTCGAAAGGGTGGGTCTGACACTAAATTCCAAGAACCAAATACTTCTTTATATGTGAAATAAACGTTTAAGTTGGAAACCCCTGAAAATGTTTGGTTTTAATCGTCTTAGCAATAATAAATACGGTTTCCTTGTGTTTAGGCTGAAAGCTCCGTTCAGGAGAGAGCGCGGAAACTGTGCCTCTTTAGATATTTTGGAGGAATACATTCTTAGTTTATTCTCTGAGATACTTTGATTATCAATTTGCTTTTTTTTTTTTTTTTTTTCAGATTCTTGCTGTTGGTGTCCAATTAACAAAAATAGGGAAGAAGGTAAAAACCCATCACTGGTCATCAGAATATCGAAAGAAGTTAATCATCTAGAACTAAATAGAATTTTGGGGTTACTTATTAAGATAGCAACCTAAACCAGCTGGTTGGAAACATCTCAGGATTAACCTGACCAGCACGGCTGGCAATGGAACCCCACAATGTCAAGTTTGGTTCAGATTTCTTGTTTATAAATTCACAGCAATACATTTTGCATAAGGAATGTCAACTGTTATTGTCAAACTTTAGAAATAGAAAGAACCTATCTGTAACATCAAAAAAAAAATTATTTTAATCAATAAATAAAAGCCAAGCCATAAAATATAAAATATGATCACAACAATTTCAAAAGACTCTCTATAAAACACTGTATTTTTTTTAAGTTATGCAGATTTACTCACTAAAAACCAGATTCTTCATTAGCAGTCCTTATACTTAAATAAAAAGTAAGCAGCCAATAATAATAATAATAATAAACAAACAAAACAAAAACTATGCCGAAAAGTACGAGCGATTCCCTTTTACTGAAAAGATTCCTACATAATTTTTGTGGTTGAAGAAGGCATAAATTTGAAAAAAAAAAAAAACAAGTGCAGCAGCACACGTTTTCATGTGTGGACGGTGACGGAGCCGCTAGGGACAAGCTGCGGGGTGTCCTAGTCTAACACAAAGCGGCCAGTGTCTCCTCAACACGGCGGCAGGTCTGGGACAAGGGGTTTGCACACCACGACTGCACAGCTAGAGGGGGCTGGAGGGTTTACAGGGTGGGCGGACTATCCTAGTCGGCACCGGCCGCCTGCAGCGGCGGCAGGTGCGGTTTCTGCAGAACGAATATATAAAACCGCATGGCCTCTGCCGTGGGGGCGGGGGGAACGCGTTCCGGGCCCCCACAGCTCAGTAGAAAGAAAGAAAAAAAAAAAAACCCCCAATAAATGCCTCACGTTGGCACATTCAGGAAGTGAAGTAGTCTACGTGGAAGCAAACCGCTGTCTTTTGCTAAAACTGCCCTCTTGCAAACCGTTTGGGGGTTCGAAGCCGGGCCCCGTAAGAAGATCACATTAGTTAGGTTTCTTGCATTGTGCTTTCCCCTCCCCTGGATGTGACATCCGTGACGAGCCTGAGCCCAGCCGTGCTCCGGAGTCATCGCCGAGTCCTGGGCTGGCGGTGGCCGCTGCTCTAGTTGGGGTGACCAGTCCCCCCCCCCCAGTCCGCGGGAACAGGGCGCGAGCAGAACCCACCTGTCCGCGTGGGTCTCCCGGGGCGGCCGTCCCTGCCGCTCAGTCCTTGTAGGCCCGCGTGGGGGAGGTCCCCTTGTAGAAGATGTTCCTGGTGTTCTCGGGGCTGCCGCTCCTCTCGGGGATGAGGATGATGTTGCCCTTCCTGCGGAGGGTGGAGTCGCGGGACGAGGACACGGACAGCGTCTCCGAGCCCATCTCGCTGCCGTCCACGGGCGTGACGCGGATGGTGGTGACGCCGTGGTGGTGGTGGTGGTGCTCGGTGCCGTCGATGTTGCTTCGCTTGCGGTCTCCGGACCCGGCCCCGGCCCCGAAGCCGTCCTTCAGGGACTCGCAGCTCTCCGAGTCCCTGTTGAGGTCGTTGAGCTCGTACGTCTGGCGCAGGCTGCCTTTCTCGGGCGCCTTCCACTTCCACGAGCCGCTGCCCTCGCCCTCGGTGGACGGGATCTGGATGACGGGCCGGTTGTTCTCCGGGTGGGCCTCCACCCGCACGATGCCGCCGGGCTCGTGGTCCGTCAGGGCTTTGTAGCGGATGGAGCCGGTGCAGGTGACCGTGCTGCCCTCCGTGTTCTTGGGGCTGCCCTGCAGGACGCCCTGCTGCTTGGACATGGCGATGACCTGCATGATGCGCGGCTGGCTGTTGCTCCGGTTACACGCCACCGTCTTCTCGGCGGCCTTCAGCCACTTGGCCCGGGCCGAGCTGCTCTTGGGGGAGGTGCTGATGGTTTCCTGGGTCTCCTCGGGGATGTGGACCAGCTGCGAGGACCCCGGGCGGGACTGGATGGACACTCTCGGTCCCCCGGGCATGCTGTTGTTACACCCGGGGACGGGGACGGGGACCGAGCCCGGCTGGATCTTGAGGTACTGGCTGCCGGGGCCGTGGTGGTCTCCGTTCACCCCGACCCTGGACGGCTCTGAACTGGACCTCATTTCGATGGACCGGGGAGGGGACTGTCCAGGCTCGGTCTCCATCACTTGCAGAGACATCTTGCGGCTCTCGTTCTTACTCTTCCACTGGGTGAGGAGCTGCTTGGACCGGGCGGAGTCCATCGAGGCGTGGATGCTGGCGTTCCTCCTGACAGGGTCTTCCACGGACGGGGTGTTGGCTCTCGGCAGGGTGTTGCTGAAGGTGACCATGTTCTCCTTCCCCATGGGGCTCCGGGGGGTGATGATTTCTACATCGGCGTTGGCCCTCTTGAGGTTTGTCAGCGAGCTGGCATCTCGGTGGTTTCGGGCGAGGATGCCCTCCGTGTGGGCAATTCCGTCACTGCTGCTACCGTTTTTAGCAGATAACACGCGGCTGGGGTCCTGGTTGAGGTCCGCCAGGGACCTGAGGGTGTCCCTGTGCTGGAGCATACTCTCCTCACTGGGCAGGAAGTTCCCCACAGCGTACAAGCCCTAGTGTGGAAGAGAGACAGTCAACACCACACACTAGACACCCGGCTGCTCAGACCCTGTCTCCGAGGACCCGCAGATGCACATAAAGAAGGTCTGTGCTCTCTGAACCCCACTGACTAATACAGAGAACAAAACACCAACAACGACCGTTACTGGGGAGACAGTCTGGGGGTGAGACCACCGGTCACGGAAGGAACCGTTCAGAAATATGGAGCCCAGTCCTTTCTGTGATTCGTCGGATTTCTCTCACCCTTCTCCATTCCACCAGATGTTTTTGTAAACTTACTCCTCCATACGTTTTGAAAAGAAAAGTTAGACAATGAGAGATCTATGAATAAATAATCTTCTGCTTTTCAAAGCAATTCATTTTTCTGGGTTTAGGAATCTCTTATTGAATGACACCTTAGATGGCTTAACCGATTTATTTGACCTTCCGTTTTCAATCATTCCTTATGATGGAAGGTAGAAGTGTGGAAAACAGAGAATATAAATTGTTCATAAACCATGACATCAGGATTTACAATGCAGGGGATGTGTGTGTGTAAAGACAAAATGCAATAATCCTTCTAAAATCACCATTTCTGGCCCACGGTAAGCGTTTAATAAGTTATTTTACCGAAAGCGGGAGATGGGCCTGACCTGTGGTGGCTCAGTGGATAAAGTGTTGACCTGGAACATTGAAGCCACCCTTTTGAAACCCAGAGCTTGCCCGGTCAAGGCACATACAAGAAGCAACTATGAGTTGACGCTTCCTGTTCCTCCTCTCCTTCTCTGTCTCTCTCCTCTCTAAAATCAATAAATAAAAATCTTAACAACAACAACAACAACAAAACGTGGGATATGTGTTTTGGCTTAGAATGGATGCAACCAGAGATCTTCTCTTGAACAGAAACTATATTTCAAGTAAGTTATTCAGATGCAAAAAAAATCTATGCATGTTCACCATTCTAAACTGTGGTTTCTCAAACAAGAACGAACAGTCCCTTACTCACCAAGTACAGTGCAATCCCTCCTCCTATTAAAAAGCCACAGTAGACGTCGACGGGGTGGTTCTTGTACTGAGTTATCCGGGTCAGCCCACAGATGATGCCGCAGATGATGAAGGTGAAGACCAGGAGAGGTTTCAGAAGCTTTGAGGAGTCCGTTAAGGTGGAATTGAAGTACATCTTAAAAACGAGAGACACAAGTTCAGGATGTTAGAGAGGCCATTTCACTGTTAAATTATCATCCAATAGAAAGTTAAACTGGAGAGTTGAACGGATACACTTGACATCAGTTTTACTGTCCCATTCCCCCTGTTCTCTTTACGTTCTATACCCAGAAAAAAGGAACACGTGACAAAACTCATCAAATGAATCACATCATTTAATTACACGAGAGTCTGAAAAAAAAAAATGGAAGCAGTACAATTATCCAGATAACTGTTTAGTCTCCATGTTATTTGTCATAATGTTTGTTTTTTGCATAGAACTGTTGTATTAATCAGATTTGATGACAGTTCATTATATAGTGTTTATCGAGTTGGCACCGACTTGGAACTCACGGTCCCACAAACACTGAAAGCAACACTTGCCCGTGTAGGTGTGCATGTAACAAACTCTTCCAGTTTTAGAATTTGTCGTTCCCATTGCACTTAACAAATTCTTTCAGTTTTAGAATTGCAGCTCACAATACCCTCTTCGTGAAGTATCTATCCCATTACCCTAACGGGATACCAGGCTAAAGAAATAACAGGACTGTGTAGAAAAATTATTTTCCTATGACACTGTTTATGGAAGCCTCCAATTGCTGCTTTTGGTGCCTGGTGTCGAACGATTGCTGGGCTCCAGTTTACTGTTCTGTTACCACACAGCTGTGTGATGGAGTTAGGAGGTGACAACACTCACTCCCGGTTTTCTGTAGGACACAGATCAAGGAGGGAGACCAGGTCACTCACCGAGACGTAGACAGCAGCAAAGGCGGCAAGGGTGGCATGTTGAGACGGGAATGATTTCCTGCCAAAGGAAGATATACTCTGGTTATACAGACACTGCCAACAATCACACCAAGAACAGTGTGTGGTTAAAATGTCCAACCTAAATGCCACAGGGCAATAAGCAGTAACTTCAACGTCTGTTTTGTTCTCTGGAGAAATGTCTGAGGGGTAGAGGGCGCACTGCTAACCTCCATTGGAATTGAAGACTAGCAGTGATGCATGTTCCGATAGAAAATGCCGGTAGCCTTGTAGGAGGACATCGCTTTGCCACACCACCAGGATGACAGCTGGAAATACAACTGGGGTGGAAGACAGGATAACTGTTCTTTGGAATTAGAATGATGCCAGTTTAAAGGCAAAGTTCATAAAGCTAGGATTTTCAAGTCTTTATACTCCTTTCTAGCCTCCCGACTATATATTATATATTATATTATATATATACCTTCATTTACCCAAAAACTTAAGACAAATTTATTTTCTCACTGCAATGGGGCTGAATGTGTTGGGTTTTTTTTACACTTTAGAAAGCATAAGAAAAATCTAATTTTAACAAAATGTTTTTCCTGTGTATTCCACTTTAAAATAATGATTATCTCAGGGGTCACAGAGCTTCCCATTTAGTTAAACAATTTAAGAAGCAGGGAGGTAGACAAACACAAAATATAATGGAAGAGATACTGAAAAAGATCGAAGAACAGAAATTGATTTTAATGAATAAAAAGATTGGAAAAAAAGAAAACCCAGTTACAAATAACGTCCTACCTAATTTGGTACCCAAAAAAGAGGATTACTATTCAATACAGAAAAGATAAAGTAAAAGGTCTGAGAAAGAATAGAAGACATAGGCCATACATGTAGGTTCAAAACTACTGGATGGACCGCGGGGCACTGATTGTGTATAATTACATAATGTCATGCTCTGATTTTCTTCGAGACTTAGGAACTTATTTTTGACTCTTAAATCGATCTTTGGGAAGTCACTGACTGACAAATACAATTCTTATAATGGTCACTAATTGCCTTTCCTTATTCTGTAGCTTATTTCTTTCGAACTTCTACATGACCTCTTGCTGGACCACTTTATTTTTTATTTATTGAAAAAGATTTAGTGCATGGGCAGTTTCTTGAGTTCTTCCATCTCCTACTTTTGAAATGCAAGGTGAGAAGCTACCCAGATCTTCTGGGTTTATTCGCAGAGGACACATGCAATCCCAGATGTTATCTCTTTTAAAACTCTACCAAAAGGGAAAGTCATGTGATTTTTTTTTTTTTTTTTATAAAACATATAACAGAGATGTCAATATCATAGCTACTGAGCCTTCCACCTAAGTCAATACAGGGTACAGAACTGACCGTAAGCCATGACTGACTATACATAGCCTAAAAGAAAGCGATCGTGATAACCTAAAACCACCCTGAGTGTAGGCCGGGTCGCAACACACAAATAAGATTTGGTGATAGGGGGACGCGTGGCCAAATGTGAGGCTGAAACGTGGAGACAGAGAGGAAGATAGGGGAGGAGCCACAAGTGGGTTGCCATGGTACGATGACTCAAGGCGATCACTGAATTGGAAAGAAAAACTAGAGCCGGTATCACGGTGGCCAAAAAAACTGCCCCAGGCACTGCTGCCCCCACGCTGTTAGCAGAACGACGCCAACCCTGAGATCAGACGTCCTTCAACCTCGGTTCCTCACCTGCCGCTGTTGATAACTGTGAGGTCAGAGCCCGAGCAGATGTCCTCGACGATGTAGGAGTTCTCTTTGCAGGACACGTTCAGGGAGGTGTAGTTGGGCTTGCACACCGTCAGGAAGTAGGGCGCCTGGTAGCCCGTGGACAGCTGGATGATGTCTGTGATCAGAGCGGTGGAGCACAGCCCGAACACGTGGACACCTGCGAGCCAAGGCGAAGGCGTGGTTACCGACCGGGTGGGCGCCCAGCGCCGACGCCGGGTCGCCAGGGCAGCCGGCAACTCTGGCCTGACCGTTTCCTCTGAGTTTACTTCAAGAAGAGACTATAGAAAATTCCCCAACTTCCAAACAGATAAGTAAGGTCAAGATAGCGGTGAGGAGTACCTTCAGAGTAGTAATTTGAGGGTGTTTTTTATTTTGTTTGTTTGTTTGTTTTGTCAGTTTGGTTCAATAAGGCCACTTCTCAATATTATTAACCACAGGTCACTTGTCGGACATCTGGAACGTGTTAAGGTGACCCCATTGGATTACATTTGGGGAATGAAGCAAAATTAAAAATGATTTAACATTGTTTAGCATGTCTGAGCTGGCGGGGCCCTGTCTCCCCGGAAGTCCCCAACTCTCGCCACAGTCACCAATCCCTAGAGAGTCAGTTCTTCCTCCCTACAGACGAAGTCACACCAGGAATGCTAACGGGAGCGGAGAGGAGGGCGGGTGTCCCCGTCGTGGAAACAGTCCTTCTCTCCCGGGCCCGGGCTTGTGGGAGCCTTCTGGCATGTTTGGAATCCAGAGATGAGGCTCTTGTAGCCTCCGGTCCAAATTCTATCCTAGGGCCAGTCTCAAACCACACACCCGCAAACCCCGATGTGCACGCACGCCCTCGACCACCGTACCTGTGCCAGGACTCCTGCCCGGCCTCACCCCCGGGCGTCTGGCCCTGCTCACGAGCACAGGGTCTGAACCCGCCTGTTTTCTCCACATGTCTAACGCCCTCTATTCACTCTGACTCGGCAGCCTGGATTCTGATTCCCGATGGCGAGGGCGCCCGGGTGGTTGACGCCTGGACTCTCCCAGACCCGGATCGCTGGCCGCCACATGGCTCTGTTTTGCACCTTCCTTCTCTGCTTTTTGTCACTTAGCAACCGCTCTACCGACTCCCTCTCCACACGCTCAGCTGGGATTCTGGGCACGGGACGTTTGTCTCTGCCTTCCAGTTCCTCGCAGCACGCCAGGTCTTAGGGGGGAGTGTGGAGAACGGGGTGGGGGGCGGGGACCCACCTGTTTTCACCTTTGGAGGGTCAGACTCTCCAGACCCACAGAGGATGGGTTTGCAGAGCCCGGGACCCTGTTTTCTAGGGTGTAGTGGCCTGTCCTCACGGTCAGAGGCTCTCAGGGAGGTTGTGTGCCTCCTTCCCACAGCATGTCCTTACCGTCGGGAAATCTTCTCTGAGATCAGCTCTATGTCCTAAAATTTCATTTCCACGCCTTGGCGTACGACCCTGCTGAGGGACCTATTCTTTCTTGTCTTACCGTCTTGCCAGGCCTTGCTCGGCGAGAAGAGTCTGGGGCCGTGACTTCGACCAGACTTTTCCCCAAGTGGGAGAGACAGTGGTATTTAATTATTTACGAAGTACTCGATGAAACTACCTATGCCTCGGAGAGGAGAGGGGACGGGTACGATAACGTCTGACTGACTCGCTGGGAATGCGTGTCAAACATCCAGTCTGAGGCACTGGGGCTTGGCTTCTCAACTCACTGAGAAAACAAAAGGCCCGGGACTCAGAGAACACTCTGGGGCTTCCGTGCCAACCAGAAAAGATGAAGGTTTAGACACGGATTCGACACAGATGCTGGTTAGCCAGGCCTGTGGATTTTCTAACAAGTCTGATAAAACCGAGGAGGTGAACTGGGAGGAAATAGCCAAGGAGCCACAGCTGTGGTGCCGCAGTATATACAGTGACAGCTGATGTCCTGCCATTTCTGGATGGAGACTTTCTAGGACAGGGGCCGGGAAACATTTTTTGGCTGAGAGAGCCATGAACGCTACATATTTTAAAATGTAGTTCCGTGAGAGCCATACCACGACCCGTGCACATGACAAATTATCCAATAAAAATTTGGTGTTGTCCCAGAGGACAGGTGTGATTGGCTCCAGCCACCCGCAACCATGAACATGAGCAGTAGGAAATGAATGGATTGTAATCCATGAGAATGTTTTATATTTTTAACGTTATTATTTTTTTTTAATTAAAGATTTGTCTGCAAGCCAGATGCTGCCATCAAAAGAGCCACATCTGGCTCGCGAACCATAGGTTCCCGACCCCTGTTCTATAGGATAAATGGAATGGAATCGCCCATGTGACGAAAGTCATTTCTGGCGAGTCACCCCATCACACTGGCCTGCTGACATTTATTCTCCCCCTTTAAAAACATGACCGCAGATCCGATGGGGAACCATTTTAAAGTCAGTCTACCTTTCCACAGGAGCTAATTCAAACCTACATTGAAATGCACGGCATGTGAGTTCTCAAAACAAGGACAATAATTGTACTGTACATAATACATTTCAGATACAAAGCCCACATTTGGGTGTATTGCCAGGTTGGTTTTTTTTTTTTGTGTGTGTATAATGTAAAATTCATCATGTACCAGAAATGATGCATCTAAATTATAGCCCAAAGACTTAATATCTGTAATTAAACATAACACGGCTATTGGCAGAAAGCACATTTCCTTTCTCGGCGGTTCCCGCACGCACCGACGAATCTGACGGCTCTCCTCAGGAAGGAGTTGAAGTTGCAGCCTCCGGCATTGATGTTGGGCTCCAGCCCGACCCCGCTTCTCCGCTTGGACAGGCAACAGTAGAGGATCCCTTCTCCTACCATAATCTGCAAAGACACGGGCGTTCAGAACGGGCTCAATGGGTTCAAGTGAGTGATGAGATATCTCTCAACACGCCGTCAATTCAACAAGCTAAGGACGTGTGATTTCTCAACAGCATTAGAGCAGGGGCCAGTCTCTCCCAGGCAGTCAGGGCCCCGGAAAGAGCACCGGCTGGATCTTCTGAGCCCCTGCGTGCCGGTCAAAGGCGTGATGGCATCCTGGGGCTTTCGTATGGTGGCAGCACCCACACGCCGGCCCTTAGCCCAACGACACCTGGTGACTCCTAACTGATTAATGACATGAGGATGGATTCTGCCCTCATCCTTAAAATCTTGGCCCTTTGTTCCTAAAGCCACAAAAACAAGATTCCTGAGGGGGGAAACGATACTATCCGAAGAAGAGCTATTTATCAACAGGATCTGCAATATGGAAACATTCTCTGCCCTGTCCGTTCCGAAGCTACTGGCCACACGTGTGTCTACGGGGCCCTTGAAGGGCAGCTGCCGCAGTCAAAGAGCTCAATTTTGGTTTATTTCTCTTCATTAGATTTAAGTATTTAACACCTAGATCAGTCTAGGTTTAAAATGAAGAAGCCACGTGTGGCCAGTAAGGCTCATATTGGAGAACGCCGGTGACAGGAGAGCCTAGGTAAGCGGTGACTTTGGAAATGGAAACACCCCGGGGACACTCGGAAGGGAACCACTGATGTGGCTGACCTCGTTTTGGAAGAGTCGCCCATTCCCACGGGGTGGTGTTTCCGAAGTCTAAGCTATTTAGAAAGTGCGTTTACAGTGGACAGAGAGCCACCGCTGTAGGAACCTACGACATGGGGCATGAGTTCCCGGGTGGGAACTCAATATCATGAGACCTACTTTGATTGTGTCCCCTTGTCTGTGGCCCCCTGGGCACCTGCCTTTCCCTCGGGCACCGCTCGATGACAGTGCACGTCCGGCACCCCCCTGGTTGTCTCTCACTGACCGGGACTGACTGGGACCCTTGGAGAGAAGACCTGTTTCCCTCTCCCCTCTCTCCTCACTGCCCGGCGCCGTGCCTGGTCCCGTGGGACCCGCACTGTTCCCTTCCCTGTGGGGTACTCGTCGGCTGATGACCCTGGACACTTGGGCTATTAGTCACTCTGTGTAAGGGAAGCAAGACCCGAACTTAGGGGCTTTACTTATGCAAAAAATCTGCAGTATTTGGGATTACGGTGGCAAAGAGATGATTGAATTTGGGGTTATTGTGCCTGAGAGATTGTTGTGCAATTAGAATTGTTTGTATAAACACAAGGAGCTGAGAAAAGTGTGTGTGTGTGTGGGGGGGGGGCAAGAGATACTGGCAGACCCTTCAACATAAGCGGTCATGCCACTTGAAAGGTTATAACCGTGATTAAGGCCAAAAGAGACTTTCCAGGGCAAGTTCCCAGTTCTCAGTACTAGCTTCCCCCCTTTTTTATGAAGTGTTTAAAACAATAGGCTTTTAAGAACTCATGACAGGAATCCTACGACCTTCTGCTTCAAATGGTCAATCTGCTGTATCTGGTTCTGTAGGTATGGGGGGGGGCACAATTAAAAAAGAATTGTGATTTGCATAAAAACAATTTTCATAATGGAATACTACCAATAATCACACATGTCTGAAAACCAAGTAGCATAATGATAACTTTTAAGATCAATTGTAGAGAAAGAATCAAAACGGTCTTTTTTTTTTTTTTTTTTTTTTAAATCACTGAATGTTGAGCTGATTATACACCTTGAAAAATATGGCCCTACATTATCGCTGTAAGCTAGGCGTGGACGCACAGCAGGTTCTATATCCTGCCCCACGCAGCACGCGTGCAGAATAATATGACATAAAGGTTGTCTCCAATCGATCACTTCAGGAAAATTAACCACGCGTTCCTGACACGCGTTGTTGTATGTCTAAAAGAGATAAAGTTTATCTTCACTTCTTCCATAACCAGTCTGTGAATAATTTTCTTTCTTTGTAATTCTATCTGTAGTGACACACTTCTTCTCGGTAAATGCTAAATGACATAAGAACCTGTTTGTACAGTGCCATTAGGAAAATGTATCTCAACACACAACACAATAGCCATTCTCTCAAATGACCTTGAGATTTCAGGAGTTTTACATTAGTGGCTTAACAGGCTGCAAATGTGTATGTCAACAGCGTGATCTCACACTGTTTGGCTTGATTAGAGATAGAGGGTTTTTTTTTTTTTTTTTTTTTTTTGTCAGTATTTTGATATCACCCAACTGTCCCCTCGCTCTAAGGAGCACATCAGTTTTCTTCTCACATGTCTATGTGTTTAACCTTGATCTGTATGTCATTGCATGGATTTTCAAAATGATTTCCTTTGGCTGAAAGGTAGAATTCTGCTCCGGGGAAGGGGGGGATGCTTCCCGATATATTTCCAAAGGTGCCTGCCGGTTTTCTTGTCTGTAATGGCACGTGGTCAGGTTGTAGTATGGTTTTAGGGAGTAGGCTTTGATGACAATCAAATTATTTGTTGCTGTTGTCATTTGTAAGGAGAAACAGTGTGTGACAAGTATCTTTCCACAATACTTGGTCTATGCCATATACAAGCCTGAAAAGGAACAACACAATTTTTTTTTTTTTTTGCATGTCAGCTATCATGGACAGGTCTTTGGAAGAGATTGTGGGGCGACCCTGCTTTAGGGGACATGCAGACAGGAAGTAGATAGCTTCTTGTTACATGGGCACTGACCTGGGAGTAGTAGCCTCACTGGCAGAACTCTCAATCCAAAAAGTCTTTCTTGTGAATACACCAAAGCAAAACAACAAAAAACTGTGTTGCATTTATCAGAGTATCTTTAGAGGGTAAACTAGCGACGAAAGTCTTTAGGGAACGCTTATGCATTTGAGTCTTCCACATTTTGATTATGTGGTCTCCTAAAGCTGAGGTCACCTTCTAGGAACTATAATCAAATTCGGACAGAATTCTGTACAATGGGATATACGTATCCCTTACTAACATGTAATAAAACGTTAGTCACTTCCAGGGGAAAGAACGTGCACATTTTTTCCATTCATGTAGCTTTCATGAAGTTGTGTTAAACCCAGATATTCTGCATTGCTGTCCCTGAAAATAAATCCCCAGGGGTCGGGACGGAATGCTTGTTTCATTACCACCCTAACGTAAATAGAAACTGAATACTAAGAATGAGATTTTCCATTTTAAGGGCAATTTTAGAGTGATAAGAATACGCACTTCACAGACATGAAAGGAATTTTTATAGATTCTCACACAACACCAGGGAGACGAGTTATTTTGAAAACATCCCTCAAAGCTTAGAAAAAAAAAAACCTGAGAAGCCCACACCAAAGGATTTGTATGTAAATCCCTGCACAGAAAGCCAGCTGAGCTTCCTCTGGCTCACCTAAAGGTCCTTGGACAGAATACTGCAGATGTGAGGTCTTCGATTTGGCTATGTCTTCTCCCCACGGGAACGGGTGACGACAGGAAGTGCCTCTCACACACCTGGGCTCTAAAAGCCACTCCCAAACGCAGGGCTCACCGGGCCACTCCTGACCTCCCCCACCACTCCATCTTGGAACAGGTGGATACCACCATAAGGATAAAAGAAAATGGCATTCTTTCAAGTCAAA
Source organism: Saccopteryx leptura (assembly GCF_036850995.1). Classification (NCBI taxonomy): domain Eukaryota; kingdom Metazoa; phylum Chordata; class Mammalia; order Chiroptera; family Emballonuridae; genus Saccopteryx; species Saccopteryx leptura. The sequence continues at coordinate 76,198,172 of NC_089513.1, forward strand.
GATTAGAGTCTGTTACTTTCACTTTAAGGAAGAGTAGGGGAAGGGGCTAGAGCAACATTTTCAACCTTTTCCATCTCATGGCGCATATAAACTAATTCCTGAAATTCTGCGGCACATCAAAAAAAAATGTATGTTATTTTTTGCCGATCTGACAAAAAAGAAAACAGGTATCATTTTGATTCATCCATACCAGACAGCTGTTGTGGGGTTAGCTGTTGTCATTTTTTTGTTGTTGTTGACGGTTGAAGAGAAAAGAGGTCAGTGCCCCTGATTAAATAGTAAGGTGTTGTATGTTTTAAAAAATTATTTGGCCTGACCTGTGGTGGCACAGTGGATAAAGCATCGACCCAGAACTCTTGAGGTCGCTGGTTCAAAACCCTGGGCTTGTCTGGTCAAGCAAGGCACATGTGGGAGTTGATGCTTCCTGCTCCTTCCCCCCCCCTCTCTCTCCCTTTCTCTCCTCCCTCTTTAAAAATGAATAAATAAAATCTAAAATAATAATAATAATAATAGTTTGGCACACTGGTTGAAAACCACGGGGTTAGGGCAGGCACACGTAGTGAGATTAGAGACAGCATTATGGTTCCGGAACATGAAGACTGTAAATGTCGTAGGACCCATGTTGAAAAGTAAGAGTATGTTTTGAGAGAAGGCTTTAACAAAGGTAAAAAGGAAGTTAGAAATCTATAAGATGTATGACACATGGTTGGAGTGGAAACAAATAAAGATGAGGTAGGATTTGGTGTCAGCAAACTCAATTTGTTTTCCTATCGGGTTGTTGACCCCAAACCTGTCAAAGCAGCAGGGACAAGAGGCAGGCTGGAGCTCTGATACTCCCTGACCGTTCCTCTCGGGCCGTCAGAGGCAGGCGGCGGCTACAGAGGCCCTGCGAAGGCCCGGCCGGGCAATCGGGGTCCCTGTGCAGAGAGCTGACCCCGGGCTGCTCCCCAGGTCGGAGTGCAGAAGGCAATCACGGCAGAGTGGTTCTTTTCTCTCTCAGGGCTCGAAAAAAGAAAACTTTGACCCAGAACCATCTCCCACCCCCCAGAAAGCATCCTTAAATTGCATATTAAGAGTTTATTCTGGAAGCCCTGGCCGGTTGGCTCAGTGGTAGAGTGTTGGCCCGGTATGTGGAAGTCTCGGGTTCGATTCCCGGCCAGGGCACACAGAAGAAGCACCCATCTGCTTCTCTACCCTTCCCCCTCTCCTTCCTCTCTGTCTCTCTCTTCCCCTCCCACAGCCAAGGCTCCATTGGAGCAAAGTTGGCCCGGGCGCTGAGGATGGCTCTGTGGCCTCTGCCTCAGGCGCTAGAATGGCTCTGGTTGCAACGGAGCAACATCCCAGATGGGCAGAGCATCGCCCCCTGGTGGGCATGCCGGGTGGATCCTGGTCAGGCACATGCAGGAGTCTGTTTCTCTGCTTCCTCGCTTCTAACTTTGGGGAGAAAAAAGAATTTATTATGGGAAATGAGTGAATCAGAGAAGCAGAAACACAGTGATGAGGCCAAGGTCACTGCCCCCAGGACCTGTGATGGAGTCAGCAAAGGGACCAGTGCAAGTTCAGTGGTGCTGGTGTGTGTGTGTATGTGTGTGTGTGTGTGTGTGTGTGACACAATTAGTCGGGCTTTCCTGGCTCCTCCCTGAGACACTCGGGGAAGGAAGGCTCAGAGATGCATGAAAACAAGCCGCCCTAACGATTAACATCAGCACAGTCTTCTCGGCCGACTCAGGAACATTGGTGCAGTATTTTAATTATTTTGTTTCAAACAAATCCCTCAACAAATTTGTCCTCTGCACCCCAACTAGGAGAAATGCTTTCTGGTGTAATAGGTTTAAAGCATTTATTCATTTTGATCTTGTAAAAGGACTGGATGAAAAGGAGTTTTCATAAATCTTTAAAGAAAGGACAGGGCAATGCGGCTGTTATTTTGAGCAATACAGCACTTTAATTAATTTTATTATTTTTTTAAATCTGAGCCTCAGCTGCTTTCCAAAGACATCACTGATAGTTCCAATCACTCTGGAGTTACTGGAGCTCAAATATCTCATTAATTTTCAAAGTATTTTGGGGATCTTTTAAGTATGATAAAGTTCTTCGGAAAATTAAGTTCTCATTTTATCTTCTGAGAGCATCTGATGTGATTTACTTGTCGTACAAACAGCATGTTACGACGATTGATACGGGGAGAAATACTATAAAAAAACACACCCGCGGCTAATGGAAGGACAGACTTCAGAAGGTCTCTGCAGAGGCTCTTCTAAAACTGCTGGTGGCCTGAGCCTGGACAAACCAGTGCATTAGGGAGCGTTGTAGAACCGCCATTTATATACAGCTTTTTATTTAACAAACATTTCCTGTGACCTGCCTGGTCACGAGAAAACCAAAGAAAGAGTTTCTCCCGTTAGAAATAAATACTACCAACCGTGCAACATGTTTATTGTCCTTTAGGTAGGACTCTGGGGGCACAAGAGATAGTAGAACAGGCTGGCCAGTCTTAGTTATTAAAGAATTTACCGAAAAGTGTGTTACTCACCACGTGTCTGTTAGCACACTAAAAATAACTACGTTTTAAATTCAGTTTCATAGGTGAGGGCATTTCCTTATGTTACATATTTTAAAATGCAAGTGTCCTGATTTGAAACTAAAGTATTCTGTGTGTGTATGTGTGTGTGTGTGTGTGTGTGTGTAATGTGAGTTATGTCCTCTTTACAGGAGCTGAGGTACACCGCTCATAATAAAAGTGTTACTCTAGTAAATGATGAACCATTAAGAGATAGTAACACACTTTCGAGAAGAGAGTCTGTTGGTTGTATTCTCGTTCGTTTTCCCCACTGTTCCCTGCATTTCAGATCCCTCATCAACACACGAAAAATGCATTCATGAGGAAGTGGACCAGAAATGTCATATTAGCTACTCGGGAATTATGCAGTTACTTTTTTTTTCCCCCTCAGAATGATTTATCAAAGTAAACATTAGAGAACATTCGTTCCTGCAATTACATAATCTTCTGTAGCTACCAGCGCCAGTTGATAGTTTTAAAGCGTTACATAGTCCCCCACCAGGCTGTCAAAGACAGGATCTTTCTGATTCCAGATGCAGAGTTCACTCTTGGTTACTTCTGTACACCAGTGCGTCCCTCCTTAGTTCGCTGGGACTGACAAACACAACGTGGGGGTTAGTTCTTACCGTAATCGCAGGTCCGGCAAAGGCCAGGCTGAGCAGCATGAGGAAGGGGATGGCCTCTTGGGTCGGCTCGATGTAGGGCATGCTGAGACTGCGGTCATAGCAGCTAAACCCCGAGTGCACGGGTTTGAAGACATCCGTGAGCTCGAGGAAATACAGGCTCACCACCGACGACGCCAGTATAGGCAGCTGAGGACGAAGGACAGAGAAGGTCGCTGTATTCTTCGACACAGGCCATCCACAGGACGCGTCCGCCATGCAGTAGGAGACACGTGTATTTCCCCCCTTTCTCTCAGCGCTTCTCGCCAATCACAGAGTTACTTACGGTCATTCCTAAGGACGACCGCTTCTGCCCTCGAAGCGCTAGCTCCACCCATCTCATCCACCTCGGCCGGCGGGTGGCTAGGAGCCCACGGTCCCTCACCTTCGCTCTTGGGTGGCCTCCCACCTGGTCTCCTCCTTCCACTCTTGCACTCTGACCATATCCTAGAACATGTCCCTTCCTATCTCCACTGTTCCCGTGGTTCCCATTCTGATCTGGATGTCACACAGTGGAGGGCAAGTTTCTGCACGGCCTGGCCCTTGCTTCAGGGTCTTACACCTTCCGGCACCACATCTATCCCACTCCCCAGGTCTTGGCTCTTTTTTTTTTTTTTTTTTTAAATTGAGATATAATAAACAGGTAACATTATATTAGCTTCAGGTGTGTAACAGAATGATTTGATATCTGTATACAGGTATATTGCAAAATGATTACCACAGTAAGTTTAGCCAACATCCATCACTACACAGAATGACAAACTTTTTTTCCTTGTCATATTCAACAATATCTGGAATGAAGATTGGTTTATAAATATTAGTATTATTAAAGTCGTTGTTGCTGTTAATGCTGTTATAACTCTTAATAATAAGGTACCTGTCAAATGTCACCTTTTTCATGATGCCTCACCTGGCAATTATTTTTGAGAGTAATTTCCTCACTTTTAACTTCCCAGAACTTCTTTTCAGGAAATTATTGTGCTTTGTTCTTTACTGGCGTTATCTGTCACAGATGCGTTAATAAGTCTTTGCTCTGCTTCCCAAACAAAAGTCTCCTGAAGGCACAGGCCTGATTGTACTTATTTCTATGTTTCTACTACCAATATACACCATAGCGACTTCCAAGTATCTATGCACATATATACACATAATATACTCACATGAGTTTAAATAATTTCTTTTGCTAATATTATAAATCTTAATCCTTTTAGACATTAGTAGTTTTCTTGAAACTTCCAAGAAAATAATGCCATTTTTTTATCCATGATTTTTTTTGTTTCCATATTAGGATTACATCTTTCTTCCTTTATGATGTTTGTTTCTCTGACTTTTTAAAAAAGTATCTTTTACTCTTTCACATCTTGCTTTTAAGAGTGATTTGAACAGCTTGACCAGACAGTGGTGCAGTGGATAGAGCGTCAGACTGGGAGGCAGAGGACCCAGGTTCAAGACCCGGAGGTCGCCAGCTTGAGCGCGGGCTCATCTGGTTTGAGCAAGGCTCACCAGCTTGAGCCCAAGGTCGCGGGCTCGAGCAAGGGGTTACTCACTCTGCTGTAGCCCCCGGGTCAAGGTACATATGAGAAAGCAGTTAATGAACAACTAAGGTGTCACAATAAAGAATTGATGCTTCTCATCTCTCTCCCTTCCTGTCTGTCTGTCCCTATCTGTTCCTCTCTCTGTCTCTCACTCTGTCTCTGTCACACATACACACACACAAAAGAGTGATTTGAACAAAATATTTATACTATTTAGGGGAAAATAATTTATTCATTGTTTTCCTCTACTGTTATTTCATACTGGACAGTGCCGTGAATTAAATTACAATGTTTACTTTTAACATACTTATTTTCAAAGGTATCTTCCACTTTTGAGATGCTCAACAACAGAACTTTATTTTTAAATGTAAGAAATTTAACAGATGGTCTGAGCTCATTTTGGCATAGATATATACATAATAAAATTGCATAGACATCTTTCGAGTGCACTTAAAACGAGGTTTAAAAAGAGATTTAAAAAGCGTTATGTAATCATGCATGAGAAATTTTATTCTCTACTTATGTTGTAGTCAAGAAAAAGGTACGAACCACATTATTTTTATGCTTTAATACAGAGGAGGAAAATTACCTGAAACTTAGGAAAAACGGTTTTCTTCGGAAAGAAAAGATTGAGTCTTATAATTACCATCTGCTCAGGGACTTGTGAGTAATAATAACAGAGCAATTTTTAAAGTGAAAATTATAACAGCTTTAGAGAACAGGGCAAATGAAAGAAATGTGTTCCAAAGAATGATTACATTTGCCAGATAATACCGATTATTTACACCGGTTTTAAAAAGAAAAACAATTTCCAGTGCATATCAATTGTTCCGAAGCATTTTATGGAATCCATGGCGACGACACTTTCTCTAGGTCAGGTAGCTTCTTATTTTTAGCACCGTTGATAAGAAGGAAATCTTTGCTTCTCATCTGAGAGTTCACTTTGCTCTCAGCCTGGAGTGGTACAGTTCAATTGCTTCCTTTTTCACAGCCCTGGTGAATTCAGAGTTTTCGGAGATCCTCTTAAACTGGAGGAGATCATCGTTAGAAAGGGCCAATGAATGTATGTGATATCCATGGCTTATTTACTTATTCATTCAATAAATACCTATTCCGAGCCTGCTAGGGCCGGGCATTGGTTTTGTCCAGTTTTGATACAACCAAGTCCTTAATTGTCATGAAGGTTTCATTCTTGCTGAGGAAGAGAAGACTTGAGAAATTATAGTATTAGTATATATCCTTTGAAGACGAGAAAACAGAGGACTGAGGTAATTGAGTAACTGGACTGCTAGTGCTAGTGTAGAGCAAGGGGGACCTACCTAAGTGGGTGCATTTAAACAGAGCCTTGAACGGGCAAGATTGAACACAACACTATGAGAAGCAGATAAAAGACCCAGTCCGAAGGGAGCCGTGATACAGGATGAAGTCCTCGGAGAGGTGGGGTTAGGACCGGAGTTTGCAGAGAATTGAAAGCCATGGCAGAAGTTAGTATGTTACTCAAAGTATATTTGGAGACACTGTATAATAGGACTTGAAAGAATATCTCACAACGACCAGTCTGGCAGTTGGGCTGAGGATGATGGTGGTGGGTCTAAAGCAAAAGGAAGGCGAAAATATAGAAGAAGGTCCTCCAAGACTCGACAGATGTTTATTATTAAATACCTAGACTGTGCTGGGTGCCGCTCTGGGTGTTGTGAGGACTCTAGCAGTAAAGAAAATAGAGAAAACCGCTTGGACTTGTGGGGCTTAGAGGCTAGCGGGGCGTGGCAACTGCAGTCACCCAGGCTAGAGATGGTGGCAGCTTTTATTCGAGTGGAGACAGAAATAAAGAGACAGGACTTGTCGACGTGCCGGTTACTGAAGAGCAAACAATAAAGGTGAGGTCAAGAATTTGGGGCTTGAGCTGTTGGGCCAGTGATGTCACTAGTTGCAATGAGGACGGCGGGGAGAAGCTTGAGCCGGATCTGTCTGGTAAATTCTACACCTGAGATGCCTCAGCATTGTCAACATGTCGCTGTCGAAAGCGAGATGCCAACCGGGGGCCACAGAGAGGCCCAGGCTGCCTGGGAGGAGCTGTCCGTCACGGGACAGGAGGCCCAGGCTGCCTCGGAGGAGCTGTCCATCACGGGACAGGAGGATTTAAACAGCATCGCCTCACTCGTGAGGAACGTCTGCACGAGAAATTTCAGTTTTGATATAAATCATGTCCAGAGAAGTCAAAGAATGTAACTGGGTACATTCATTCCGCTCATACTCAAAAGATAGTCCAAGAGAGGAAGAATTTTTTTTTTTTAAATATTAATAACACAGTTAAGATGGAAGGTTGGGAACCTAACCAGGTAAGTGTTCCCAAATTACATAAAGGTGAAATTTACAACATTAATACGATACGTTGAAAGGAAATTCAAACCGGAAGAACTATTAGCAGATTGGAGTGACTTTGTTAAAGTTTGTGGCCAGTAAGGAGTTTGTCATAGGTCAACAATGATGATAGCATTTTTCATTTCATACAGTGCAATCTTTAATGATCTTCTTTAGTACTTTTTGGCTTGTAGCTAATGCAGATAAATGTTCCCTTTAAATAGTGACAATAACAATAACTAATAGTAGACGAGAGGGCTTCATAATTTAAAAAACCACTTCATCCTAATTGTAGCATATTTAGATTAATGTCAACGTATCTTAGAAATACAGGTTAAAAAAACAACAACAACAAAGCTAACATGTGTAGTGCCATTAAGAATAGGTCAGAATGAGTCCCTGTGTTATTGAAGGTCTAGAAATCGAAACCAGTCTTCACAAATAAAATGGTTGTGGCTGGCACAACAAGCATAGATATGAAATAAAACAGGGCAGTGTGATTTGGGGGGGATCCTTTTTGTCCTCTTATCTATTCCACTAACTTCTGGGATCAGGAACAAGTCGCTTCCCCTTCCTGGGGACCTCTCACACTGCCACCGAGTTCTGAAGGTCTCCTTGGCTGTCCTCGCTCACACCATCACTAACACACAGACCGTGTTAGTTTCACCACTTCTATTCCTTCCACAGTTTGTCCCATCCATCCATGAATATTCACAACGTCCTTAGGCATTTTAAAATAAATTTCACGATGCAGTCCCTGATCCAGAGAAGGGACACGCTCCACCCTCCCGCACCCCCCGGCTTCCCAGTCTGGGCCAGTAACCGGAATGTGATCTGTTCATTTCCCAGAAGCACGGCCCCGCTCCAGCCGGCCGCCGCTGGCACACGTCACCATCTGGCACCGGCCAAGTGCTTTCCAGGAAAGAGCAGCCCTGGGCGGGCTGCAGTGGAAATGCCAGCTCGCAGGGCAGACGGGAGAGGTGGCCATGTGTGCAAAGGCAGTGACGGGCACCAAGAGTGAAGGGTGGCAGGTGTTTTCAAGTCCTCCTGTTAGGGACCTGAGCTTCCAAGGTCTCACTTGTTCTTCCCCGGGCAGTCTCTCCCATGCCATTATGTATTATTATTGTGTTTGTTGTCCTTGTTATTATTTTGGTCATATTTTAAGGACCTTTAATTTTATCTTAGATGTGGTCTGCTTGTAGTTCATTTCCACTTTCCCCACTGAATGACTTCTCATGTAAAATACCAGGATGGGGCCCATTGAAAGTTCCAGCCATCGGTGTGTGTTTGGCTGGCTTTCCCTGACCGCACGGATGGGGGCCCGACGGAAGCCTCCATCCCAGGTGGGGCAGCTGTGACCCTTTCCTTCCCCTCCTGTCCGAGGACCAGGTCCTTCAGAGCACACAGATTGTCTCGTTCCTCTCCTCGTCCCCGGGACCTCGTACAGGGAGGGACCCGACATCCTGGGGGCCCATTCTCAATGCAGACTCCATTAATTACATGGATGAATTATCTGAACGAAGGTATTAAATGCTTAGATGGTTTCTGTAATGGGGTGAATACTGTTAAGGGCCCAAAATGGCGTCACTTGTGCTAAAAGCCCACGATGCCAGACGTAGACTGAAAACCTGATCTAACTGCAGGGTCAGACTCTCCCGGAAACAGGTTCTTAATCAACCAGTCTGGAATTTTCTGGTCAAGCAACATCAGCTCTCTCCATCCCCCCCCAACAAGGAAGCCCTGGCCCCAAAATGATCCTTTCTTTTCCTTTCTTAGTAGCTCCCTTAGCCCACCCTTCTTATAAAATCTTTCACTTTTCACAGACCCTTGGAGCGCCCATCCGAGTGCAGGCTGGGAGGCTGCCTTACACACACACACACACACCCGGAGAGCTCATTAAAGTCCTGGGATCTTCACATTGACTCGGTGGAGTTGTTTTTTGTTTTTGTTTTTTAACAATATAATAAAATAAAATCCCCAAGTTTAAAATCCTTGTTGATGTCTGCCAGACAATGCTTCTGTGGTGAATTTCAGAAATTTTAATGATTAAAAAAAAACAAAACAAAGAAAAATAAAAAACACAAGAAACTCAAACGGGATCCTTCACATTGCAACAATAATCACTAAGGAAGAGCAAAGCGGACCCCATCCATACAGTAGGGTTCAGGGGGACCCCATCCATATGGTAGGGTACAGGGGGACCCCATCCATACGGTAGGGTTCAGGGGGACCCCATCCATTCGGTAGGGTGCAGGGGGACCCCATCCATACGGTAGGGTGCAGGGGGACTTCATCCATTCGGTAGGGTGCAGGGGGACCTCATCCCTATGGTAGGGTGCAGGGGGACCCCATCCATATGGTGGGGTGCAGGTGGACCCCATCCATACGGTAAGGTGCAGGGGGACCCAATCCATACGGTAGGGTGCAGGGGGACCCCATCCATACGGTAGGGTACAGGGGGACCCCATCCATACGGTGGGGTACAGGGGGACCTCATCCATATGGTAAGGTGCAGGGGGACCCCATCCATACGGTGGGGTGCAAGGGGACCCCATTCCTACGGTAGGGTGCAGGGGGACCCCATCCATACGGTAGGGTGCAGGAGGACCCCATCCATACGGTAGGGTGCAGGGGGACCCCATCCATACGGTGGGGTGCAGGGGGACCCCATTCCTACGGTAGGGTGCAGGGGGACCTCATCCATACGGTAGGGTGCAGGGGGACCCCATCCATACGGTAGGGTGCAGGGGGACCCCATCCATACGGTAGGGTGCAGGGGGACCTCATCCATATGGTGGGATGCAGAGGGAACACCTGTTCTACGTCTTTATGCCCAAACATAAGCCGTATCTTTGCAGCTCTGAGAAGACTAATCACAGTCCCTCACGTGAGCTAACAGCAAAGTCTGAGTAATGGTAGGAGGCTGTTTTACGAACTGAATATTGATCTAGCATTAGGCTTTCGGTAGTAAGCTTTGTAACCACCAGCTTTAACCTCAGGGCCTGAAGATTTGTTCCTTCTCCAGAATTAGACACTGACGGATGTGCATCGTCTTGGGGCGCATTTTGTTCTTTAAACTGAATTATAGACTAAGACCCAAGGCCAAAGACCATTGTGGAAACTAATGGCTTTTAAATCTTTTCTTCCAGATATAATTTATTTCCTCTAGACTTTAAAAAGTCTGGGTGCTCATAGTAATTGAAGGCTGCTAATATTTGCCAGGTCCTGTTTAAGGTACTTGACATGTCTGAATTCGTCCAGTCGTTATGAAGACCTCCTTGATGAAGGGTGAAGTTCTTATCCCCTCCTCACCGCTGAGGGAACGGAGGCATTGACAGCTGACATGAAATTGTCCTATAGATGGTAGACATAAATATAAAAGGACCTAGCACCATCAAATACTTCTTTTTCATACATGTAAACTTCACCTGGAAGCTAGAAGCCAAATGAGAATGTAAGCTGGAAGAATTTCAAAAGTTAATCTCTAGAAAGTAGAGAGTTTTTAAAAAAAGATTGCTGTCCATTTTTTTTTTTAAATAAGGTTTTTCCACGAGAAAGACTGACAACCTATACCAAAATCTTTATTTGGACCTCTACCAGAATCCACATTTTATTTTATTATTTATTTTTTAAAGATTTTATTTATTCATTATGTAGAGGGGGTGGGGGAGAGAGAGAGAGAGAGAGAGAGAGAGAGAGAGAGAGAGAAAGGGGAGGAGCAGAAAGCATCAACTCCCATATGTGCCTTGACCAGACAAGCCCAGGGTTAGAATCCACATTTTAATAGTTCAAATCTCAATTATACAATATAACCATCTCCCAATATAACTACCTAACAGGCAAAACTTGTAATTCCTTAGGGCATATCTGACTTCCTTTTTAAAGGGATTCTAAGAAACTCATCTCAATAGTCTAAATGAGGTCGCTTATTCTCAAAGATTGGATTATCCTTGGATCATTCACAGTTTTTGGAGAATATCTCCTATGTATAGAAGACGTACAATAAATTATCTCTCACTGGCAAGACCAAGGAAGGGTCCTTAAGGCACGTGGCCTCCATTTTGCATGTGTGTGTGGACTTCTATCCAGAAATGAGCATGTCTTCCATTAAACATTTACTTTTTATTAATTTGTACTTGACATTGTAATGAACTACTTTATCACCGTATGCCTAGTGTAAAGCATACTTAACCGAGGGATACAAAAATAAAATCAGGAAAACAAACCTTTTTCCAGGGAATCAATGTTTAAAGTCACACAGAAAGTTTACTTTTGACAAGAAGGAGGGGTGTTGTTGGCAAATGGGACAAACCAAATTCATTGACGAGGGACTGAGTTCTCATTAGAAATTGTTAGCCATGTTACATAATTCTTATGTCATTGAAGGGTCACCCAGACTAACAGGCCCCACAATATTTTCACTGTCTCCCAGATGAGGAAACTGAGGCTGGGTAGAAGTGAGTCATTTGCCCAGGATTACAAAGGTAATATGTAGACCAAATTTTAAAAAAAAGTATATTATTTTATAGGGGTGAAAAATAGATATCTAAAAAGTCGTTTTACCCTAGCACAAACAATTGTCTTTGCTGGCATGTGTGCTTTATGTAACTAAAATAGTTTTCTACAAAATTCAAAACTGTAATTTGCTTGTGTCAACGATGCCTCCCATGGAAGTCTCAAATCTCAAATAATCCATGGGTCTGCCCATCACACGAGCAGAGTGTGACTGAGAAATGGCGACCTGTCGACCTTGGAGTCTGATTTACCCCTCAGCTGTTCTGTGTAATCCCTGAGGCCGGCCGACCTATCTGATGGGACATTCATCATCACTCACTTTACGCATAAAACTGTCTCCACTGGCTGAAAACAGAAAGTCAAGGAAAAATTTATGTTCATAATGATTCGTCCTGTTTCATTCCACCCAGTCTCCGAGACTTGATTGAAATGCCACTGTAAACCAGGAAGCATGCCAGTAATGATTTCCATTAATTTACCAAAAGGCACATAATCAGCAACCCATACATATGTAATCAATGGCCGGATGAACGGTCATGGAAATACCAACAGATTACACCCCGGCATACCACATTAGCACCCCTTCTTGGAGAGCACTTAGTATATATAAGATTGGTCTCTTCCGGACTCTGACCAGGGGGTACTAACATCTGAAGCATGACTCGACTTTGTGAAGTGGCAGTTGTACTCGTAAAACAGTCCCACAGCACAAGCTTTGATGAGCACATTTGATTGCAGATAGCCTACCCACACACCGTCCCCGGTTCCCGCTCCCAAAACAGACAGTGCTTATCTTCTCCTCAGAATGCAGGGACTTTAACCACCTGTATTTTCACTTCTCCCTCATTTATACCTAAACGGGTCCGATGTCAGTTTCATAAGGAGGTGCAGCAGCCTCCTCCTCCCGGCAAGGAGGGAGGCCATTATCCTCGTTGTGTCAATGAACATCAATGAGCGAGCGTCTAATTGACTGACAGGAGAAACACCTCAACGTTAACTGTGTCAAGATGAGCATTTCTGTGCTTGGCTTCCACATTCCAAAATCCGCTTGACCACAAGGAAATTAATCCATTCTGTGGTTATTATCCAGAAGTACCTGGCTCAGCTAATTATTTCTGGAAGAAAACATAGAAAGCCGGGATGCTCATAATTAGACCTTGCCCAGTTTAAATACAGCCTTTTTTCTTTCTTCTTGTGGCCAACATGGGAGAATGACACTACTTGGATTTTAGGCAAGTTCTTGGACCTCCCTGAGTCTCGCTTAACGGAGTTTAACATCCACTCCTCGGCTGTACTTAAGGATCAAGCGAGATGATGCATGTGAACAAATCTCATTAAAACCATAACGGAAAATTCAACATTATTTTGTTACCAGTGGACGTAAATTGTATTCGAAGCCCTCCAATATTTCTTCTTTCCCTTCCTGACTGTCAGACGCCTCATGTCCAGGGAAGTAATTGCAAAACAATAAGTGGGCCATCGGCCAATGAGAAAGAAAACCGTCACTTTCAATCTTCCGATCGTTAGCGGCACCCATGTTTTTCAAAGAGCCTACCAACTGGGAAAAGGGGGAGATTCATTTGTAACAGCCTTAACTTGTGGTGTAATGCCATGTGGTGTCACAAAACGTGTGTCCTAGGTATTCAGACATACTCGCCCACAGCCAGCCCAGTTTATTCCTGTGTGTGGCGCTCGGGTGACCTGCATTTTGAGTGTTGTAATCCAGGGGGGAGCTTTCTAATATAAGTCACTCTAGAAATAGTCGTAATTAGGACCAGCACTGATCTGACAGAAAGGTAACTCGTTAACCTTTTCAAGCCACTATCTGCTCGTTTGCGGTGGAAGAAAGACTCGAACCAGATGTTCTTGGAGTACATGATGTTGTTAGGCTTAACTCCATAATTAACGAGACAGTTCCTCGTTGTTTCAGTGAGAGGTGGCTCGGGAAATAGCCAGTCAGTGCTGTGTATGTGGTGTGTGTAAGACATCCCCGGCACAAGCAGTAACAGCTGTGCCTCAAAAGCCTTTTAGTCAACAAGCCACCCGAGACCACCCAACTGCCTAAAGCCAGCCTCCATGGCTTGCCCCCACCTCGGGCCCCTCGCATGCGCCCACCTGTGCCATGTACCGTCTCAGGCTCTTTCTCTGGTCCCACTGAGAGCCTGGCCCCTGTTTCCATGACCTCTGTGGGGTTTGTCCTCCATGCGGTGTCCTCTCACAGACCGAGGGAGTCCACTGTCCTTCATTTCCCTTCTGCTCTAAGCCCTCTCCCCACGCCACCCACAGCTGCCCATTCGGCCCCCACAGGAGACTCACGGCCGCCCGCTGTGTGCCCCCCCCCCCCCCAGGAAGCACTTGTGAGGAAGACGGTCAGCGTGCAGTCTGCACGTCCACGGCAGGATCGAATCAGCTGCTCTACGGAGGGGGCGGCAGGCACAGAGCCGAGCTCAGCGGCTGAGTGAAGAGAAATACTCTTCCTCAACTCAGTCGGAGCCCAATCGGGCATCTGCCAGGGACGACCCTTCACATGCCACGAAGCCCGCCAGGCCGCGGTGGGGACGGAGCTCCCACCCACGCTGTCACTGCGTCCCACGTCACCTTCCGAGGCCGGTGCTGGGGATGAAGAGTGAGGTGGACAAGCTCTCAGACCCTGGCTACTTCACTAAATTGCTGTGTGTCCCCAGAAAGCTACTTAGCTCTCGGAGTTACACTTTGATGATGGGAAAATAAAATAAGGATATTAATACCTTCTTGGTACCACCTTACCATGACATGACTACTCCCTTGCAGGGTGTTGTCAGGATGAAAGCTCACGTGTATGCACAGGGTCTGCCACTGGAGGGAGGCTTGAAACGGACTCTTCTTTTTTCTAATCTCGATTTGTGGTTGGAGAAGCCAGTATCTGTTTCTTTCTTGTCTAAGAATTGTAACACAGGGGACAGTTGGAGTGACCTGGGGGTGGCGTCTAGGAGCAGAATCTCACTGACCAATGGCAGGCTTGGTGTTGTGTATTTGGTCTCGATATTTGCAGGAATGTCCCCAGTTAGTCTCTCTAAAACTTAGGGATGTGTCATATGTTCTCTATTTGTTTTTTGTTTTTTTTCTTTTTCCTCCAAGGACTCCGTGCATTGTGACTCTAAATGAGGAGGAACGATTTGTCAGCTCAGCTCTGCTGTCAGGGTTGTGGGGAGGACTGTGAGCGGACTATCTCTCTACGCATCTAGACGAGAGGGAAGAACAAACCTGCAGCCACTATTTCGGGACGTGCAATGCAGACATCTCGGGAGTCTGAACTTCCTGCGGATGTGAAAGCGTACGCCAAAGGTAATAAGCTAGCGTGTTCCCCAGCAAGAAGATCAAGTGAGTTATGTAATTTGCACGCCTAGGAACACGAGCTAAAACAGGACGCCTTGTGAAACTGATGTGTTTGCTACTTAGGAGTCTGTGGACATTTTCCACGGGGAAGGACACACAGATTGCACTGAGGTTTTTGTCAGGACACCAGACGGAGCCACCCAGGGTGTCTCTGCTCCGACAACGGCTTTCTGAGCCTGGTGGGTAGCTTGGCAGCGGAGAGGCAAGGCTTCTTCTCCTGAACACACCCTGCTGTCACCGACCCCTCGCGCCCCACCTGCCGTGAACGACAGCCTGAAACATTCATGTTCAGTATCACACAACACGCAAGTTAGCGAAAGCTCTCCGGAGAGTTTCCAGTCTGTTGTGTTTAACGTAGTCTCTGAATCGGTAATTCTTCACGTCCTGTTACTTGTATGCTTACTAGAGAGAGAGCTGATATTCTAATTCCTGCTGAGATTGTGTGTGCCCATATGTGAAGGGGTGTGTGTGTGTGTGTGTGTGTGTGTGTGTAATAGATGATATTTCAAACTACCTGTGTCTACAGCCCTAATAAAAATATCTTCGCAAATAGGTCAGACTTCTACCTCCTTCGAGTGAACATTAGATTAGCAATTAAAAAAAATGTATGTCATAAAGCACAATGCTTACATGAGAAGAATCTCTTTTCCATGTATTTATTAAGAATGTACCTCTTTTTTTTTGGCCTAAAAAGGTGATTTATCCTTTGTTTCTATTACATATGGAACTGAGATGAACCCCGACATCTGGGCAGGGTGACGAATGAGAACCTAGGTGCAGGTCTGGGCACAGCCCACGCCGCGCAGGAGGGAGACGCTTCCGGCACCCAGACAACCGGCCTTTATCACTGAACACCGGCTCACGAAGCCCGGAGGACCTGGGACTGATTCTAGGTCTGCGGCCGACAGCGGTGCTACTGTAAGTGATACGCCCGTCACGTGGAGAGCGTTTTGGAACTCTAAAGGCAACCAGACACCTGTTCTTCAGCGGAACATTCCTTTCTGCCTGCTTTTCTGGTTCACCTGGCAAGGCCGTGGACGTGCTTGTTTTGAGTGTTCCTGTCACACCTTGACCCTTCTTTCCCCAGGCTAAACAACGACAACGGAACTGTCAGCGTTGTCCATGAAGCGAGGCCCCCTGTTGGAAATCATCATGTAGTTTTCAAATCACCGGGTAATAGCCACGTGTTGGATTCCTGTCCACCGCAGACCTCTTTATCAGCGGCCGACGGGCAGCTCAAACCGAAGAGGGGAGAAGAGTTCCTTCTATCCCTTCCCGTAATGCTTCCTTAGCATCAGGTGTGGTGGTGAACTGGGGGCATGATTATTCAATTCCAGTGGCTAAGCAGCTCAGCTTTGTGCTCACAGGAATCTAATGCAGAGACCCTGACACCTCACCTGGGCCGTCAGCGTCCCCGCTCTGTCCCAGAGCCTCGCCACGGACACCTAGTGAGGCGACACTGGCTGCCAACTAGTGACTCAATGGGGAGCACGCACTATCCACCTACTCTGCGCTCACAGGTGCCCTGCAGAGGGGACAGGGGCCCGCTGCCAGGCCAACCACACCATCTCATCAGCGCGTCTTTGCTGGGACGACATCTTCCTGCTGCTCCCAGTGGGTGACCACAGGACGTGACCTGGCCTGCGTGAATATCCTTTCAACACGTTGAGAGAGGGCACAGCCTGCCGGCCCCGGTGAAGAGCGCATGCTCTGACTTACCCCCCACGCCCCATCCCCTGCCCTGCTGTGCCTCTGACCCTGCCTTGGGGACCAGAGCAAGTTAGTTAACTTCCAAGAGTTGCCATTTCTTCTCCCTTGAAACATGGGTGTCAACAATGGCCTCTTTCTTAACAGGGATCTCGGAAGGCTAGCAAGACGGCGCAGGTAAAGCACTTTGTTTTATTCTGACTGCAGACTAAGTGCTCCCGAGACGACTGCCGAGGTTATCGTATAAACCAGGGGTACTCAACCTTTTTATACCGACCGCCCACTTCTGTATCTCTGTCAGCAGTAAAATTTTCTAACCGCCCACCGGTTCCACAGTCATGGTGATTTATAAAGTAGGGAAGTCACTTTGTTTTATAAAATTTATAAAGCAGAGTTACAGCAAGTGAAAGCATATAATAATCATTACTTACCAAGTACTTTATGTCGGATTTTTGCTAAGTTTGGCAGAATAAATCTTTATAAAACAACTTACTCTAGTTAAATCTATCTTTTTTATTTATACTTTGGTTGCTCCGCTACCGCCCACCATGAAAGCTGGAGCGCCCCCTAGTGGGCGGTAGGGACCAGGTTGACCACCACTGGTGTCAATGGTATGTAGCGCTCCTGTTTACTCCCCTCCCCTACCCCCACCACTAAGCTCCGTTAATAGAGGTCAATTTCAGGAAAGCTCTGGAACCCAAACCACCACTATTAATATATACAAGAGAAATTGGGCTTCTTCCGAGCAGTGGGAACTCCCAAGCTGTGTGCTGTCAGGCCGGGATCCCTGAAGACCAGCCCGGAAGCGGAGCAATCCAGCTGAGGGCAATTATGAGAGAGGAGCGGAGCCGCTACACCGTGAGGGTCTGCCCCGTCTCGGGCCTGACGCGTGGTGTCTTCCACGCGTTAACCTCACTTTCTAAGAGAGGGGCATTGAAAATTTTTTCATATATGCGTATTTGTAGATGTCATCTAATTTCTATGACATATGCAGATAGTGAGTATGAGAGAAGAGACTTGGCCAGAATTATCTAAATACTATGTGGCTGAGCCAGGCCAACCTGTCTGCCAAAGCCCAGGTGGCTCCCAGTGGGCCACGCTGCCATTTTTTCAGCCATAATTTGGTCCACCCCCTGGTCTGAATGAAAGTTGCTCCTCAATGTCCTAGTTCAAGTTGCTTCCCCTCATGAGCAGCGGTTTAAGTTGTCTTACGAAGTTCTCTGACTTAAGGCTCAGAGGCTGTTTTCTCCTGAAAATCGAGTCCTTTCTGCCTCATTTTGTTCCTTAAATTATCATCTGAAGTATCAGAGCGAAAGCTTCCAATACAGGCTCTGGGCTGATATGGGATGGAGGATTCGCTCATGTTTCACTTTTCTGTCTTAATTACTGACGTCTCGGGAAACTATATTGTTAAGCAAAGCGTCACTCCTTTCTTAGCATCGGACTGACATGTTAATTCATGCTATATTTGTTCTTCCCCCAAAGGAGATGTACCACTCATTTTCACCGCCTTCAAAATGAGTCATTCCAAAGGAGCTTGGTAACGCGTCCTGCCAACCCCTTACACTGTTGGTGCGCTAACGTCTCCTCCCATTTTCTAGCACATCTGTTACTCCTTCATCACACTCTTGAGTTTCAGGGAGCTCATCTGCAATCCATGTTTGTGGCTGTTACCCCCAAGACAATATGTCATAGATGCTCATTCAAACTCCATGAAGTGTCCTTTTTTTTTTTTTTTTGACAGAGAGAGAGAGAGAGAGAGAGTCAGAGAGAGGGACAGACAGACAGGAAGGGAGAGAGATGAGAAGCATCAGTTCTTTGTTGCAGCTCCTTAGTTGTTCACTGATTGCTTTCTCATATGTGCCTTGACCGGGGGCTATAGCAGATCGAGTGACCCCTTGCTCAAGCTAGCAACCTTGGGCTCAAACCAGTGACCTTGGGCTTCAAGCCAGAGACCTTTGGGGACAAGCCAGCAACCATGGGGTCATGTCTATGATCCCACACTCAAGCTAGTGAACCCCGCAACCTCGGGGTTTCGAACCTGGGTCCTCTGCGTCCCAGTCCGACACTCTATCCACTGTGCCACCGCCTGGTCAGGCCCATGAAGTGTCCTTAAGCAACTGTTCTATAGCGTGCCCTCCTGAGGAATTCTTAGAGAATGTGTGACTGGGTCAAAGTGAATGTCATGACTCTGGGCTATCTCCACTCATGGGAAAGGGGTGACGTTAGTGAGATGTTCATTCCTAGAGATGCATTTCCAATGCACGGTGAGGCATTTTTACTGATGACATTCTAGATTAGGGGACATGGACTCCTGGGACAGGTACCTCAGCAGGGCACACACTGACCCTTCACAGGCACAGCCTTCATTCTCGGGTTTGCACCTCCTCTCAGGAATTTTCCTTGAAGCCCTTCGGCTGTGGTCCCACTGAAGTCAACTCCCAGCTGACCTCAGCTGTGCTCTGTCCTGGAGGTCGGACCAAGCAATGAACTGGTCTGTCTGTCCTAGACGGATGGCACAGGTCCAGATGTGAGTGACAGTGCTTTGGTACAAAACAGCGGGTGAGCAATGTGACACATGGCCTGGCAAGGTTGAGCTTGGAAGCAGGTACCTCGTCTCTCCTCCCTTAACCTTTTTCATCAGGGCGTCTTCTGCTGACCACATTTTTCTTTAAAAAAAGGTCTTTGTTATTTTTGGCAAAATTACCTAACCCATGGCCTCAAAATCCCTTATAAAAAAGAGGAAGGGCAACACAAATGAGTCTCTTAATCACTTTAAATAAACTGGACAGTTTATTTTCTTCTTCCCTAAGGGGACGTGGATCAAGTCAGCCATCATTTCTCTGAGACTCATGCAAACCACATTCATCTTTTTTAAAACTGAAGTCATGTAAAACCATGGGTGACCCTTAAGAGACACTTGCAGATATACTGTTCTCTATGAAGCTGACAATCTGACCATGTCCCTCTCCCAAGTTTCAGGGCAGTGACCACCCCTCAGCACAGATAAGCCTCACAATCAACAAATGCAGAACCTACTCTCTGTACTTGGAAGGGTTAAGCCTCCATATTTGGCTGAAAAGACAGCTAAGGAAGGATATTTATAATTCAGCAACAATCTTATCATCTTCTCCGCAACCCAGGCTCTAATTACACAGAACACAGGTTCATGCCTCAAACCATCTGATTTCACTAAACCTATTCAACACATTTCTTTCCTACCTATGATTTAATAAACCTCTTGCTTAAAAAGATGTCTTCCCAATGTAATGGACCACAGTGCACGGAATCACTGCACCTGTCAATCTTTATAACCCTCCCATAAAATTGTTCCTCCCTTAAATACTGCATTTGGGTGAGGTAGAGGTTCATTATGGATGCATCTGCAAATCAGTTGCCTATCTGTAATACTGCTCAGCACAGAATAAATGCACATGTACAAATCATGAAAAATTAGATGATGTCATTTCCTTTATACATACATACATATATGTATGCATACATGAATGTATATATATATATGTGTGTGTGTGTGTATGCATATATAATATGTTGCAAATCATGGAAAAGGGCAAGTAAATTGATGCCTAGAGATGCAGACCTTATTTTAGAAGCAGATATGAACACCCTAGTAATTATGATAGAAAAAGGGTTCTATTCTTTTTTCTCTTTGTAATAAAGCAATCAATAATTCCAATACTATATAAACATCCCCAGCCCTCAGCATGCACCCTGGGCATGGCAGTGTGCATTTGAATTCTTGATAAAAGCTCATTGAATTCTAGACATACACTGGCAGACTGAAGACACGAACCCGGACATATGGGCATCATGGCCCATGGGGCCACTGACGCTGTGCACACGGACAGGCAGGACAGGAGGACCCAGGGACTGGCCCCACGCGCACTCACACAGGTATCTCTTCTCTGCAGGCCACGCAGCAGCGACACCGCTAGTGGCGGTCACCCCGGGCTGGCGGGCATTCCCAGGCACACTCGGGGGAGCCCCCGAGAGGCTGGGGGGGTGGGGAGGCGCAGGGTCGGGCACACATGGCTGCAGCGCGCACCCTGGCACCGTCTCCGCGCCCCCCGCGGTGCAGGATCCGAATCCGCCCGGAGCCGCCCGGAGCCTCTGCATTATGCCACGGCGCGGGGCCCACCTACCTCCACGAAATAGAAGCAGGGTAGGAGGGTGACGCTGTCCTTGATCACTTTGCCCTTTGGCCTCTCCTTCGCCGACATCCCGCCGCCAGCCCGGGTCTGCGTCCTCCCCGGGCGAGGTGTGCACAGCGCAGCGAGGCGAGCTGCCTCCTCCAGCCGCCTGCGCCCGGGCGCGCTGATGTCACATTCCCCGCGGGCAGCGCCGGGGCCGCGCAGCGTGCAGCGCCCCCGCCTGTCCCGGTCCCCGCCTGTCCCCGCCCCGCGGTGCGCAGCCCGGCGGATCTCCGTCGCCCCGCTCCGGTCCCGCGCCCTGATTTCCCCGGCGGAGAGACGGCCAGCTCCCTCTCCAAACTGTTGCTGCAATGGCCTCCCCTCCCTCCCCTCCCGCCCCGCCCTGCCTCCCTCCCTCCCCCCGCCCCTGCCAGGCCTCGGGGCTGTCGGAACTGGACGTCAGGAATCGGAGAAGGGGGGTGCAGTCCTGGATTTCGCAGCACTGCGCGGGGAGCCGGGGCGCCCGCTCCGCCCTGGGAAGCCTCCTGGGTCGCCCCGGGGAACGCTAACTAACCCCGGGATCGCTGCCCGGCGGGGCCTGGCTCCTGCGCCCTGGCCGACAGCGTTACAACCAGCCTCCACCTGGATCCAACGCTGAAAAGTAGGCCGAGGTGGGGGCTTGTTGAGAGCTGGCTGCGGTCCCGGAGCGCCGCCCCTTCGAAGGTTTTCTCCGCCTGGGGGACGCCCCACGCGGCGACCACTGCTGTCTGGGGACGGGGAGGCAGATGTGCGGCCCTCTCCGTGCACCCCAAAGGCTAGGGCAGTTCTGAGCTGGTCCTTGCAGCCCCGGAACAACGCCGGGATGACAGCCACAGGAGAAGGGAGCCCTTCTTCGGACGTTGACAACCTTCACCTTTGTGGGCAGCTGTGCCTGACTGATCTCAACTCTGTGGCTGTTTTAGCCACCCAGTGTCAAGTGTCAAGTGATATAGGAGAAAAACAGCCAGCAAATACAATAAAATATCTGTCGCTGAGCCTGACCAGGCGGTGGCGCAGTGGATAAAGCATGGAACTGGGATGTGGAGGGCCCAGGTTCAAAACCCGGGGTTGCTCGGCTTGTGCGTGGGCTCATCTGGCTTGAGCACAGGGCGCTGGTTTGAGCCCAAAGGTCACTGGTTTGAAGCCCAAGGTTGCTGGGTTGAGCCCAAGGTCTCTGGCATGAGCAAGGGGTCACTCGCTCTGCTGCAGCACCCCCCCCCCCCAAGGCAATCAATGAACAACTGAAGAGACTAAGGAGTTACAACAAGAATTGATGCTTCTCATCTCTCTCCTTTCCTGTCTGTCTGTCCCTATCTGTCCCTCTTTCTGTCTCTCTGTCGCACACACACACACACACACACACACACAAGAATCTGTATCTGAATACAGATAACCCACTTCCATTCTCCCATGTCCAGGCCACCATCAACATCTCCAAAGTCTCCATCTAAGCATGTGACAGCCAGGTTCCACCCCACTTTTCGTGTCACCTCTTCCATGGCTTCTGTGGTTTAAAGGACAGACATGTGTTTCTCCCAGTTGGGGAAGGGGGACATCTGAGATCAGGGTGCCAGCAAGGTCAGGTTGTGGTGAGGTCTCTCTCCTTGCCTGGCAGGTGGCGGCGGCCTTCTCCTGACCTCTCTCGGTGGAGAGAGAAGGCAAGTGCTACGTTTCCTGGTGGCCTCTAATAAGGGCACTAATCCCACCATGAGGGGCCACCCTCATGACGTCAGCTAAACCTAATGATCTCTCAGAGACCCCCCAACGCCAATACCATCACTATCACTTGGGAGTTAGGGTTTCAACATATGAATTGGGGGGGGGCACAAACATTCAGTCCATAGCAGATCCCACTGAACAGATCCACCCACACCCACGTTTCACTGCCGTTCATCCTCATGTCCTCACTGTCTTCCCCCGGGCTGGGGCTCCAGAGTGCAGTACCATCACTCCCCATCCCCCCATCCCTCACCCCTACGCCACACTCTCTTGGCAAAATCCTAGCCCCAGTGAAACCCAGCTCTGCGCCCTCACCAGAACAGCTTAGAGCGTTGGGAGAACACACACAGCCACGTTGTCTCGTCTTACGTTAGATTCATGACCACTAACTTCGGGTCCCACACGCCCACGACCACAGTCTGTTCACTCTCTGACTCTCTGAGGACCAGCTCACACCTGCTCCTGTCCCTTTACACCTTGTCCTTCCTGGGTGATGACTTCACCTCTTATTTCCCCTCAGAAAATGGTAGAAATTGGAAGGGAACTATGCTGTCCTCCTCCAAAGCTGTGGACACGATTTTATGTGACCCCATTGAATTCTCATCACCGCTGTACGAACTGGGTACCACTGGGTCGTCAGAGACGTGAGGTCCCGTAGGCCAGGGCAACGGCGACGAATGCGGCGGGGATATCGGAGCCGGGAAGGAGCTCCGACTTCTGTGAGCTCCAGACCCCTTCCCCGCCCCACCTCCGTCACGGACACCACGGGCAGGCCAGGGGCCGCACTGGGGTGTGGAGTGCTGCCCCCCACATGGCGGTCATCGCAGACCAATACAAGCTCTTTCTCATCTCCTTGGCAACTGGTCGGCCTTGGGAAGTGTGTCTGATGTTTATTATTAAGGTTCTAAGAACTGTACACAATTTAGTCACGCCTTTCGCAGACATCAACCCACCCCACTGCATTCTGAGGGCACAACGCCAGGTTTTACTGCATTTTTCTGAGAGAGAGGGGTTCTACCAAAAAAAAAAAAAAAAAAAATGATTATGCTGATGGGGAAAAGCAGCCTAAAACACTGAAATGAGGAAAGTCCCGGGAGAGGGGACAGCGACGTTCTTCCTGGTTGTGACCTCGTGACTGATGATCTGCGTGACCGATGGCAGACTGCCCTCTGCCCCGAGGGGCTTGATCCAGCCACACTGAGCCACGTTCATTCGGCCTCGGGGCGTCCTCCACACCGGCCCCCTCTCCGGGGAAGCATCGCCTCTCCTGTGTCCGAGGTTCACCCGGGCCCCTCGGGCTCTCTCTGAGCACCAGCGGTTCTTTTTTTTTTTTTTTTTTTTTTTCTGAAGCTGGAAACTGGGAGAGACAGTCAGACAGACTCCCGCATGCGCCCGACCGGGATCCACCCGGCACGCCCACCAGGGGCGACACTCTGCCCACCAGGGGGCGATGCTCTGCCCCGGAGGGGCGTCGCTCTGCCGAGACCAGAGCCACTCCAGCGCCTGGGGCAGAGGCCAAGGAGCCATCCCCAGCGCCCGGGCCATCTTTGCTCCAATGGAGCCTTGGCTGCGGGAGGGGAAGAGAGAGACAGAGAGGAAGGAGGGGGGGTGGAGAAGCAAATGGGCGCTTCATCTGTGTGCCCTGGCCGGGAATCGAACCCGGGTCCCCCGCACGCCAGGCCGATGCTCTACCGCTGAGCCAACCGGCCAGGGCTCAGCGGTTCTGATTGGGCAGCGCACCCCCTCACACCTGACCGTGAGCTGTTTGTTTCACTGGGTACATCCCAACCTCGCTCTGACACACCATTTCTCCCCTGCTCGTCCCCTGCTCTCTCGCCTTCTTCTTTATCTCTCCCTTATCCCTAGGACATTATTATAACCTTCTGGATAATTCACCTGGCTCCAAACCTTCCCTTTCTGGCCAATTCCTTTATTTTTGCCCCAGGATAATTCTTCTAAAACACGATTTTGATCATGCCACTTGTCTGCTGAGAAATGCTCCTTGCTTCTCTCCAGTGCCTAGAAAATTGCATTCAGTCCATAGCATGACGCTTGGCGCTTCCGTGGTCCAGCCCTCAGCCATCTGTCCACCTCACGCCCTATTCCCCCCCCCTCCCCCCCATTCTCCATCACCAGAACCTACGTCCTGACTCCCCAGCCCGCGTGGGATTGCGCCAGCCATTCTCTCCTGCACGGAAACCTTTCGCATGAACTTCCTCTTCCTATTCTTGAGCTTTCCAGTGAAAAGCGACTTCTTTTTCTTCTTTTTTTCTTTTTTTGTATTTTTCTGAAGCTGGAAATGGGGATAGTCAGACTCCCGCATGCGCCCGACTGGGATCCACCCGGCACGCCCACCAGGGGCCGATGCTCTGCCCCTCTGGGGCGTCGCTTTGTCGCGGGACCAGAGCC
Organism: Saccopteryx leptura; assembly: GCF_036850995.1. Taxonomy (NCBI): domain Eukaryota; kingdom Metazoa; phylum Chordata; class Mammalia; order Chiroptera; family Emballonuridae; genus Saccopteryx; species Saccopteryx leptura. The sequence goes on from NC_089513.1 coordinate 76,223,205, forward strand.
ACTCCAGCGCCTGGGGCAGAGGCCAAGGAGCCATCCCCAGCGCCCGGGCCATCTTTGCTCCAATGGAGCCTTGGCTGCAGGAGGGGAAGAGAGAGACAGAGAGGAAGGAGAGGGGGAGGGGTGGAGAAGCAGATGGGTGCCTCTCCTGTGTGCCCTGGCCGGGAATCGAACCCGGTACTTCTGCACGCCAGGCCGACGCTCTACCACTGAGCCAACCGGCCAGGGCCTAAAAGCGACTTCTTAAGGAGGCTTCTTCACTCTCTCTCCCTTCTGTCATTCTTTATTTAGGACTGTCTTTGGACATCGTGGGTAGATCGTGTCACATTCTGCCTTGATTGTGTTTATTCTCCAACGATATTTTGCTTCTTGGAAGTATGAGCCACGTGTAACTCCCCCTTCTTTAGTCTTTTCTACCCTTAGCATAGTATTTTGTGCACATGAAGAGTGCCGTGATTATTTATTGAATCAGCACATTTTATCACTTTTTTTTCTCTCTCCTACTGCGGCAGTTAGGATAGCCCTGGAGAAACTTAAGAGATTCTGAGTAAACATTTATTGATTGAGTTAGGGCTTTATAATTGAGGAGTCTGTCGGGATACGTACTCCCTGTCTTTCTCCCCAAGCTTTCAGACACCGACAAGTTTCACCAGAGGTGTGAAGGGAGTCTGACACACGCGAATGAGGACCTGCTGTAATTATTAGTCTAGGGTGACTCCTGTTCTTTCAATTCTTCTGTAATTATCCCCTGGTTACAGAGCATTTGTTTAATAATTAGTCCAACACGAATATTTTGAGCATCTCTGCTGACATGTTGAATGGAAGAAAGAGACCATGACTCGGACCCCTGTTTTATTGGATAAAAGTCAAGGTGACCTAGGGTGGCCCTAAACAAGAAGTTTCCTGGCAGGCGGGGACATGTAGGTTCATGAGAGGAGCTTGCTGGCAGGAAAAGGGTGCGGTTTGGTGACCCTGGTCCATAATAATAAAGCCAGTTCTGGAGGAGTGTGTATCTGAGCTGGGAGCCCTTCTGGACCCAGTCCTGGCCTGGTGCTGTGTGTGAGGAACAATGGATGAGCATGAGCTTGGGAAATAGAGACCCCTAAGCTCGTAGTCCCAAGGTGGGGTGCTACCACCACCTGGGCGGGTCCCCAGTCACTGGCAGAGTCTCGGCAGCCTTGGGGGAACTTGCTCTGGCCTGTGGAGGACCCAGGACTGGCAGAAAATGGAGCCAGGATGCCACAGGAGTGGAGATGTCTTTGACTTCCTTTCTTTTGGCCTTTCTTTTGGATGTGGCTGGACCCCGAGAGCAACCAGGGGGTCCTTGGAGCCCATGGACCATGCAGAGCAGGGCTGATGAGTGAGCCCCTTGGAGGCCAGACCTGGGCGGCTTCTGTAACCCGTGCTATGGGGACACAACCAGACCCCTTTCCTGCCATCCTGTCTGGGCCTGCTCAGACGTGACAATGGCCGCTGGGTAGCCGTGGCAGAGAGGGCACAGCACGCAGGACCTGAAATGTTCACCCCCAGGCCCTTCGCAGGACACACTGCTGTCCCCGACGTCTGACACCTATCACACGGTCCCTCCCGGCACCCTTCCTGGGGCTCCCCGAGTCCCCGTTTTGGTCTCTGCCTGGCTGCTCTCCCGGTCCCCAGAACGGACCACTTTTTCTTTTCACACCATTTGTCCCCAGCATCTCTCCTGGCTGAGACCTCAGACAATGGCTGCCTCACTGTACCATCTAGCATTTGACTCTTCAGTGTCACACTCTGGGGACGTGGGTTCACTGAGCCGTCATTTTCTGACATGACTTTGGACACAGAGAAATACCGTGAACACAAAGTAGAGTTTAAAGTGTATTTTTTAGAAAAGATGTGACAGAAATTAAAAATGTTCCCTGGTACGCCATAGAATTGCAGGAGGGTAATATTTTCGATATCGTATTTAAATTTCAGATATCTGTGTGCCCTTTTCAAATGTTATTCAGAGAAAATTTTAAACCTAAAATGCCATAGAATGGCAAAAGCCACATTACACAAATATCTTGAATTTGTTCAATCTGGGCTGAGTTCTTTCAAAGTTATTTAGAGTGGCAAGTACGTTAGAGTACATTAAACAATATTTCAGGAAAAACACATGGAAGCTTGGTCTTGATGTCATTCGAAAACCAACGCCAACTATCGTATAGGGTAGAGAAGAGAATGACTAGATTTAATGAAAATAGTAGTGTAGTCATTGTTGACTAGTTACTCATCTGTTAGATCCTTGCAGGAGTCGTCAAACTTTTTATAAAAACCGCCCACTTTTGCAGTGCTGGTCAACCTGGTCCCTACCGCCCACTAGTGGGCGGTCCAGCTTTCATGGTGGGCCAATCGCATCACTGTTTGGTTGCGCGGTAGGGACCAGGTTGACTAGCACTGCAAAAGTGGGTGGTTTTTATAAAAAGTTTGACGACCCCTGCAAGGATCTAACAGATGAGCAACTAGTCAACAATGACTACACTACTATTTTCATTAAATCTAGTCATCCTTTTCTTAAAGAGCGTGTGTCCAATGGAATCTGAATACCATTATGATTTGATACCTACCTTCAATCGTTAATATTATAAATGAAAAAGAGGTGTTT